>NC_088358.1:21125000-21725000 GCF_036884655.1 Musa acuminata AAA Group | reverse complement strand
TGGCGCGCCTCCCCCGACCATCGTGTACTCTCCTTCGGCGACGGCAACTTCCGCGGTGCCCGCAAGAGCCGGGGGTCAGACGACTCCGTCGACGACGGCGAGTGGTTCTACGTCGTGTCGCTCAGCCGATCGTTCGTGGTGGCCCGAGGCGGGGACGCAAATCCCGTCCCCGCCCGCGTCTACGGCTCGCTGGCGCCGGTCTGGCTGGCGGGCGTGCGCGCGCTCCAAGCGTGCGGGTGCGACCGGACCCGCGAGGCTCAGCTCCACGGCATCGAGACACTCGCGTGCTTCCCGGTCCCCGGCGGCGTCCTCGAGCTCGGCTCCGCCGACTACATCGCGGAGAACTGGGTCCTCGTGCAGCAGGTCAGTGCCATCTTCAACACGACGCCCCACGACGCCGCCATCGCCGGCGCAGAACCGACGGCCGCCCCGGCCCCTTTGTCGGCAGCGAGGAAGGATGGGGCCGGTCTCTCCTCTTCGGTCGACTCCGAGCACTCGGACTCCGACTGCCACCTGTTGGCGGAGCGCCGCAGGCCCAAGAAGCGAGGGCGGAAGCAGGAGAGCGGGTCGCACGAGGGGCCAGCAAACCACGTCGAGGCGGAACGGCAGCGCCGCGAGAAGCTGAACCACCGCTTCTACGCCCTCCGTTCGGTGGTGCCCAACGTATCGCGGATGGACAAGGCGTCCCTGCTGTCGGACGCCGTGGCCTACATCAAGGAGCTCGAGGCCAAGGTCGACAAGCTGGAGGCCGAAGCCAAGACTGCGAAGAAGGAGACAACCACCAGCACCACGACACACGGCACCACCACCACAACCACCTCAGCGACGGCGATGGAGGTGGAGGTGAAGCTGCTGGGAGCGGAGGCGCTGATAAGGGCGCAATCGGATGACCGGAACCATCCGCCGGCGAGGCTGATGGTTGCGCTACGCGACCTGGGGCTCCACGTCCACCACGCGAGCGTGTCCTGCGTCAAGGAATCCGTGCTGCAGGACGTGGTGGTGGAGGTGCCATGTGAGTTGCAGGGCCATGAAGGCCTCAGGGCTGCGCTCCTCGCCAAGCTCCAGACAAGCTAAGTTGAGCTTAGCTGAGCTGCCACGTTACTTAGTGTCTTCTTCCTCTTCTCCTTTGTGCGCATGTGACTCGTGCTCTTAAGGCCTCAGGGCTGCGCTCCTCGCCATTGGGATCTATTGCATGCGCATGACGAGGAAGACGCTCGAAGGAGATGGTGGAGTCTGTGTGTGCATGATTGAGGTAGGTAGCGCTTAGTTGGCAGAGGCTGTCGTCGTCTTGGATACGTGAAACGACAAGGCTATAACTTCTTTGCCGATGATATGTATCGATCGGGACTTGTCCCATCAAACTAAGACTATGTGATGGGTTAGTGATAGGGGAATAAAGTTACGTAAGCTTTGGTTGCAACCGCGAATGACATTTAAATGTGATGAGGGGGACTATTCGTGTCATGAAATAAATGCATGCTTTATTGGATGATTATTTTCATGATAATAATCAGTGATGAGGATAGTAATTATGATAAAGACTCGGCTGATATCAGCCGACACCTCACGCCTCGATCGACGTGACTATACCCTGTCAAACGAATCGGAACACCGACCGAGGCGCATTAACGCCTACTCAGGCTCGGTTCTTCACGCCACGCCAACGCCCATGTCAGACGCTACCAGTTTGCCTCCTACAGGCGGGCACATCAAACAATAGTAAGCTTCCTTATAAATACCCTCTCGTTCATCAGAGAGGAGGAGGAAGAGACACACTCAAAACACTTCTTCATCTGAAACTCCCTCCACGTCTGCTAACTTGATCGTCAGACCGATATTTGTGTAGGTGCGAAGCCGAAGGGCCCCGCGGGACGAGCAGGCGAGGAGTGCCTGCCCGGAGGAGGCGGCTACATCGTCCTGATCGGACGCCACACCCGATCCCCTCAACGGGCTCGAGTAACGCCCCAGGGAGATCCCCGTCGTTCGGACCCGAACCAAACCGCGTCGGTCCCGATGCCACGGCTCAAGGTTGTTTCCCACAACAATTAGGGTAGTTTATTGATAATCTCATGACATGTCATGTGTCCTACCAACTACCTTATCACATCGGTTAAACCATTCTTACACGTCACTCCACACTATATATTGGAAACTTAGTCAACCGACTCATTGACTTTTGTTTTCGCACGATAGTCACAATGTTAGATGCAATCCTCCACATGTTGAATGATGATGGTCGATGATTCTGTCTTATTACCTTATGGATTAACTCTTCGCTTTAAGTCAAATAATTATCCCAACTCCTCTATCATATATTTATCGGACATTCCTTTCATGTGATGCATCTCTTATTTTTTCGATACCAAATTTGTTCGATCTTGATTGGCTCCGAACCCTTGACGTAACGAATACTTAGAACCTATAAAATCACTTATATTGATTATCTCAATTATTTACACTAGTGTAAGTCTACTTGCATTGATCCTCCCTGGTATAATAATCTATCGAGATCTATTTTTTGAATTTGAGTCGTAAATCTAGTAATTTTTTTATAAAATGATATAATTATCTATTATATCAAAGATACAAAATATGTAGGAAATATCATAAATTTTATAATGAGAAAACTATTAGCGATAGAGAGGATGATATCGATGACCATAATAGAGAAATAATTGAGATACAACAAATATCATCCTTTGAGAACAAATAAAAAATCAAGAGTAATTTAACAATCACATAAATATTTACACCCACATGAACCTCATGCATTGTTTTTATTAGTGCATAAACACTTATAATAATGTAAGATTAAGATAAGAATCGACTAAATATGTTTATCGCAAACGCCATCGGATACATCAACGGATAAAATAGAATAAATGATTAGCTAGAAGATCTATGTATACTAAAGAAATGATGGTAGGAACCAAAGAAGACAAGTGTAGGATAAAAAAAATGGAACTCCATTCTCCATATCTTCTTGGAGACCTAATCCTACTTGAACTTAGTTAAAGATTAGATAGAGTAATGGTCGGCAATGACATAGACAACAAAAAACCATTAGAAAGGAGGAAGATCCAAACATTAGTGAGAAGATAATCCATTCCCATTTGTACTTAGATACATTATATATTAGGATCAGATCTTAAACTCTCAATCATAATTCAACTTCTGATAGATTATTTATGATTCAAATGCATGTGCATGAGAAGACAAATGTGGTTAGTGTCGAAATAATGCTATGCCTTTCTTTCTCTCTCCTATAAACTAATGCAAGCAAACACTTGACCGACCATAGTTGGGACTTCGAGAATGAGATTCCCTGATGCCTATTATAGAGAATAAGATTGGGTGTGGCATGTGAAATACCATTCAAATGGAGGTTTTATATGTGTTTATCCTACCAAGGTTTAGAATTAGAATATTTAAACTCCATTCTGACTTTGGAATTAACATCTTGCACGTGTTAAGATTATATTTAATTTTAAATTGACCCGAGATCTAGTAAAGGTTATTAGTCTCATTCTAACGATGAGTCTCAAGTGAATTTCATCCTTAATATATCTTTTTCGAGCAACCCGTATCGAATGAGAAAGACTCGTGATGATGATGATAAAAATAAGCTTCTTTCTCATAGTCATGATCTTCGTGAGCACTAATGACGATTAACGAGGTCGAACATCTTGTTTAAACAACTCGATTGGATCCAACTTTAAAATTCAAATAAACGAGTTAGTTCGGATCAACTTAATCATGTTAAGTTGACAATCGAAAGCTACACTAGCAAAATGTTTATGTAATAAATAAATAAATAAACTACTATCAATAGTGATTTTTATTAAATTTAAATATTTAAAATGCTTTTTATTACTTCTATGAATCATTTGACCTCCTATGCTTCTCGATATATTTATAAGTCTCGATGCAAGGAGGGCAGTTGGGAAATGTGATTTGATTCGTTGTGTAGTGTTTCTATGTCTATTTACATGTGTAGCGTTTACGAGATGTTGGAGAAAGCAAATGTCTTTGATTTTTTTTTTAGAAGTATTTAATAAAAATAGATAATGTTTAGTAAGCTTGATTCGATGATTTTGCTTTTTAGTTTTTAGTTTTTACCTTTTTAGTCACAATGTGAAAAATTAATGATGAATCAGATCGAGTTTAAGTCAGACATATCTTTTTTTATTATACGATTTAATTAAATCAAATCAATCTTGACACATGAATATCTTAACGTCATGTCACCATTAGATAATTGTATGTTGAAACATCTTACAACCTGCACATATGGTTTGCATGGCGACATTAGTAACAACGCTCGATGGTTTAACTGTTGCTTCACGTTCTAATTTACTTTTATTTCTTTTTTATTTATTAGAAAATAATATAGTACATATTTTAGCATTCCGATCCGATCCAACTCGACCTATTAGTCGTATAGATAGAGTTAATGTAAAACATAGATGTACACATGCTATCAAATTGAGTAAATAGTCATCCCTTAGCTTTACCAATTTGAGTAAAACATATATATTTCTAATAAATAACTATTTATTTGTTATTGATTTTAATTTCTCTGAAGTATATATTCAAGAATTTATAGTGTTAGAAAAAAAATTAGTCATGTATTTTGACGAAAAAAAAACCCACTGATCAAACATCATTTACATTTCCATCTACAATTTTTAATCTACATGGAATAGTTCCCACTCAATTTTCTACCTAAATCAAACATCCATTTGAGTCCAAACCAACATGACTTTCTACATGATCTCTATCAATCATCAATCAATGCATGATTAACACTTTAGAAGACCGTTCATGGAACATTAAACCTTGTTGGTGGCACTACTATCTATATAGCAAGTAATTGATAAATACATGAATGTAATGAACAAGTTATAATATAATATCCATGTAAAAGAAGAAACAATCTTACCATTGCCACCTCTGACTTACCTAAAAATCTATTTTATGAAGAGCAAATTTTATTTTATTTTATTTTATTTTTATAAATAAAAAATAATTATTTATCGGTTTGGATTAGAACGTGTTTATTATTATGACGACGGAAAAACAATGAGCCACTCGATTTGGATTCGAAATATACTCGGGTTAGGTGTAATCGGATTCGGGCGAAGTACGCGGGTGCGTACCCGAGCCACTTGTCATCGCTACTTGGACCTTCGAAGACGACCACACTGTGGGCTGTAGGAAGCTTAGTGTGGCCAGAGCGGCTACTGAAACCCACACACCGGTAAACCGACCCGCTTCACTCGGCTGCCTTCCTCCCCCAATCGCCCCCCCATCCCCTTCCCCTATAAATCGGCGAGCGTGTCTCCGCCTCTCGCTTCCCCAAATTTCCATCAACCTCCTTCTCCTCCTCCTCCACCCATATCGGCGGTCTCGATCCACTTCGAGCCCCCCTCCTCATTCCCCTCCGCGTCGCCTGCCCAATCCTGCTTCTCCCTAACCTCCCCCGACTCGCTTCGAGAATTAGGGTTTCGTTTGCGGAGGATCCTTCGCGCGGTCGCGTCCAAACCCTAGGACCGTTTCTTGATTCCTGGGATCCCGTCTTGGAGGCTCGAGCGTCCTCGCTTGGGTGCGGAAAACCCTCGCGCTGTGCTCGATCGGCCCTCTCGAGGGGTCGTTCCCGGCCTGTCGGACCCGATGGAGGCTCCCTCGGGCCTTGGCGGAGCCGTTCCCGTGCCCGCATCCCAGGTTGCCAAAAAGGAGTGGCGTGCCATCCCCGAGCACTCCTTTCGGAGCAACGGAAGCGAGGTAAGGTTTAATGGTGTGTAGCTGTGTTTTGGATCTTACTTAAGATTTTCGTCATCCGCAGGAGCAAGAGCATGTTAAATTGGGACAATCAGCTGAGAGAACGATACACGAGGTATTTTTTCGCCTAGCTTGTTGTCTGAGAAGCCAAGTTCGTAGAACAAAGAATTTTTGAGTAAGTGACAATGTGCTTCCGGATGGAGGACTAATCATTTAAGGGTAAAACTGCTGTCGAAAGGTGCAGGTGGGTACAGGGTCGCGGGTGGACTACTGTGCGATCACAATTGATGCTGATGATGCCGAGTTGAATGGTGATATATTGCAGCGGAAGCTGCAAGAAATCATGAGGCAAAGAGAAGAGCTTCAGCAAATGGAGATTGAACTACAGGCCAGGGTGATTGCCAGGTCAGAGATCTTGGAAGTGCAGAATAGTTTTGAAGTGCAGCTCAAGGAGCACATGAATATCAATGCCGATCTAAAGGTTTCTGACATGCTCAGTTTTATCGTTCACGATATTGTTAAGATTTATGCTTAATCAATGTGGATTCCTGGTGTTTCTGTTTCGTGGCTCTGGGAATGCCAACTGTTATAAGTTGCCTGTGATAATTGGTTTTTCTAATTGTAATAATGATTTTGTTGGTGGGAGTGGTTGACATTAAAATGTTACCAGCTGCTGTCATAAATTTCCTTTGCTTTCTGTAGTCAAATAAACTTGCATGGGCCCCTTCAGAATCGTGTGCAACTTGTGCTTGAATTTTCAAAGGCTAAGGTTGTGTGTCTCAGACGAGATCGCTATATCACGAGTTAAACTTTTCTTGGTCAGTAGTCAACATCAAGCTTTTGGTTGTTATGGGATTTGATGCTACATTCTACATTTATTCTCGGCTGCACGATAGAGATGTACTGTTGAAATTTGATTTCGAATTTTTTTAGCAGCTGCTTTGCGGAATGTTGTGAATTACTAATAATAGAATTTGTCTAATTTTTAACATCCAGGTAGGTTAAATATAGTTGCCTATACGTGCTCTTAGCTAAGTTGGCCTTATCTCTGTTATGCTTTGTGTTCAAAGTCTGTTGTTGTTGTTTGTGTAATGTGTTTGTCTGGTTGTGTTTACTTCACTTAGATCCAATAACTAATTCATGGAGCCTGCTTAGCTTATTATATATGCTATTACTCTTTGAACAGGAGCAACTACATGAAAGGGAACAAAGCATACTTGAGCTGGAGAGGAAACTAGAAGAGAAGGATAGGGAGCTACGAGCTATGAAAATTGACACAGAAGCGGTTTGTTTCTCATCTTCTTTGTTCCTTCTGAGTGAGAAGCTTGAGTTTTATTTTGAGGTTGTTTTTCTCTTTCGCTTTTGGCTAGGCATGGGCTAAAGAAGATCTTCTCCGAGAACAAAACAAAGAGCTAGCCACCTTCAGGTATATGACATTCCTCTTAAAAATTGATGTTGGTTCTTCATTAAATGTTGCATACTAAATGATTATTTCTTAATTTTTTGCAAAACCAATGTTGGTTGTGCCTTCATTAAATCTTGCATTATTGGTTTCACAATTGTCTTATAAAACAAATCTTTCCCATTTATATGAATTCATTAACCAAAAAGGGCAAGTAAATTAAACTCGAATTATGATTTATATAATTAATAATGAATTTGAAAAAAAATATAAAATATCATTACATAGAAATTCATGGTCGGTTGGATAAGTTTGGATCATTAAGATCTATTAAGTACCAAGCATTAATAAAATGGTAACAAAAACTAATGATTGATGTACAATTCATATAAACTTGAATTGATCACGATTAGATGATTTGAACCACTAAGAGAGAAGATGATATTGATTTGTGAATTAATTGTTCAACAATCAATTTAATTGAGTTATAGTGATGTTTAGGTCCAGTCAAATTAGATAAATTTGGCTAACTATCTCATGATGAATTACTGATATATGCCTTTCTTGATAAGCTAACATTCAGCTGCTCTTCCTTTGGTGTCTTAACTATTTGCTGTTACATTATATTATCATGCTTATGGTTTTTCACATGTTCTCTTCCATATTGACATTTTTTAATAGTAACAATTGAGTGGCTAACCTATACCTTGTGGCTCTCTTCCAATGACTACTTGTTGACATCAGGCATAGTCTGACTAAAGTTGCTCTCGACAATATTGGTCCAACAAATTTGGTAACTTTTTTATTCTGCAAGCAATTTGAACATAGCATTCACCATTGCCTTTGTTTTATAAACAACGTTGGGTGTTTTACTTAGCTATTGTCTCTTAAATATGACTAGTTCCTTTTAATTAAAGTAAATTGTAGGAGAAAAATGTGGGCATCATATGGAACCTCATCTTGCTTTTTATTAAAAAATATGGTAATGGGATCTCCCTCTTCGTAAGTCATATTTTGTTGGCCTATCAAATTCAATGTATATATTTTTGAATTGAATAATCTTCTGCATGTTCAAAGTAGTCTGCTGCATGTTTGCCATGGGCTTACTGTTAACTTATGCAGAAGGGAGCTTGATAATTCGGAAGCAGAAAGAGCACAACATATGAGCCAAATTCGTGATCTCCAAGAACATATTCAAGAGAAAGAGAGTCAGATCCTTGCATTGCAGGAGGAGGTTGATGCCTCAATTCTTTTCCCTATTTTTTTAAATTTATCTTTGATGATTGAAATCTGCCTTCTATTCGGTGGAATTGAGACCTATCCTGATAAAGTGATATCTTGTGTTAACAGTTGATGACACTTTTAGCATTAGGTAATATCTACTCTCCTTTTTGCGATGGTTGTTGAAAGACCCTATTTTGTTATTGAAAGTGTCTATCGTGTGTATGCCAATTGGTAATAACCTAACACCATTTGCATTGTAGGAATCGAGTTTTGGTTAGGAATGACAGCAAGCTTTGTCAGCTTCTAAGAAGTTAGGCCACATTCTAAGTCACACGTGGATTTCCAATGGATTTTTGGATGGCCTACTTGAATAAGGGACATCTATGTCACATGTGGATCATATGGAAGACAAAAAATTTTATACAAAGTTTGCAACTCTTTAGTCATTAATCACGTTATGTGAGAATCAATATGCTTCTCTAGGCCTTCTTTCTACATAAGGAGATTTTTGTTGTCATCTTGTCACATAACAATCTTTGCATATCTGCTCATGCTTTAAGCTTGTAAACCTACTCGCAAGTAACGTTTGTTGTACCGCCTGAGTCGGTATGGTACGGGCGATATTAACTGGTCCGATTGACGATTCAAGATGCGGATTATCCAAGTCCCCATTGGCATGCCCCAACGTACCATGTGTCGATACACCGGTACAGATCGATATGTACTGACCTGACAAATCTCCAAGATAGGTTTGGTACACGAATTGGCAAACCCTGCTCGCAAGTGTTCATAAAATCACATACGTTTTCTTGTAAGGTGCTACTCCATGAGTTCGATATCAAGGTTTTAGAGTCATGAAAAAAGCTTACTCTGCATGAACGGGGAGATTGTGTATTAGATCCCATATTGGCAGGAGCCATAAGCACTGAACCACCATCATTATTGCTGAGTATAGTGCTAAACAAGTTGTGATGTTAATTGTACTACCTAGATTGCAAACTACATAAGAAATTTATCTTGCTAGTCATTAGATCTTTTGTTTTTTTATTAGATTTTTTTGTTTAATTAGGTTAAAAACAATGATATGTAGATACATAAAAGTTTTGAATGGGATGATTCTAGTAAATGTTTAGGTAATGTTGTTTGGAGGTTGTCAGAAATGGGTTTTGTTTGCAGTGTCAAATTTCTATCATGTTTCCAAGGGGTTATGGTGTTCCGGGTGACAATTCTTTTAATATAGCATATTATTTTTATATATTTTGTAATTACATTTTTTCAATTCAATAGCTATTTATATTATATGACATATTATATCATATTTTGTTTTAATCATTAAATCATGATGTTTTTATCACTGTGTTGTTTTAAGTTTATTTTAATTAAAGTATGTATATCTATATTGTTTTGGTTATAAAGGAAGGAGGGTTTGAGAGCAGAAAATATCTCTAGGAATCACGATCAAATTTTGAGGGTGAGTCCTGAATGAGATTCCAGTTTATATGGATAATCTGATTCCACTCAGTAATTAGAATGAGAAAGACATTATTAGATTCCAAACACCATGCTCATTCCCAGGATGCTTTCCATGTAACAAATGGACCCTAAGTAGGCAGGATTCAGATCTGCCACATGGACTTGAATTTGATTGCTGTATTCTAAGACACTGTAGGCTATTGTGAAAACTAGTGAATTTACTCAACACATGTATCAATATGTATGAATAAACAATAAACTTTTTGTGTTTGCGCATCTGTGGAGTGATAATTGCTTGCAGCCATTAGCCATGTTCAAAAAGTAGAATTATGAAGGCATATGCTTCTTGCTGGGATTCAGAATAAATATGATGGCTTCCAGTTTTGACAACTTGGTGCATTCTTATGAATGCTTGGGAAGTCGCAATTCAGGTGATAGTTTCCTGGTGTAGTCAGTAGCATTCATGGTAATTTATTTGGATTTTTCTATAACTTGGAGGCCCTTGAGTTAATGAACATCTATGCTCTTCTCATGATTCAATGCTTAATGGCATGTTAGGTGAATTCAAAGTACCAAGAAAAGGTGATGTTCTAATCTGTATTTAAGGGTTATAACAGATCAAGGAATTGAGCCCCGATAAGTTCTATTATATGTTGCTGATCCAACTACCTATTGATTAGGCTTTGAAAGTGGGTGGGTGATGGAATGTCATGACAACACTATGTTTGAAGTTTTATGGTAAAAATGCTAGAACTTGTTAGTGTCAACTTAAGAAGATTATTCCCAGTTGCTGAAATTGATGTATCATGTGACCGGAGGCATTTTGTTACAAGAGAATGCCAAACACGTATATAAATGTCCAAGCTACTGTGAACACAGTATCAGACAATTGCTGAATTTGCTAACCGAACAGCAGAACAAATGTTCTACAAAGAGCATCACAAAGTCACTTGTACAGTGTTTTTCTTGAATTTTTTGATTGTTTCAATTATTTTTGGAAACGTTTGTGCTAATTTTTCAGTGAATTAGTTTTAATATTTGCTAATAAGTAGGCATTCTCTGTTTGGTGGTTTTGTTTTATGATTTTGCATTTCTGTAGTGTTTGTCTGATTGTTCATATTCCTTTTTAAAATAGAGTATATCCTTTGGTTTCATTAATTTGTAAAAGAAGAAATATTTAAACAAATTCTTTCTTTCAGCATAGAGTTGCACGAGAAACTATTCTTTTCAAGGATGAACAGTTAAGGGAGGCACAAGCTTGGGTTGCACGGGTTCAAGAAATGGATGCTTTGCAGTCCTCCACTAACCAGTCGTTGCAAGCTGAACTAAGAGAACGCACAGAGCAGTTTAACCAATATTGGATTGGTTTTCAAAGGCAGGTTAGATGGCAAATGCTTTGTTTCACTGTTAGTCTCTTTTGATTTGTTTATTACAATGTACATATCGATTGCTTGTTTATTGCAGTAAATTTGTGATTGGTTATTATGTTTAGCTATGATTGTTGGCGTCTTTCTCTTTCTGTTATTTGTTGTTTGATGCCTTTTGCTAGTTTGTTGAAATGGAGCGTCATCATCTGCAAGCCATACAGCAGCTTCAGCTGGAATTGGCTGAGGCAAGGAAAAAGAATGGAAATTATGAAGATGGTTCACAAATTACTCATGAAAACTCAACCGATTCATCTTCGTATAATGGAAATCAGATTAATGTGATAGATGGTGGCAAATCAAATGGTCACTTGGGATTTGCATCTAACGGAAGTGTAGATGGGACTTCATCTCATGTTTTATCTTCCAGTTCATCTTCTAAGGTAAGGTGAAGTATTAAAGATTTTAAAATTTTCCTTTTATACTGTGGTCAATTGTCAACAATCTCTCATGATATGCAAAGTGACTAACCAATGTTTCTTTTATTCATTGGGATCTGAAAAGGTTAAAAAAAAAGTACCATGATGTTGAGTTCTCACACTATTTTGCTTCATATCTAGTCAGGCTGAGAGGGGGAGGGCAAATCCATATATCCAGTGACCTATGTTTTCAAAAATTATTTCTTGCATGGAAATATAACGATGATATGCCATAAGATCCCAACTATTTGGGCCGGTTGCATGAATGTTCCTGCTGTGAGCCATGTTAACATTAACACCACTGGCCACAGAGTTATTAGTTCTTTTTTAATGTTTCTAGTGAGGATACCTTGGCTCTCACACCCTTATTCCTAACTGACCTTATTTACTTCTTGCTTGTAGATGCATAAGCACCTTGGAAAATCATTTTCATGTGGGTTTATAAGACATGCTCTATTGCTATATTATCTTGTAGCTAGAATTAGAAGATTTTAGTATTTCACTAACTAAAAGTCCCGAAATTTTATCATTCTAAATTCTAGTCTTTTGGACAACTTAGCCATGATCCATATATCAAACTTTGAGAGCGGGTGATTGAACAAAGACTGACATACAAAGTGAGTATTTCCATAAATTAATTTGATTTTATACCTTAAAAGATCCACCATAGACCTATCTTTTTATTGAGACAATCAGTGAGAAACATCTAGGGAAGAATAAAGGTTTGCATATGCATTTTTTTGACTAAGGAAAATTTTGTGGTAGGTTAGAAGGATAGCAGTGTAGGTGTACATCTAAAGTTTTGCTTTGAGTCCTTATGTTTTCATTTTGGTAAAATGATTAACTTCCTGTATTCAGGATAAACCTTTCTGGTATATGTTGTTGATATTATTATGCATTGATGATAGTTTAGTTGAGATTGATTTTGAACTTGAGCCATGGAGATAAATGTTAGAAACTACGTGTTTTAAGTTTAGAAAAACTACTACCAAAATACATCATGTCTAACTTCAGCTTAGAAAAATATTGAAAGTATAGCTAAGGTAGATGAACAAGAGGTTTCCAGAAGTATGTGAATCTAACTCAAATTGATATCATAGATTAATGAAGATGTTAAGGAGTCAAAGTGGGATGTTTAAAAAAGAGAAATAATAAAGAGTTTTGTGTAATATCTTTATGCCCTTTTAGGTTGGAAGGGGCATTTGTAAGGCTAGCATGTTTAATGTATATAACAATTAGGAAACATGTGCAAAAATATTTGTTCAATTGTGAATGTTGATATGGATGTGTAGGGTTACAAAATAAAGGAAGAATGCTTTACATTTGCAATAATTAAGTATACATCTAATAGAAGATTAAAATGGGTTAAAACCATTTAAGGCAATACTAACATCTCTAAATGAGGCATATATATGCCCTAGGTAGATGAGGTAAATATATTAGGATTAGTGGTGTTATTTGAGGTAGAGGGAGTTGTAGAAATAAGAAAACAAAAATTAGATGCTTTGAACTTGTGATATTGCCCTATTCAGAGTTCAATGGTAGAAGATCCCAGTTTAAAAAGGACTGCACCATGTGTAAGGATCCTGCAAAAGATTAAAATCTTGATCCCATATCAAGATTGGTCATCTGTTGTACCTGTGTGGTACTGGGTACAGTTTGGTACCAACTCTGGGTCTATCAATTCCATCTAAACCCTGTATTTGGTTTTTGTCTCAATAATGAATCAAAATATGTTCTTGAGACCTATTATGAACCCTATTGTAAACCTTGTTTCTTTTTTTCTCTTTATGGATACAATCTCATGTGATATTATGTATAATCAGAATAAACATTACAAGATTTCTTTTCTTGTCAGATTGAACATGCCCCCAGTGTTCCTGTTGTGCCATCGTCCATACTTGGAATGAATGCCTTCATTCCTCCTGGCCCAGTGGCTGCATTACATCCTTATGTAATGAATCCATTAGGTGTTCCACAAGCTGTAGCTTCCAGCAATTCACCTATTCCACAATCTCACATAGATCATTTTCAATCAGTGCCTGTGGTTCTAACTCAACAACATTTGCAAAATCAACAGGTATGGGTACCAGAGTATTTCAAAGGCTTTTTTGGTTGATTGTATAATACAACTACCAGTATTAATCTCTAGATATCTCCTTTAGGCCCTTTCAGATATCTCACAGATACCTGAAAGCAAGCATCCACCATCACAGACAGAGCAGGAATTTTTAAGATCAGATACCCATTATAGCTTTGATATGCCTGGTGAAATGCAGATGGTTCATCTAGACAATCTTAACAGCCATAGAGACCAGCAACAGATGTCTGGACATTCAGGCTTTGACTCTAGTGATGAAGTCCAGGTTATCAATATAAACTGTATTTCTAGATCTTAATTATTACTCTGAGGTCTTATGTTAAATGTTGTACTAACTTTGATGCTAGGTGCTCCAATCAAATGTGAAACAGCACCCAGTTATCCAAGAATCACAAGGGACCTCAGATGCACCTTCTCACTTGGACTCTGCAAGAGGGTTTGTGCCACCAGAAAAGAAGAATGCAACCAAGGTTTGTTTCCTTTTAAGCCACCTTATGATGTTACAGATTGATGCAGGAAGCTGGCAAGTTTATGTCTTAGTGAACATTGATATCCTTGTTAGAAAAGGTAATAAATCAGTCTACAAGTGTGAAGATAGTTTTATGTAGTATTATTGCTTCATTGCTTGTGCAGGCCGAGGACATTGTGGCTGCAGGGAAACAATCACAAGAGCAGGTGCCGAGAACTGGACAACAACAACCTACATCTAACATAATGTTATCTGCTAGTCAAAACTCTGTCAGTTCAAATGAATCTACCGCCTTGGCTGCCCCAATTTCAAGTACTTTGATGTCTAGTAAACCACCAGTGGATCCCAATCTCTTAGATGAAAGATCACTTTTGGCTTGCATTGTGCGTGCAGTGCCTGCTGGATCAGATGGAAGAATCAGAATCAGTACGACGGTAAGTCTAACTATGTAGACACCAGACTGCGTAGCCAGTTTGTCGTTCACTATATGAAGTCCTCTCTTTTTCTTACTAAGCTTGTGTGCTACATGTGTTTTAGCTACCAAATAGGCTTGGCAAAATGCTTGCGCCCCTTCATTGGCATGACTATAAGAAGCATTATGGAAAGCTTGATGATTTTGTTACTCGTCATCCTGAAGTAGGTCCTTACATTTGAATTGTCTTGATAATTTGAACTCTTAATTTTAATTAAAGTTTTTTTTTTTTTGTGAATCCAGTTATTTGTTATTGAAGGTGACTTTATCCACCTTCGAGAAGGAGCCCAGCAAATTATATCTGCAACTGCAGCTGTTGCTAAAGTTGCTGCTGCTACTGCATCTTCTGCTCCTTACACATCGTTGTTGCCATCAGTTGCTGTCACCCCAGTTTCTCAAGTCAATCGCCAAAAAAAGGTACAATCAATTGAATCAAAAACTGCAAACACTATGCCCTATGCAGATGGTGCTGCTGTGATTAATGCTGGAGAGACTAGCAACAAACGCACCCAGATTTTGATGAGACAGGATGAACAACCAAATGGTGTCAGATTAAATATTATTCAGGGGCTATCGGATGTAACAGTTTCAAGTAAATCAAACAATATCCAAGAAGCTAATGGTTCACAATCGGAAATCAAGTCTGGTCATTCATCTCTGTACTTCAAGGTTGGAAACACAGCAAACCTTGATAGAACAGGTTTGTCTCCTCCTCAAAACAAAGGACTGACTAATGGAAGACATAGTTTTGGAGGAAAGCAGCTGGGGAGGTACTATTAGTTTTGCCTCATACATATGTTTGAGAGATTATATATATATATATATATATATATATCTTAGTCTGGGTAAATTTAATTACTGGCTATTGGTTTTCCTTCAGGTCTTCTGGGGCTGGCTTAATTTCAAGGAGATAGTAAGTGCATGTTTACTGAAATCATGATCTTTTGGTTCAATAAAGTGCTCTTGATGTCTACAATTAAAAAGTTCTTTTGAAGTCACTTTTGATGTCTGATGTATCTTTTCATTTCAGACCAAAAAATTGAACCAGTTGGTGGTATTATGATTTAGAAATGTTTACATGCATGTCTATTTAGTTAATTTCATATTGCTCTGGTGGTGCTAAATATATCATGTATACCTGATGATAATTCCAACACACTTGGTTTGTTGGATGTCAGGAGCCACTGATTGAATGGAAATTGGTGCCAAATGGAAGTTTGAAGATAATTTACTCTGGATAAAGCTCTGTGTCATCTTTTTGTAAGAATTTTCTATTAAATCGGAGCCTTGGGCTTTTCCTTCACGTGGAAATTTTTTCTCTGCCAATGTGTACTTGGATTCATGTTACAAATTGGAAACAAAAAAGGAAACAATATTTCTTTGCACTGTGCAATATCTAACGCACCCACTTGTGAGTTTCAAGCGTTACTCTGCTCCTGGTTCAGATTTTCCAGATTTTGAACTTCCCCATGGTTGAAAAGTTACTACACTTATTTAATGATTTTGTGACAGCACATGCAATATTGAGAAATGAGGAACTGTCTTCATGCTCATTATATACTAAATTTATTTAGTTATCATTAATCATGAGGTTAAATCCTGTTATGCTCGCAATGTTCATACATTAGTAAGTACCGAAGCAGGCTGAAGGCTGAAGGCCGAAGGATTAGGCTACCGAAATGAACTCTCATCAGCTTCCGTGTGATGCAGGACTGAAATGTGTCAGCTCTTGGTGTTGAGAAGAGACGAGAGCTCTTGCTGGGAGATTGGCTATCTACTGATCCTTAGAGATCCGTAGTTACTGAAATGTGTCGATGGACTTGTTAGGCTGTGGATTTATGATGGCCCCTTGCTCTTTTTGTAGTATAAAGCTGTGAGTCTCTTCAGTATTAACAATTCACGTCTCTCAGGCGAAATCAATAAAAAGAGGCTTTCGCAAGACGCGGGTGTGGCGACTAAGGTGTTCTGCTTATATTTTATCTGCACACTATTGCGTGTGAAATATGTTTAATTTACTTATAAATGATGCCTATTTTATGTTCCTTCGTTTGACGTTGTAACTTCGTGTTGTAATAATTTCTTAGGTATCGCATTTCCCAGATGTCAACCTCGAAAAGGACAATGCACTTTGTTTCTAGATCAATAGTCGAATGAATCAAATCTTACGTAATTATTTTTACGATGAATTATAAAATTTGGAACCGCGTGTCTCTTAATTATTTGTACTAATTTGGATAATAATTCAAGAGAAAGAAATTTATAATGATATTTTGTACTAATTTATATAGGATCGGTTCCTTCCCCTTTATTTATTTATGATCAGTTGCAATCATATCACTACCACGTGTCTTCGACACGTGTACTAAAAGAGAGAAGTACTTTCTCTCTCTTTTTTTTTCCTTTATTTATTTAGGGGCGGCTACCATCATATCACCACCACTCGTCTCCTAAGACATGTACTAAAAGAGAAAAGTTAGTTGGTTCCAAGTCCAAACAAAACAACCCACTTCTCCTCTCAGATCAAGAAAGGGATCGCGAGCGAACAACCGCGATGGGGTTTCTCCTCCGGGTGAGGTTGGCGTCCTTCGTCGCCGGCGCCGCCACGGATTCCGTCGCCAGTTTCTATCTCCTCTCCACGGACTACTTGCTCGCCCACGATGCCGTCGCCCGACAGGTCGCCTCTCCGTGCCCTCCTCTTCATTTCTTTGGTTCGATCTTTTTGGATGTTTGTTTACGATGAGTTGATGGGTTGGTTGAAGATACTGTTATTTTGTAACTTATCTGCATCTCCCATTACTCGTTGAAACAAATCGCAAGCAAGACTGGCCATTCCGAAAGCTTTGGAGAACTTGATAGGGTAGGGAAATTGGTTTGCTTAGCTTTTGATTCGTGCGGTTAGTTTTTAGTTGTGTGTGAGTCGATCGTCCGAAGTGAAGAACCTATTTATTATATTTGAGATGCGAAACATTGCTATTTGGAAGTGTCAATTTTATGATTTGTATGAAAGGAAGAATGGGAGTTGGTCTCTGAACAACGTGGCAGTTTGTTGCTTTTGTCCATATTATGATTTAGAGAGGGTTATATGGGTGGGTGCAAGTGGGGATTGTTCTTGAGATAAATCCTCATGGAATTTGTTTCCTAAGATCCTTCTTCTCTTATGCTAAACTGGGCCGTCTGTCATCTATCTTCATGATATATCTATATTTGACTTCCTTTTTCTTGTGCTTTTTTTAAAGACAAGTTCGAGACAAAAGGTGCGCATCTTCTCTTGTTTCTTCCTTTTCTGCTTGCAACTAGAAGGAAAGTTTTCTGACTACAGTCCCTCTGATCGAGCATGACTGTTGGTTACTAGAACTAAGATTTTAGAGTTGGGTGCTCAAAAACATAAAAAGTTTAGATTAGGGAAGTAGTCAATTCCAGAGATTTTGAAATTATGCAATGCTTTGAACCAATTAATTGGATTACTAGTAAGAAATAAATAAAAGGAAAAAAGAGAGAGAAAGTACTTCGCTCTTCGCTCTTTTAGAAATAATATGATTGCAACCGATCATAAATAAATAAAATTATGCAATGCTTTGAACCAATTAATCTGCAACGTTGTAATAATAATTGCAAAGTTGTAATGATAATTGCATTATGCACTTCAATCACAAACAGGTCGCAAGATTTGGAAAAGGCTGGAGGAAACCTGTATGACACTTCAAATCAGCAGTCGATGTTGCTGCACAAAGTAGTGTTATAATTGTCGAAGCTTAAAGACACAGAATGGTAGTTACCAACAACAACAACAATTGAGCAGTTACCAACAAATAACAAATGCCCATGGGGTAGTACATAGAACTCCATATGAGGGGTTAACAATCACAGACTTTGGCGATTGTTATGGTGTCAAATAGCCAGAATAGACTCAGAAAGTTTGCGGTCTCGACAAGTACAACACTGTGATATTAATATGTTTTGTATGTCAGATGTTAGAGATAAAACTTAAAACCATGAACTATGTGAACTGATGGCTACAAAGAAGCAAAACCCCTAAGCAGATTTAGCATGCATAGCATCGTAAGATAACCACCGAATCAGTAAGGGCGGTAGCGGCGTCCACGGTTTCCATCGCTGCCCCTACTTCCGCTTTCGCTAGAACCACCACTGCGATCACCCCTCCGAGGCGGCGGAGGCGGCGAGGGCTGTGCACCAGGCTGTTGCCTGAACAATTCCAACAGGAAGAAAGTATTACGAATGAATGAAAAGAATCAAGTCGGATTAGCCATTTTACATGGGCAAAAGCCAGATGATGCTCACAAAACATAACCAAGGCGGCCATCAGGTAGCATCATTGGCACCATTCTCATCCCTGGTGGCATCGGTCCTCTGCCATATATCATTGGCTGCAGAAACATTTTTCATTTTTTTTAGCAGTTAAAGTAGAAACATATTGTGATTAATCGTGGTAGAAAGCAAAGGGACAGTAATAACAACTCATCCCATTTAGTGAGTGCAATAAGAGAAACCAACCTGACCAAACCCTGCAGCACCGTACCCTCCACCATAAGCCCCATATGGATCTCCTGAATAACCATAAGGTGGATACGAAGGCAAATTTGGGATGAGGCCAGGTTTTGCAGCATGCTCAGGCTTCTTGTCTGCCTGAGGCTTGGCAAGGGAGACCTCCAAAACATGCCCTTGGATTTAACATGTGCCAAAAAGAAAAGGTTATGCAAAATGAGACTGCATTATCCAGATCAAATAAAGCTAAAAAAAAATAATCCGTACAACTTTAGTCTAAATTCAAAACAATTATATAGCAGGCAAAACAGGCACAGGACGGTTCTCAAGGTATGCATTGACATTAAAAGTCTAGCCCTCCTCAGAAACATACCTAATGAAAGTAGCAATTTATCAAAAGTAAATAAACATAAGATTCCTGATCTAAGATATGATAAATTGTAATAAAGGAAAACAGCTTAAGACAACATGGAATTTGCAGTTTCATAACAATGTCATAATATCCAACTACTTAAGGAGTTCATGAAATTTGACATAGCTCTGCATTGGCTGCACTGTTTCATTGATATTACCAAATATTTGAGACACCTGAAGACAATAATAAAAAAACATTTACCATCAATCTCAAATTTTTCAGTTGCTTTAACCGCTTTTAGTGCACTGGACCTATCTGCAAAATGAACGAAACCAAAGTCCCGCTTTCCCTGCCCAGCTTTAGCTGGGGGCAGAACAACCTTTGTGACCTCTCCATTGAGTTCAAAAAGTTCCTTTAGTCTTTCCGAAGAGACATTCTCTGGCAAATTTTTCACATAAATTGCCTTTACCTGTAAAATCAAAAAATCATGAACATAATGCAACAGGGAACTCACAGGTTCTACTAGTATAATGACAAAGTAACAGCAACACAGCATTATATATGGCTTGGATTCTTTAACATTTAGAACTAAACAAAAAAATAATATTCATAAAAAATGAAGCATGAAGAAAATGCTAATTTCAAGATGGTATATTGATCGTATTTATTGTTAAAAAAAAATACAGTACATTGATCCAGTTCGGAACAAATCATTTCATAGATCTTACATGACATATGACCAAACATAAAGTTCCACTATTTACAGACATAGTTATAAACTAAAATTAATACTCAAGTTCTGTGCCTGACTGAGGACAAACAATTGAAATCCGGTTAGTCCATCAATCCTAATATCTGAAGAATGTTGCACTACCTGATACATTTACTCAAACATGTATAAACCAACCAGAGAACAGATCCACATGCATCTATATTAATAAGATTGAACAGGGCTAGTTACGGAAAAGCAACTGGAAATGGCGAAGTTATCAATGCAACAACAGATCAAATTGGGATTCGTCCATTAAAACCTCTAATTTTTTATTTAGACTAGTGAACCAGTAATTTATCCAACAATAAAAAAACATGACAGGCTACAATCAAAATATAAAAAGGTAAAAGAAAGGATAATATGAGCATTTGAGAAGAGCAAGAGAATGCCAACATCAATGAAGAGGTAAAAGTTGGATTCACCATCATCATTCCAACTGTAATTACGGTGCCACTGCAACCAAGTGGTTAGAAGTTTCATCAATTTGCATACAAGTAAAGAGAGAGAGAGAGAGAGAGAGAAGGGAGAAGGGGGAAGGGGGAAGGTGAGCAGTTTCTTCCCTATTTTCGTTTTTAAGGGATAGGAGCCAATGGATATTTGCAAATATCTGTCAAATAAGGCCAACACAAGAATAGGAAAGCTAGGTAGTGACTACTGGCAATCACATATCAAAAAGCAACCATTCCTTTCGTTGCTCCCACATATTTGATGCAAAATTGGATGAAACCGTTGGTCTCTAAATTTTGACATGCAAAGAACCTGTAGAAAGTTTATTTCCATCTTTAAACCTTACCAAAACAAAGTGACTGCCATACCATTTGGCTAAAAATTGTGAAAAAGCATTTTGAGACTTAAGAAATCCTCCTAGGTCACATCTTCTATAGCTAGCTGGATCTTGACTTGGTTGACTTGGACAGTGGTATAAATAAGATCTGATATAGAAACTCTGAAGTTTAGACCACTAACCAATGATCATTTTCCATCAAAAGTACATGGATAACTAATTGACGGGCATCAGGAAAACCATGCACCAGAGATCATTAGGCACTAGCAAGATACAACCACCAAAACACCTATAATTGGTAATTGCTGATCATCAACAGAGTTTTTAGTGGTAGTTTCAGTGCTAGTGCACAACTAGCAGTTAACAGAACATTACATTATGACTTGTAATAATATGCAGTCTGCAAACAAAGACTGATGATAGCTGATGGACCAAATGTGAATATCAATCTAACTCACGATGACATACTGTCCAAGATATTATTTGGAATAGATCTAAAAATGTTCCCCAATATACTTCAACTTAAGTTGTCCTTAGCAGTTAGCAGGAAGACATCACATCATAAATGATAATCCAACTCTTTCTATTGACCATGAGACTAACTGCATCATAATCCCCCACTCAGGGGTCTAACATGCTCATTAGGACCAAGGTTTTTAATTTCAAATAATACCGCATGTATCGGACGGTACGTACCGGTCCGCCAGTAGACCGGTATGCTGACCACTTGCTACCGAGCGGTACCGTTGATTGGGACTGTTTCCACCTTGTTACCACCCACTACTGGGTGGTATTAGCCAAGGGAGAAGAAGAGGAGAACCTAGAGATCCGACGCTGCTGTCCCTCCTCGTTTGAGGCGACGAGGCCTCGGTGTCGTGGAGGCGGCATTTCTTCGCCCCACGCAGGCAGAAGAAACGAGGCAGCGACGTTGCCTCGTCGCCCTTTTTTGCGTAGGGAGAAGGAAACAATTTCTTCTCCACACCTTCACTCCGTGCGGGCAAAGGCAGAAAAAAAGGGTTTTGGCGCCCTTTTTTTGGCGTGTGGGGGGGGGTTTCTTCTTCCCACACGCCAAAAAGGGTGACGGCCTTGTTGCCCACCCTTTTTTTTCTAACATATATATATATATATATATATATATATATATATATATATATATATATATATATATATATATATATATATACACCGAAATATACCGCTCAGTATACAGTATCGTACCAAGTGAATCTTGAAACTCCGATTCAGTACGAAATTTCAATCCTTAATTAGGACAATTGCAACACCACAATAGACCATACTAGGAATAGACTATACTAGGAGATGATGATTCTAGTAGGTGTAATGAATTTTAGTACCTTGCTGCTAATAACTTAGGCTACATTGAATTACCCATATTGGCTGAGGGCCAATCCATACATCTTTAGTGTTGGTAACCAACCTGATCAGGACCACTATTGATAATGGGCTGGTGAACTTTAGTCAATAGATAAGCCAATAATCATCATCAACTAGCAAAAAACAAACCAACTAACTTACTGACAAATTGTTGGAAGGCAACACAAAGCACCAAGAGGAATTTCTGGCCAGTTATAGGACAACTGCAACTGCAGGTCAAATACACTTTGGATGACTTTATTCCTCAACAAACCAAAATCACTAAATCTATAATTTTCTGTAGATGCTCACTCACATGCTTCAGCTCAAAACAGGTTAAAGCTCCAGACCACTGATTTAGTTAAGTATGACTTCAAATCCTTTTTTTTTTAGGAACTAAACACATTCTTAACGCACAGAAGACCCACATCTAGGTTATGAGAGATTAATGCGCAAAACTGAAAAGGCAAGGGATCAGATTCAACAACAATCAGAAACTAATATGCAAAAAACCTGAAATAAATACAAAATTAAAATCCACAGATCTATAATATTCTCAGAGACCATAATCACATAATGCATTCTTGTATAATAAAAGGAATAAGGATAAGAAATAATTTAATATAAATGGGTAAGTTAATTCGTGTATATGATGAGACCAAAGTCAAGAAAGCATGAAGTCAAACAATAGTCAGTCACATGCATTCATAATCTCCTCGACTCTAATTTGAATATATCTAATTCTAACCAGACCAGCCCAGTCCCAACCTAATGTAGCCCAGTCCCAACAAGATAATATACATTTAGTCCAAAACCTTTCTAAATCTGAACTTCTACTCTCGTGTATTCTAGTTATCTCTGAGCATAGTGTTTAGAGGAGGAAATCTATTCAATAGTCACACGAAATGACGAAATAATCAAGATATGATATCCTAGTTTTAGTAGAATAAGCTGCCAAGTTCAATTAATGTCATGGAAGGTAGAAACATAATGGTCTTAAGATAGTTTTTCTAATTACTTGGAATTTAGTTAATTGTCAGCATTTCTCCTTGAACAGTGAGTTTTGAAGATGTGTGTGAAGCAGAAGGTCCATGGTCCTCAACCCTAGTGATTGACTACTGTTACTATTCTTAACCTAAGCATCCTTAAGGTATCATAAACTCCAAGGTTTGCATCATAGAAAGCCATATCTGAGGCCATTTAGGTGCTTTGTAAAAGACTCCAAACAGTTAAGCTCTGTTAATTAAATATATACACAACCTGTTGCAGATATCAGTAGGTCAAATGTGTCCCAATCATACAGAAGTCATTGTAAGACTTCATGGGCATTTTTTATGCTGTCTTATAGACAATCGCACCAACTAAATTTTATATCCCACTGACTGATCATTTGCAGTCACTGCAATCTTTCATGGCCAATTTCTTCTGGATTATCCAATGCAAGTTTCTTCACTTGCATGCAAAAAGAACATATGTTGCAAAGTTTATCACCATCTTTGACGACTACTGGATCATGATAGCTCAAATCAGAAACAAGATAATGAAGGGTGTTGAGATTCCATGACTTAAAAGGCGTGAAGAGAGAGAGAGAGAGTAGCAATAATTTCGTAACTAGACTTCATCCAGCACAATAAGAAGAAAGATAAAAATATAAGGAACAAATAAGGATTACTGGACTTTCTTGTGTTATGATTTGCAATGGAAACTTAACCCACACAAACTGACAAGGATCCCTATTACCATCTCAATCGAAACCATAGTTAATCCAATCTGGTGAAAGCTCCACAATAACAATTCCTAAGTGAGGACCAAAGATAATTGTGAAAGCTCCACAACTGATGACCATTTCACTAATACCATAGAAACATGAAAAATAGTCCATGAGATATACCCAATTCCATGGTTCAGTAACCTTTACCCTAAAGCCACCAATGCATGAGCCATCATCCCATAGTAAGGAAAAGAAGAAAAAAGTCCTCTACAAACAAAAAATAATAATAAAAGAAGCATAATACAGGGCTCATTATCCCACTGTTCATGGAAATTAAAAAAAAGCACGCAAAAATACATCAACCACAAAATGACTATATAACCACCCCAACTGCCAAAAACCCAGACCATACAACAAATTTTCAGTAAGTGATGGCTTCTTCTAACACCATACAATTCCTTGAGTGACAAAAACTAACATCCCAGACCAAAAAGTACCTTAGATGTTAAACCACAATATTATACATTCCTGACCACAATTATTTTTTACACAATAGTTTCCTATCCTATAGTATCATTAATAATATATTCATATCAAATTCAATCAAGGGAGTATAGCACACAGCTTCTTTAGGCTTCCTTACATAGTTATTTATAGAATTTGTATACTGATGTTATGTTTAAATCAATACTGGGATAAAATGAGGCAATTTGACTGCAGATATTGCTTAAAAAGATCATAAGCATAATGATGATCTTTTGACTTTGGTTTGATGCAATACCTCAAATGGATAACAAATGTAGGCAGACAAAAGACATATGACCTTAGAAAACAATTCCATACATGGAATGCATAAAATCCTAATTCAAATATCCAGGTAATGGATTACAAATTTTAGGATGAATGGAAATAATTTCAAAAGACTATACTTCCAACATGTACAACATGATATAAAATTTACGAGAAATAGAAAAACATTGCAAGCAACACTAATCACATCCAATGAAATTAGAACAGTGGTTAACAGTGAATAAAAATAGTAGGTTGTATTACTATATGCTCCTGGTGCAAATTTCATCAGTTTGCTAATAGGAAACATGCAAATTCAGCCACCTTAACATCACCATAAGCAAGTCTCTTTTATGATTGGTAAATTACCAAGCTCAGATGCATAAAACATAACATCTCTAATGTACTGAGCAAGTTCATAACAAATGTTTAAAGGTGATTGTAGACTAAAAAGGGATGCAACAAGCACTCTCCCACTTTAAAAGTCACTTCACCTGAGCAGCAGCAGAGGAATCTGCAGAGTTTTTTGGGTCAGCCCAGCTGACAGTTGGATTGGTTCCATCAATCTTAAAGTTTGAATTCGTCATTTTCTGCCTTGCATATTCAGCACAGGCATGGTTATAGTACTCAACAAACAAGAAACCACGATTACGTGCCGGGTTCTGTGGATCCTGCAAAAAATATTGGAAGAAGAAAAGAGGGATAAATGGGGAGCTCCAATGGAGTGTCTGATCATTTAATTTTGTGTGATAAATCGTACCTTGAACATTTCAATATGTTCAACTCCTGGACCACTATCCTCGAGGATCTTCCTCAGCTCATCTTCTGCCAAGCTCTTGGGCACATTTCCAATAAATAACCTATGCTTAGCTTGTGACAAGGAACATCTTAGTTTTCTTCCCTGAAACAGCAAGATAAAAAGTTCATTCGTATAATTTAATACAGCAAGAGAATGACTCCCGGGAAACCAAAACACATGTTACCTTAAACTCTCTCTCATGGATCCCCTCAATGGCCTTCTGAGCTGCATCACTGTTTGTGAACATTATGAAAGCAAAACCCTTGCTTTCTTTTGTATCCTTGTCCTTCATCACCCGTACCTGATACCCATCACAAGCAATTACACATCAATCCAATCTAAAAGAATGCATCACATAACAAGCAAGAAGTACCATTCTCACCTCATAGATATCGCCAAAGGGTTCAGCAAGCTCTCTAAGGTCCTCCTCGGAGGCATCACGTGGCAGCCCACCAATGAAGACCTCCGATCCGTGAGGAGGAAGAGCGAGCAATTTGGCCCGCTTCCTGCTGTCTTCGTCATCTTCAGCCTCGACCTGCTTCTCTACTTCTTCTTCTTGTCCCCCTCCTCCTTCCACAGCTTCAGGCGCATCATCATTAACCCCTTCTAAGGTCGGAACTTTCTCACTCCTCCCATCACCAGCACCATCCTCATCATTGTCATCATCAGCACCGTAGCTTCGCTCCTCCTCATCTTCCTCGCCAAACTCTTCTCTGGCCTTCTGGTACCCGTTGTCCTCCTCCTCCTCCACGGGGTCCTCGTCGTCCATCATGTCCTCCTCCTCCTCCTCCTCCTCGATGTCGTTATCTCCGTCGAGGTCGACCTGCTCCTCCGGCTCCACCAACTGCTGGCGCTCCGCCATGCCTCACCGATCTGCGCTCCACCCAAGTTCACATTTTTCACACGGCGGCACCAAGATCACAGTAAGATCCTAACAATCCCATCAAAACCGACCAAAAATAGAGAAATAACCTGACAAAGAATCAAAGTACCGTCTAATTGGCGAAGAATTCCAAAACCCTAGCGATCCCGAGTGGGAGGGGGGCGGACCCTAAGGGGCAAAACAACAACAGGAGAAAAGAGCAGAGAGAATAATAGCAACGGACTCCACATGAATCGATCCATGCGAGAGAGAGAGAATACGAATAGAGTGAAGAGAAGAAACGGAAGGCGATCGAGCTTACTGCTTCGTTTGGTAATATTTTTTGGATTTGGTTTTGGTTCGGCGTTGGATCGCTCTCCTTGCGCTGCAACGAGAGAGCGGCTTTGCTGCTTTATACCAGGGGCTCCGTCTCAGAAGCCAACATTCGTGGACGTCTGATCAGGATCCAACGGTGAGCAAAAGAAACCGCTATCCGTACCCTGCGTCGCTGCTCCGGTGCCTCACGCGCATCGTAAACCGACCACTAGCGGCGAGCCACGGTGCAGTCAAGAACTCAGAAATTTCTGCAGTAATGACGTGGCACAGTATGGCTGGTCGAATCTTTGAGTATGTGTTTTGGGTTCCATGCCGCGGGCATTTGGTGGGTCTTTGGGAGGATACTGGTTATCGCTCCGCCAAATGGGATCGATTTTTTACCTTTTCTTTCCCTTGGATGTTTTTACAAATCTATCATTGGACACAATCTATTGGCCCCACAAACTTTAATGTAACATCAACATCACAGAGTTATCGACCACTGATTTACGAACTGTAGTTAACTACCACTTATCATAGGCACCAAAAGCTAATTCGAGATTAAAAATATACAATTTTAAATACCTAAAATACGCATATTATTCTCTTATTGTTTCACTTATCGTTTCTTTTTTCTCTTCTCGTTAATCGTACAATTCTCAAATTTTGCCTTTTCTCTTTCCCTTCCATCATGAGCTTAGATATGGGTAGAAAGATCTTTCAGATTGCATCATATGTCGAATTATATCCACATTTGAAGTTTTTGGGGTTGTATGTGTTGACCACGTTAGATAACTGAAACTCGCAAATGAGCTACAAAATCTGGAGAGAATTAATGTTAATTGGAATTTTAATAGCATTATACTAATAATCGATTAATGGATTTATTTATAATATCATATGTATAACCTTTTTTTTGCAAAAACATATATATATATATATATATATATATATATATATATATATATATATATATATATATATATATATATATATATATATTCAGAGTAAAGATGCAACCCAAAACACTAGCGATTCTGTGCAATCTTGCAACGATATCTGCCGTCAGTGAAACGGCCATTTGAATCCATGCAGCTCCATAAACAAGAAACAACACAAAAGAAAAAATCCATGCAGCTCATAATTTAGTTTCACCCGACCTAAATGGAACCATAAAAACTTTGCATCGTCATAAAAGTAAGCTACCATAGCATGGAATTTATCACAAAAATATATCTGATATGCGAACAATTCATCAAACCTTTGGGGTCAATGATCAGAAGCAAAACACACTACCAAGGTAGTGCTGCGATGACTACAATCGCACATCGGATGGCAGAAAACATATATAATTGACTTTGGCAGCAGGTATATTTCAGACCTGGATCTTTTAAAGCCCTTGATGTGTAGGCTTATAGATGAGGGCAACAGAAGCCTTCTTTATCTAACATGATCACAAAAAACACCTTCAACCATATGATCTTGTATGAAAGCTAGGCAAGATCTAAACACAGCTGATCATTTACTTTCGCAGAACCACAGAAAGTCTTGATGTGTGATCATAGATAAATGTCAGCCCCAATGTTCCCGTAGCCTCTATGTGCAAGAAAAGTATTACGAACCAGCCTCCTAATGCTATTTTTTTCGTGAAATAGGAAGGAAAAAAGAACTACATGGGATTAACTTATAAGCCAAAAGATAAACCTTAGATGTCTGTATATGTGTGTATATACTACCATCAGCCACCACATGGAAGTCCAAGATTCAGTGCATGGGAGGGCGAGGCGCTCGTGGACGCACAGGAGTCTTCGAGGGGCTTATCCTAAAGATTAGGAATGGTATAAGATTGTTTTCAGAGAAACTAAATGATGGAAACCATACAGAAGACACCATGTAAAGCATACCTTATTGGCAAGGATCCTAAAACCACGCCACTACAGTTCAGAGCAGCAGTTGCACTCTCAGCCTGAAATTAAAAGTTCCACAAAATGAACTCAAATATATTCTGGCATCAGAGTTGAAGTTAAATTGTTCTAAGTAGTGATTTATCATATGCAAACAAGACCAAAAATAATAATAAATCAAGTCAGAGAAAGAACAAAGATGTTAGCAATAAAAAATAAGAGAACAAGCTCAACAATACACAATACAAACTGAATTATCTGCCAATGCATATTTGAAAAATCACTTAATGTTTTGGACAATCAAAAGTATTAAATATCACGCTTAATAAGTGGTTGACCAATACCAAGATAATGAGATTCAAAATCCAGGATAAGGTAAAATGACTTAAACTTTAATTGGAACTAAGACATGACAGATTAAACAAACGTAATGTAGTAAAATTGGAAATCCTTGACCCAAACCTGCCAGAAATAAGCCAGTTTTGTACGATTATATTTGATACTTGGGCAAGGTTTGAGTGAACGAAACTAAACCAATTACAAACGAGTTGGGTTTGGGTTTACTCTCTGGATCAATGGGTCAGCAAGTATTGGACTACATAATATAAAATAGATTGGTATGATCAATCTTGATGCTAGAAAATATAAGTAGAATGTATGAAAGAACAACAGAATTGGTATTTCGGGTTTTGTAGATTATCTAGTTTCTCTAACATGGATGATGGAAGGTTCAATCAAGACGTTCTTAATAGTTATTTCAATCCTAACCTCTAGATACTCCAACCATAAACATGGATACTTTGAATTTCCTGCCAGATCCATATTGGATACATTACAAACACAATACTTAAATACTTCTTGATTTTTCTTATAATTAGGACAGACATTTGATTCTTACAAGATACTTCATGATACTTTATATTGTTTTATGCAAGAAATAAAATATCACCCAGACTAGTACGCACCACCAAATATTTATCAGTCTTACTAAGACCCTATATCGAACCAATATAGGTCAATAGCTGTCAGTATTTACAAGGTTCATCATACCACAGTGTACCGCTTGGTATGGGCAATATACATCGGTCCAATAGGGGACTAGCATGGACGGTACATCGGTACGTCCCCATGTACCATGTCTTAATATGCTCGATACGACTTAATATAGCTCGGTATGTACCGTACCAAAAGCTGGTCAACACACCGATATGGACCGATAAGACGAATCATGAGTAATTATTTATTTATTTTTTTGATGATACCAAGCAATCCAAATCAGTATACCATCCAAATATACAAATATTGCTTTCATCTGATCAGTTGCTGAAATTAGTATCAGAACAAGAAATAAATCTTCACTTTGATGCCGCTTGTATATGATTAATGAAAGTAAAACATCAATCTTACCATGCTAACTAGCTGTTATTTTGTATCATGATAAGTGACTACACACTTTAACATTAATTTTATATTAATTTGTTATACACAGTATTACATAAACATACATATATGGTAATTTCGTTGTTGTATTCGAGTAACATAGCCTATTTATTAAGAGTTCATGCACCGGTGTACATGTGTTGATCATATTAATCTCTTATCTCTATCTAGGCTTCATCAATTTTAAATTTTTAACATTATACTATGTTTCCATAATTAGTTTTACTAAGTCAACCTAAATCCAAACTGATTGTGGAGGAGATGGACTTTGCCAACCCATTTATAGATTGAATTCAGGTTGAGCAGACCAATGTTGACCTGAAATCAGCCAGACTCTTAACTTGATCGACCCCACCTGCATTGCAACCCCTAACATATAGCATTCACCGAAAACCATGCTAAACCTAAAAGAATAGGACAGATATTTTTCTACTCTTCATATTCGATCTTTTCCAAAAAGGATCTCTTGCAGCCAAGATCTGGCAGAAAATGCTGACAGAGATGTGTTTTCATAGTTAAATTCTAAGGACTTCAAATATAGATGTGGCACCACTAATCATACATGTAGCATTAACTGAGCACATATGAATTGTTTATTTTTTGTGCTATCAATGGAAAGAAATCGACAATCCTAGAACTTATTAAGTTCAATATGATGGTCCAACCTCTCTTTTATTTCAACAGTTCTCTGATGACTTGCTTCCCTTCATGACCCTGAAATAATCAGGTATGGTAGATACTTTACAATCCCATTATACCTTCATACTGCTATACCAAGTCCACAGCTAGTTATGGGATCATAAGTTGTAGGTTTTAGGATCTTGATCCGTTAGAATTGACCAAATTGGAAAGGAGTGATAGATGTTGAAGACAAGCATGCACAATATAGCATTAGAATTATAGAGAACTCTTTAAGATGTAATATTTAATTGTTTTGCTCTTTATTTGTGTAATAGCAATAATAACCAAAAAACCTAAGTACCTATTTGAACAATAAAGATGCAGAAACCGAAGAACACATCAGCAGCAATGAAACCAGATATTTATAAGTACATTGAGCACAACGATGACACATTATCTGCAGGATTTTGGCAGGTACACTTTCATAACAAACATATATTTAAATAGCAAAAAGATGGATGTCTATATTACTTACTTTCATTCATTACATTAAACAGCAACAGCATACAAGACGCTTTTTTAAGTGGACTTGAATATGGGACGTATCAATTGTGCAACAATGCACCATCCACTAAGATGACTACATTACTTATAAATCCACTACATGTACAAATCCAATTAATACAGACATATTTTATGCATTGCCCTGAATTTTAGAATTCCAATGCTTACAAATATACCTGTTTTCTTGTTAGGCAAGTATAACCCTCAGCTAACTCTTGCATATATCTTGCAAATTTGTCATTATAATATTTGTATACCCATATTACAGAGACACCCTTACGTTTATAAAGATCATTCGATGTACAGTTCTCTGAGATGATCGATGATATTGTAGCACTGATTAGTCCGATATAACAATAAATGAACTAATTAAGATTGTCCCATTAGAGAATAGGATACCAAAACGCAGCTGTTTCCGAAGTCATTGACATTTATGTCAAATATAGATCATCAGGAAGGAAACATTCTTTTGTTGAATCTCGGATTTTGATGATGAAGTCAATTGTCATTTGTTATCTAATCCATATGTTGAGATAAGTGTGCAGGATTAACTACGATGGAAGTAAGACATGCAGCAGGAGTTGCGCCAGAGTCAAGACCATGATCACGTTGGGGGTTCGAGAGTTCGACGGAAGTCCAGACGGTCGTCGAAGGTTCTGCGGGAACAAATTCGAGAAGTCCAGGAGCTTGCCAAAGAAGCTCGTCGGAACTCGCCAAGTGGATCATCACAAGTCTAGGAATTTGCCGGAAGTCCGCCGAAGCATCGCCGAAGATTCATCGGATGTTCGCCGGAAGTTCGCCGGAAGCTCACTGGAAGCGATTGACGCACCGGAGCAAGTTGCAATAAATGTCTTAAAAAATATCATAGTTAGCATGTAGATTAAGTTAGAAATGAGAGGTGATCCCATTAACTTAATCTGGGAGAAATTGGGCCCTTGATAGACCCAAATTGGGCCGAATGGATCAACCCATTTGAACCAGAATTCCTGCTAGGCGGTGGCACTGCTAGGGTCGGCGATGGCACCGCCCAGGAGATGGTCTCCCAGGAAAGTTGGGCGGTGCAACCGCCCAGATCGGGCGGTGGCACCGCCTGGGCTCAGTCTCCGAGCGAGACTGGGCGGTGCAACCGCCCTAATCAGGCAGTGGCACCGCCTGAGCTCAGTCTTCGAGCAAGACTGGGCGGTGCAACCGCCCTTGTCAGGAGGTGGCACCGCCCAAAGGCTCAGTCTCCGAGCTGCCAGGCGATTGTACCGCCCCAGTCAGGAGGTAGTACCGCCAGGACCCCGAAAATCCAGGAAAAGACATTTTTGAGCTCCAAATTCAAACCAGTTTGGGGCCTATATATACCCCACCCTTTCCTGCATGAAAGGGCTCGAAAATCCAATCTTACTCTGCGATTTTTAGAGCTCAAAAATATTGTAAAGGCTAGAAGTTCTCCCTCTTTTCTTCCAAGTTTTGATCTTTCAAGAGAGGAGAGAAAAGTTTGTAAGGGTTGTCTCCTAAACCCGTAAAAAAGAGTAAAACTGTAAAAGGGTGATTGACCTTCGCCTATTGAAGGAAGGCCTCTAGTGGACGTCGATGACCTCGTCGGAGGAGGATGCCAAAAGTGGATGTAGGTCAAGATTGACCGAACCACTCTAAAATTGCGGTGCTCTCTGGTTTGCATTTCTTCTTGCTGCTTACCTTACTGCAAACCTCCATATGTGCTTTACTTTCTTATTACTTTAACTGCACTTCGCCTAATCTAAGTTAAAGCAACTTCCGAATCGGCTTTCATACCGAAATCGCTTTTATCATACGAACGTCGTATTTCGATTTGCAATTACATTCTGTTCTCTATCTTAACTGCAAACTGCCTCTATATCTTTACTTTAACTGCATCTCGCTTGATCACAAGTTAAAAGTGATTTCCGAATCGGCTTTCTTACCGAAATCGTTTTGATCGTACGAACGTCATTTTAAATCGTCGAAAGTTTTCCGCTGTACTAATTCTCCCCCCCCCCCTCCCCCCCCCTCTTAGTGCTCTTGATCCTAACATCTTTTGGTACAATCTGGACATTATGATAACATGTACACAAGAATCATGTACATATATTCATGATATAGGTGTCTCTGCATTTGATTTGTTATCAATCTCATATAACTCTTTTTTTTTCAGATAATCAGAAACCACAAATAAGATAATTCAGCATTTATCAAGCCAGAGATGCTAACCATCACAAATTCAACAAAAGCAATCCTTGTGGAATGATGATAATCTCCAAGAAGTCTCAAGCGATAAACCTGTAACACATGAGACGTGCTGTTAATTTGTTGTACTTTACATTTTTGAATCAGAAAATTAAATACATAACTTAATCCATAGAAATATTATTGCTGTTAATTTGTTATCAGTAACATTCAACATATAAAGTATGTCTCTTAGTCCACAGAAATTCTAAGTTGAGTCGAATAACATGATAAAGTGCAACTAACCTCTCCACAAATAGACTCAAAGAAGAGTTTAAGTTCTGATTGAGCAACCTATGGCAAAGAATGTCATGAAAGAAGAATGCAGAAGCAACTTGTTCAGACACAAATGATTAATATTAAATACAAATGATTAAATTGAATATTGAATACTTTCATCAACCTTCTTGTCAATATTTGTACAGTAGACAGTCCTTGAACACATCTCACGTTCATCATCAGACTGAAATCACAGAAATACTCAGACAGGTATTAGTGAGAACAATTGCATGCTGGAACTAAATGCCAATCATCAAAAATGTACCTATTGATTTCATATCTAAAAAGATAAAGCTAATGATTTCAAGATTCTCTTACCCTAGGCAAAAATGTTGGGTTGACAGGTGCAATTGCAGTTTTTGAAGGCAGCACTCTTACTGGGTAAAACCCAAGAACAGTTCCTGACAAATTTAAGGCAGCTCGTGCACCCTCTATAATTGAATGAGCCCATATAAATGATCAGTGATGCATAAATATCATTTAATTCAAGACACAGACCAAGAGCATAAAGATTCTTACCCTCATCAGTGAACTCTATAAAAGCAAACCGAAGAACTGATTTTGGGTCCCCACACATGCGACAGTCAACAACCTGCGGATTGGAGATTATTCATTTAGAGCATTTAGCTCTTTGACAAGACATAAAAAGGGATGAGATAACAAACCGGCCCACAGTTGATGAAAAGTGTTGCAAGCTGTTCTTCAGTAACCTAGACATAAGCAGAAACATTTGTTAATGACTCCATTATAAAGTTTAGAAAGGTTACAAATATGTGTTTGTACTGCACTAAATCGTTTACCGTTTCTCTTCACTGTAGTATTAAGTTAACCTTGTAAAAGTTACTTCTTAACATTAAGAGTTTCTGGTTCAGCTTACAGAAAAATTACAAACCTTACTGAAGCATGATAATTAAAAAAACAACAGTGAACAATTGCAGACTATTTAAAACCAGACATTGCATCGGATTTATAAATTAATGTTGTGGCATCTCTACTTGTTCCCAAAAAATCAAGAGCATGCTGGATTGAATCTGACATTGTGGTTTTGGCAACTTAGGTGAGAGTTGAACGCTTCCCGAAACAAGTTCAACATGGATCTAATAAATCTCATCATAGAGATCTTTGAAGAATTTTATTGCTAAACTTCGTGAGTATAATCCATCAGCTACATTAGAAACTTTCAAAACATAATCCAGGATTATTTTATAAAATAGGCTGCAGAAGGAGCAGCTACTTTTTTGACAACAGAAACAACAAGTGAACCCATCGAAACATGTAAAAGAAAATGTGCAACCAATATGCTGCCATCTGATTTGTTCATGATCCTAAAGCAAGCTGATCTAGAGATAAAATTGCATAATTCAACTCATATCACTTTACGACCTACAGAAACTTCATATGTTTGGTGGAATTAGATGCTTTTATGATACACTAAAAACCTAAAACAGGTCAAATTAGTGTTGTAAGCATGAAGTGTAGCTTAGCAATCTCATGAGTCAAACAAGATGCTTGTCATTTGTCCCATAGTAATTAATTTTCAACACTTGCCAATCTACAGCATTTTGAGTCCCAACAAATTCACATTTAGTTGTGTGTATTATCTTGAATTAGACACGGATAAAAATCCAAATAAACATTTGTGTCTATCACCAACAAGGCTGCTTGTCCTTTATTTTTTAATATCTATGACCAATTTTAAGCAGTAGGAAATCAAAGGATACTCCTGCCTACTGATGGTAAAGAAAAATCACAAATTTCTTTGTTTGTCCTCAAAAAACATTAGTACCATATTGTTTTGGTTAAGGATGAAAGAAAAGATCCCATTGAGCCTTGGCAACGAGTTGATTGGAGTTGCAGCCAAACAGTAAACACTACTTTCTAGAATTACCAAATTAAAAATACAACCGGTTTAACAAGGCTGCTTCTCCTTTGATCCATTGAGGCACCACAGATTACACTACTGATCCTTTGATCCCTTCCAAATACCACCATGTTGCCAATAGCGAAGTTTAGAATACTGCTTACCAAGAGAAGGGGGCACAGAAGAGGGAAAGAGGAGGAAAAGGAGAAGGGAGGATTAAGAGAACTGGCAGAAGGGAAGGAAAAGGCGAGAGAGTGGAGGACAGAGAGGAAGAGGAAGAGAAAGAGGAGGATTGGAAGAGTGGATGGAGAAGGCAAGAAGGAGGGAAGGGGGAAGAGGACATGGAGGAGGAGGAGGAGGAGAAGTGGAGGAGGCTGCTTACCAGAGGTGAAGTGATAGTCAAGATGGTACGGCGAGGAAGGACATTTGATATAATCATAGATATTTACACACTACAAAGATCCGATACTAATCCATGAACATTTGACATCTTAGCTCAAGTTATAATCATAGGTTTCTTGCAAAGTATATTATCTTGCATCAAACTGAAATTTAACTCAAATAGATAAGATACGTAAATAAGTGCGATAAACAATGCTGAACTAGATCAAAATAGTAAAACCAAAAAACGAACACATAAAAGGAAATATAGAGCAAACTTATCTTCATGACAGACAACAGACTATCTGTCTGTAATATCAAATCAAAGACTGGGCATTATCCTTTCCTTTGTTGCTTTTATTCACCCTATCATGTCATAGTTATTGATCATCTGCTACATCACATAAGAGAAATGCCGCATCCATGACTTAACTTATGACCCGATACATGAAAAGTGGAAGTGGCACACATCCATAAGCACACCTGCCCCAACCTGACACCCTACTTTCCCCCATGATTTATGGTGCATCCCTTTTGTTTGAGTCATAGCTCAAATCAGGACACCTTAACAACATTCCTACTTGTCAATCTAAGAATATAGTACATGCTGATTGACCACCTCCATGTTATTGGAGTTCTTAAAAACTATTCCAAAATTTCATACCTCACTACACATGTTATATGCCAAACTTGAATGTTCAAATGCCATAACACATAATGGGAAAAGAGATTTATCATAAGGAGACAAAGACATAATACGATCATTTACAATCAGGACCTAACCATCTCTAAAACAATTCAGATATGATTTAAACCCTAAAAAAACGCCTATAAAAAGAAAAGCACATAATTCAAAAATTGTGGACAAATATCACTACCTGATGATCGATGTCTGAGACGTACACAGTTCTCCTAATCACTTCATCTCGCTGTGCCAAGCTAGTCCGGCTGTTCATCCGACGCTTCCCTTGGCCATACCCGTTCTTCTTCTAACGAAAAGCACCAAAATATCATATCAGAACCATCTTGAGCATCAGCCAACAAAAATACTACCAAGACATAACAAAATAATCTCATCCAAGAACCTTACCCGCCTCCCACCAATCCCGACAGCGCCGCCGTTCCCCACTCCATCGCTCATGTCAGAATCATTCGCAAAAAACTCTCCGCTACCGCCGCCGGAGGCGCCGTAGCTATTTCCCATACCCGCGAGAGACGGGGGGACAAACTCCTCCGCCATCGGGTTCAACTTCGAGAGAAACTCCACTAAATCCCGCATCTCCCGCTTAAACCCCTCGCCTCCGGAGACGACGCCGTTGGGCCTCGGAGCCGCCGCCGACGCGGACGAAGACCCGTCCCTGGTCGGATCCTGTGCGCGCAGGGGCTTCGCGTGAAACGCGTCGGAGGCATCCGGGTGAGATCGGAGGACAGTGAGCCCGGTGGCGTCGGAGGCGGAGGCCAGACCCTTGGGGCTGCGGGGGTCCGGCGCTACGCCGCCTCCGGTTAAGGGGCTCCCGGTCGCCGCCAGATCGACGCCGCTCGTGCTCTCAACGACGGCCATGATCTCAATCTCAAACAACCAGCTTCGCTTCTCCCTCTTCCTTGTCGAGGGATTCAGCTGCCACATAGAAAAAGAATAAAGAGTGGAAGGAGAGGGTAGTTGGCGTACGAGATGGCGGTAAGGTTACCATGTGAAGGGAGGATCGCCTTAGTTGGTGGGAACGGAAGCGGCATGCGGTGACCAGATCTCACGCCTGCTCTTTTACGGAGCATTCTCTCTCCTCTCCACTGTCACCACTTTCTCTCTCTAGCTTTTTTTTGTCCATTTCTTATCCCGGAGGGCACGGTTGGATTTATCTTTATGATTCGTGAATTCTATTGATCCTATCGATCATAGCGACGGTCTAATTACCAGTCCCAACAACCATAGGATGAGGAGCAGCATTCATGTACCCGATGATTACACCCGCATTCCTACGCAACGCCGGGTCCAGAGAACCAACAACGGGCTCCCCAAGGCCGTTCTGGATAACGAAGCAGGTAAGTCTGATGGCGGTTGGGAAAGTAGTGTGGATAGTAAATAGGATGATGGGAAGAGTCACAAGATGCCATCGCACGTATGGATGTTACGTAGACGTATGAAATGTCATAGGGTTATAATTTCAATTAGATTAAGGCAATAATATTCATAATTGCATATTTTCCTATATCCATCGTTATGATAAATACATAGTATTAATAAAAATAAAATGAGCTTGAAGAAAGTTTATAAAAGACTTTATAATTCATGTTAGAGACGCCAACTTTATTTAAATATATAACTTTGACCTTGTAATATAGTGTATTATACAAGTTAAAGAATAACGGCGTAGAAGTGTAGAAAACTCGTCCACAGTAACGTGCACGATGCAACTTATATCAACATATGAACATTTTCTACGAGTTTGATTGAGTGGGTCCAACATCCTCATGTTGTTTAGACCAAGTTGGGATGGTATACCACCCAATAATACTATTTCTTTGAGAGTTGGACTCAAAATATGTGGAATTGATTCCTGTTAAAAGTCAAGACGGAATATGTATTTTAGGGTAGAACTTGATGTAAAAAGCATGAAACATTTGGTTCAACAACCTTTGCCTACCTACACTTCAAGAGAGTTTCGATCGTCATTATGCAAAATTAAAATAAAATAAAAGGTAAAAAAACCTGTTTAGATATATTAAAATAAGTAACAACAACATTAATCATCGGCTCAAAGTGCAATTTGGGGCAAGGTGGAAGAGCCTTGTAATAGTTACTGATCAATAGAAGTCACTCGGTGAGGATCAGAACCAATCCATAATATCAAAATAAAGATCACTGGAACATTTTTTCCCTGAGCAACAGCAAGTTCAATTGCCCAAAAAAATGACTGGTGGCCAAAAACTAAATCAAAGTTCATCATAGTGTCCTAAATCAATCATCGATAAGAGAAAATAAAGCACTCGACCTTAGTTCATCGATCTGACATTACCACTTCAATCTCCACAAAGTTCATGGTTCTGCAATTGTGACTTCAACTTCCACACCCGGTTCAATGGTGATCGAAGTAATCTGCTTGACGACCTCAGAGGAGCTGACAAGATCAATTACCCGTTTGTGGACACGGAGCTCAAACCGATCCCAGGTGTTGGTTCCTGAAATATCAAATTTGCAATTAGGTACACCTAACATGTAACTTACAGGAAGTAGTAGCATGGACACCTACACAACCTGATGGCATTTTTTTTCAGAAGAGATTCAATAATGAATTTGATGGCCATTATGTGATCAATATACATAAACAGACATGTAAAAATAATTCCCATCCCCTTTTTAAGCATGTTCAAGTAGGAGTTTTACATGCTCATTCTAATTTGATTCCATGGAGCTTGTTAGACCATGCAGAGGATAGAAATTGAAATTAAACAAATACTAAAAGGTTCTGCAGAGAAAGAGGAACAGCAGGATCATGCCAAGAAGATAACGAGACAAAACAGGCAACGGATGTAGAGACCTCGGTTGGTCTGACTCTATCCATAGACGAACAAACAACTCGATGCAAAATATCATGAATCATCATGTGGATGTCTCACCTTGCTCGAATGTCTCGGCACAAACTCGTGATAATGTCCGAGTTCCCTTTTCTTAGTTTACTAAAGAGATATTGCATTGGTATTTGAATGAAGAATAGGCACATCTATAATGGCACAGAAAGCCAACACTAATACCCCTATATGTGATAATACCCCTTTAGATAAATGCATATTAACAACTTTCTTCTTTGAAAAGATAAATTGACAAAAAACAAACCATTAAGGCATTATTGAAGAGCATTGCTGTTCACACGGTCGAGGGTTGATGATTGCTTTCCTTTAAATTGTCCCAACACACATCTACTACGTCATTGGTTTTAAGAATTTGAAGCCTTTTAGTAACTTCACAAGAATTTACAATGCACATCAATTAAGAAGTTCAATTCTACGACTCAATATCGTATGTGACGATTGTGACTTCCATGTCATCATTTGCTTATTCATTCAACAAACCATGAAGTTCATTGTTCATCTAGTTGCCGATTACAAAATGTAATAACACTACCATCTTTTGCTTGCTATAAATTATGTTCCAGCACACCACGAACCAAAGCATACCGTCTGAAGAAAGAAAGAAACGGGCCATCATGATCCGTATGCAGCTGCTTGACAGCCAATATCACAATGTTATAAATTATGATTTCAATATACAACGTTGATTTATCAACAATCATTGACCATGTTGTAAAATCAGACTTGTGAAAGATAAAGTAGCGACAATTCGCCTAGAGAAGTGATGATTAGAAAACACAAGTGGACAACCTAATAGGGCACTAGCGATGACAATCAAACAACCTGATAATAAACATGGTTTAATGTCTATTAAACATTAATATATTGGTTAAATAAAAACAAAGGGCAAATTGGATATTAAAATCCATAAAAAAAATGAACAAAAAGAAGTACAGAACCACACTGAGATGCTTCTGTAGGAGTACAGAAAGAAAGGATAAGTACAGAAGGGACATTACCTTCACCACAGGGCGACTTCCTGGTGGTGATATGGAGCACCTTGGTGGGCATCCTCACCGGACCCTTAACCGTGAGCTTCTTGTCCTTGGCACCCCTCACCAGATCCGCGCACACTGCCATACCCACAGAAAAGAAGATAGTTCAAGACGACCGAATCGAGCACTAAACCTGCAGGAATCGAAGCGGGATTGCAAAGAAGGGGCGTTACCCTTCTCGAGGTTCTTGACGTTCTTGGACGAGAGGGTGATCCGGATGCGGTGCAGCTGCTCCTGAGGCTCTTCCAGCCCCGGCTTCGTGGGCTTCATACCGTACGCCATCCTCGAAGGTGAGACCGCTGGGAGCCGAAGTCACCTCTCTCTGTTTCTCTCTCCGGCGCCGACTCTGCTCGCAGGAGTTGGTGGCGTTAGGGTTTACTGGTCATGATATATAAGGAGCTTTTGGAATTGGATCCTCTCCAACCCGCTTGGAGGATTCAAATCCTCAAATCTCAACCGTCCATTGAATCTTCCTTGACATCTCAACCATCCAAGAAAAAGAAACCCCAAGGATCCATCGTTGCTTATTAATTGCATCGTTGCCTATGAATTGTATCGTAATATTCGTAGATCACTGCATTCTTTTTTTTATGAAATAAAAATTTCATCTCATTATTAGTTAACTTCCAACCCAAGAAAATATTACTGTAAACCTAGATTTGATATTTTAAATTTATTCATCATGTATTTTTTAAATTATACTATAAAAAAATTAGATAAACTCATATATATATATATATATATATATAATATCATCAATAGAGGTAAACCATTAGAATATTATGTTAACCTTTAAAGAGTAAGTTCATTATTGTCTCTCTAAATCTATTTTAATAAAAATAATAATCAATTTTATTATATCGTACCTTTGAGCTTGTTTAAGCTCGTAAAAAGTTTTCTTTAGCTTATACATCTTTTTTTTTAGGTCCTTTAACCAAAAAAACCTTAACAAAAGTCTCTTTACGTAAATCTTCATTTAAAAATATAGATTTCACATCAAATTGATAAACATGCTAACTCAAGTGAGCAGCTAAAGCTAAAAAAGTTCTCACGGTTTCAAATCTAGCAACCGTAGAAAAAGTATCATCAAAATCAATATATTGTTGCTGTGAATATCCTTTTACTACAAGCTGAGCCTTATTCTTTTGGATATTTCTATCTACATTAAACCTTGTTTTGAACACCCATTTTAATCCAGTTTTCTTTTCTTTTGATAGATCCATTAGCTCCCAAGTTTCATTCTTCTCAATTGACTTGATTTCCTCCTTCAGTGTTTTTTGTCATTCCTCTTTTTCAACTGATTCCTCAAAAGTCATAGGATCTAAAATAAACAAAGCAAATGTTGAGTCATAAATTTCTGTTAGTGATCTGAAATTTCCTAGAGGGGTTTCATTTGATTAATCAGAATTTAAACTACTATGGGTAAAGTTAACGATGAACTTGTTGGAGCAAGATCTATCATTTGATTCTGTGGAGTGTCTAGTTCTGTTGGAATCTGAATTTATTTTTCACATTTATTAGCCTCCCAATTTTAATTTGCCTTTTCATCAAATATAATATTTTTGTTAATAATAACTTTTCCACTAATAGGATTATATAATCGATATGCTTTGGATTATAAGGAATAACCAATTAAGATGTATTTTTCAAATTTTTCATTAAGCTTACGAGGGTTTTGTAAATTCATCAAATCATAAGCAATACAACCAAAAATTCTTAGATGGCTTACACTTGGTTTTATACCATACCAAGCTTCAAAAGGAGTTTGATTAATAACCGCATTTGTTGGTAAAATATTTAACGAATAAACTGCTATTGCAATTGCTTATACTCAAAACTAATTTGGAAGGTGTTTTCCTTTAAGCAAACTTTTTATTATTTGAACGACAGTTTGATTTTTACATTCAACTACACCATTTTACTACGATATATATGGTGCTATCAATTCTCTATGAACATCATTTTCTTCACAAAATGAATTAAACTTATTATATAAAAATTCATCATCTTTATCTATCCGAAGTGTCTTTATGTATCTACCACTTTGCCTTTCTACAAATACCTTGAATTTTTAAAAATTATTAAATATTTCATATTTTAGTTTCAGAAAATATACTCCAACTATAATTATCAGTAAACAATAGAAAGTATTGACTTCCACCAAATGATTTTGTATTCATAGGTTCACATAAGTCAGTATTAATTAATTCAAGATAATTAGATGCTCTTCATACTTTTCCAACAGGAAATGATTTTTTACTTTGTTTGTCATAAATGCATCCTTCACATACATCAAGTGTATTAATTTTGGACAATCCGAAAACTATTTATTTTTTATTTAACAACCTTAAACCTTTAATGTTAAGGTGTCCATATCTTAAATGTCATAAATTAGACTCATTCTTTTGAGTTACAACAAGAGCATGTTTTTTAATATTTGAAACATCAAGTGGAAATTGTTTTGCGTCATACAAACATTTACCATAATCAAATCAGACTTTTTATCTTTAATAATACGTGAATCATCATCAAATATAACTGAATATTCATCATCTATTAATTATCCAACATTCAACAAGTTATGTGATAAAGTATGAACAAAGAAAATATTATCAAGGTATTTTACCTTCCCTTGATTTGTTTTTACCTCAATTATTCTTTTCCCTTTCACTTGGATTTGTTTGTTATCTCCAAGTCTAACTTTCAACTTATGAGTTTTGTCAATATATCTAAACATTGATCTTATGTCTGATATATGATTAGAACATCTACTATCCAAAAATCAAATATCATTTGAAATATCATTAACTTATGAATGAGTCATAAACAACTTACTATTTTCTTCATTTTCCTTCACATAGCTGGCTTGCTTTTCTCTTTTCCAGTAATCTGCCTTCGTATGACCAAACTTTTTACAATAGTGATATTGAATTCCACTCTTGTAATTTTTTTTATCATAATTTGATTGCTTTTGTTCATCATGCCCATCAAAGTGTCCTCTTCAACTTCCATTTCCTTTATCACAAAATCCTCCTCTGTCACGTCCTCTTCTTACTGATATTTTATTTTCTTTTGAAGTAGAAGACTCCCCCTTAATCTGAAATATTTTTTCTTCATTTTTCTCAAGTGATATATTCAACCTTACTTCACGTGCTTATAAGGAACTCATTAGTTCATCAAATGAAAATATAGATAAATCTTTTCACTCCTCAATTGCGATAACAACATGATCAAAATTTGGAGTTAAACTTCTCAAAATTTTACAACAGTTATATAATCAGAAAGATGTTCACTATAAAATTTCATTTGACTAATAATTTCAGTCACTCGAGAAAGAAAATCTTGCACCGATTCATTATTTTTTATGAACAAAATTTTGAACTCATGACGAAGGGTTTAAAGTTTTATCATAATCACCCTTGATGAGTATTGAAATTTATTTTGAAGTATCAACCAAGCTTGCTTTGAGGTTGTCGCTGTTGCAATTCTTGAGAAGATTGTCTCATGTATAGTATGTTGAATGAAGAATAATGTATTTGAGTCATTCTTTCTATTCTCCCTCAACCTGATTTCTTCATCTAGATTATATATTCATTCTCTGTTAAGTCTCAAAAATCTTGAGACTTAAATAGAGTCTTCATCTTAAAACTCCAAAATTCATAACATTTACCGAAGAAGATGGGAATAAGGGGCTGAGGTATGAAATTACCATTGAAAGTCATAATACCTAGTTCAAATTTAAAGTTAGCTTTGATACTTCAAATGTTTGGGGATGGAGGAGCAAGGAAACGATAAAAACAGAATACTATGATGCAATTAAAAAGAATCATTTCGATCAAGAAAATCAATGTAGTATTTAAATAAGAGGAAAGACATAGAACACTTATAAGATATTCCTATGTGCACACTCCTTATCTTACTTCATGAACTATGGTCCTATTTATAGGACCTAGTAGTAACTACCTCACTTCACTATGTCACCCATGATTGAGTTAGGTGTAGGAACTACCTTATACTTCTAGATTATGGGTCACTTCTTAAAATATGTCTATAACTACCTAGAATATTATAACTACCTAGATGTCATCAATGGTTGAGATCATTGTATTCTCTCGCCTGTTTCCTTGTTCCGCCATCAACAAGATGTTTCCGGCTCTTCATTCAACATGGGAACTAGAACGATGTACGCGACCATTCTTCACTTCTTCATCTCCTCCTCTTCCTACTACTATTACTCGTTGACAGTAGCTCTCCAGCCCAATTACCACTAGATGATTGTCATTCTTCCCACCCTAGCCATGGTCATTCTCTGCCTCCCCCAACGTCGTTGGCCCAAGCCGTTCCCTGATCTTTGTGGTTCGCCATCGCCTCCACCTCTTCATCATTGTAGTGGAGAGGCCTGGAAGAGCGCCTTCACTTGGCCTCTGTCTTCCTCTTCGTGGTCCCCAACTCCTTGTCGTCCTCTTCCCGTTGTTTCTATTGTGTCGAGCAGATCACACATTAAAATGATTCGAGGAAAGCGTGAATAATTTAAACAACGGTGAGAAAAGGGTAAGTTATAGCAAATGCCCGAATTCTAAATTATAGCAGAGTAAGGTAGAACCATATCCAATATCCAATAATATTCAATAAGTCATAACACATCGTTTTTTCTTTTAGTATATCACCCATTGCATCGGTACATGAATTTTCTTATGACATCCAATCTTTTAATATAATGTTCGATCCTTTTAGTATTACGTCTAAACCTATAATACGAAGTTCGATCTCTGGGTACATCGGTCAATCTTTTGGCTCAACGTCAAATTTTTTACACGATAATTTTTTAGCATAATGTTCGATTTTCTACTTGATAATTGGCCCTTTGATGATACAAGTCCATGATCAAAGTATTTCATGTATCACTTATCTTAGAAATATATTTAGTCTATTAAATTTATCAATTAGTTTTATCATCAAAATTTTGGATTCAACGAGGAATGATTATATAGTGGTTAATGAGATTATGAAATCATGCATAAAATCTAAGAACATACAGTAACAACTTGTCATTAGCACTATGTGGCCAAGCTCATAGAACTATATCAATCTCCGGTACAATTTTATTAGTCTCGTGGACTCGAGTCCTCACATCATGTATCGATTGAATAAGTTTAGAGTGTCAATCAAGTAAAGCTGATATATTAGCCAGGTATTAACCAAGATAGAGATGACATTTTAACTAAGAATTCAATTACTTAGCAATTGTGTTTTTGTACGAGCTTGTAGTGTTTTGATGGAAGTGCTAAAATTATTGTAAACATAGTCAAAAAATACTAAAATTGATATAGAAGTTGGTTGTTCTTATTTCTAAACAATTAAAAATTATTAAAAAAATATTTTTCTGTATGAGCTGATTTATATAAGGTTTTGTATTCATTTGCTTCACTCATAACGTTTTTCAATAAAAAAAAAATATAAATCTATTCAAATATATTATAAATATCACTATAAATGTTACATATGAGAATTAGAGTGAGCCATAGTTCAGTAGTGATCGATCTAAATTGATGAACTGATTCATCATATCAACCAATCCATATGGTGTAATGTGGTATTTTAGAAACATATCTCAAGAATTATGACGAATAAAAACATCTGAGAAATATGAAAAGCAGCAACCTCGAAAAACAAAAACAAAAATCCATCGATCGGGATCCATTGGCACCATTTTTTGATAGAGTCCACAGCACCACTCACCAATAACGAATCTGGACTCGGAACAACGACGTAGGATGACTCGCCGAGTCGATCCGCAACGACGACACTTAGTCCCACATCACAATTACCAAGATATCTTCAAGCTATATTATAACCCCAACGGGAGAACAGAGCACGACCTTACTTGAACAGGATCTGTTCTATAGGTTCGTACAACTGTCTCTTAGAACTCTAACGAGACAGGCACAAAAGTCTGGTTGATGATTCAGGACCTCAGGATCGGAGCGTGATTAACGGTGGGGATCTCTCGAGGTCTCTCACAGTAGGGGATCGTTCTCAGCTGTTGTTGCCCATCGGCTGGGACGATCCTGGGGTTGTCTGACAGACCCAAAAAACGTTTTTTGGACGTTCGACTCGAATGTTGGGTCAAACACTTCTTTATATAGATATGATAATGAAAGGAAGAGCTTACGAAGATAATTGTGAGAGCAATAACAAAAATATTTTGAAGTAGTTTTTTTGACGTGCACACGTGACGAAGATAGAGAGAGAAGAACCTGAAGCTTAGACGCATCGCTCAAGCGGATGATATCGAGATGCGTGAGAGAGAGAGGAAGAAGAAGAAGAATCGACTATTGTTTACAGCTTAAGGAACCCCAACCTGAATCTCGTACGCATCGTTTAGAGAGAGAGGAATATGGCAATGTATGTAGCTTGGCATCGTTTAGAGAGAGAGGAATATGGCAATGCATGTAGCTTGGCAAACACCAGCCTGAAGCTGGCGGGCATCATGACGTGACAAAACTCGCCCAACGCTTCTCTTCACTCGTGATAGAATTATCCGCTTCATAGACAGGAATCCAATAATATCAAGTCCCACATCCTAAATATCACAATGTTCCAAGCCATATATTAGAGATAAAACCAGCAAATTAAACGTTACACGTACTATGACCCTTGGGATCAGATAGATCTCTCTCGAGGTCAAAATAGCAGGAGACTACAATCCGCTGAGCTTGTGGTTTTCTGTGGGTTTTTTTGTTTTTAATGTACATGAGTTTAAATGAAAAACGTATATATTTATAATCTATGTGCAGATGTTAAACATCAATTTGTATAAGGAACATTTTATCGTTTTATTTAGTAAGTTAGGATGTTTAAATTTGTACACTTTTCTAATGTGTTATATTTGATAGCATTGATAAATAAAAAAGGTAACATCATATTTTAATCATAAATATAGTATATGAATAAAAGTGAAAATAGAGTGTTATAACATAAGAACTAATTAGAGATCAGGTATTGGTTGGTATCTTCAATCTTCCTATTATTTTTGGGTATGCAAAGCACCACATAAATAATTTATATTTATTTAAAAGTTGACAAAGTTTATGTGTTAAAATATAATTATATATATAATTAAACTTTATACATGTTTAAATTAACATTATCGTTGTTATGATAAATTATGGTTATTCAACTGTTGGCAAAATTGTAGAGCCAACCAATATTAACTTCTAAGTTTGGTATATGTTTTGATTTACATAGTGCATGATATATCCGACAAGACCCGTATGATACTTAAATTAGTATTGAATTACATAGTTCTATCAGATATTAAACGAAAATGGTATAATTCATGACAGGGCTTAAGAGACAATCCTCGAAAAAATATATTGAAGTCTTTTATAGTACGATATGTGACTATTGGGTTAAGATCATAGTTAATGTTGGGAATGGTTATCTAATCGTTAATGAGATTATGAAATCATGCCATGAATTTAATAATATAAAGTAATAATTTGTCGTTAATGCTACATGGCCAAGCTCGAGCCCACGTGATGTATCGATCAAATGAGATTGGAGTATAAGTTAAGTAGAGATGAAATTATTAGGAACGAGTCGACACTAAGAGTGGGAGTGAATTAGTGCAGCGGTAAAAACATCGATTTAAGAAAAACTCTTCGATTAAAATCGATTTTGAAAATATGCTTAGATTGAAATCATGTTCATTATCGCATTGACGATAATTTGCGGTTAATGTAAATTGTACAAAGTAAATGTAAAACAAATTTTATAGTTGTTCGGTCGTTGTGACCTACATTTACTCCGTCGATGCCACTAACATCCACTATTGGTCTTTCTTCACTAGTGTACAAATTTAAGTTAGGATGTTTAAATTTTTACACTTTTCTAATGTGTTATATTTGATAGCATTAATAAATAAAAAAGGTAACATCATATTTTAATCATAAATATAGTATATGAATAAAAATGAAAATAGAGTGTTATAACATAAGAACTAATTAGAGATCAGGTATTGGTTGGTATCTTCAATCTTCCTATTATTTTTGGGTATGCAAAGCACCACATCAATAATTTATATTTATTTAAAAGTTGACAAAGTTTATGTGTTAAAATATAATTATATATATAATTAAACTTTATACATGTTTAAATTAATATTATCGTTGTTATGATAAATTATGGTTATTCAACTGTTGGCAAAATTGTAGAGCCAACCAATATTAACTTCTAAGTTTGGTATATGTTTTGATTTACATAGTGCATCATGATATATCCGACAAGACCCGTATGATACTTAAATTAGTATTGAATTACATAATTCTATCAGATATTAAACGAAAATGGTATAATTCATGACAGGGCATAAGAGACAATCCTCGAAAAAATATATTGAAGTCTTTTATAGTACGATATGTGACTATTGGGTTACGATCATAGTTAATGTTGGGAATGGTTATCTAATCATTAATGAGATTATGAAATCATGCCATGAATTTAATAATATAAAGTAACAATTTGTCGTTAAGGCTACATGGCCAAGCTCGAGCCCACGTGATGTATCGATCAAATGAGATTGGAGTATAAGTTAAGTAGAGATGAAATTATTAGAAACGAGTCGACACTAAGAGGGGGAGTGAATTAGTGCAGCGGTAAAAACATCGATTTAAGAAAAACTCTTCGATTAAAATCGATTTCGAAAATATGCTTAGATTGAAATCATGTTCATTAACGCATTGAAGGTAATTTGCAGTTAATGTAAATTGTAAAAAGTAAATGTAAAACAAATTTTATAGTTGTTCGGTAGTTGTGACCAACATCTACTCCGTCGATGCCACTAACATCCACTATTGATCTTTCTTCACTAGTGTACAAATTTAAGTTAGGATGTTTAAATTTGTACACTTTTCTAATGTGTTATATTTGATAGCATTGATAAATAAAAAAGGTAACATCATATTTTAATCATAAATATAGTATATGAATAAAAGTGAAAATAGAGTGTTATAACATAAGAACTAATTAGAGATCAGGTATTGGTTGGTATCTTCAATCTTCCTATTATTTTTGGGTATGCAAAGCACCACATCAATAATTTATATTTATTTAAAAGTTGACAAAGTTTATGTGTTAAAATATAATTATATATATAATTAAACTTTATACATGTTTAAATTAACATTATCGTTGTTATGATAAATTATGGTTATTCAACTGTTGGCAAAATTGTAGAGCCAACCAATATTAACTTCTAAGTTTGGTATATGTTTTGATTTACATAGTGCATCATGATATATCCGACAAGACCCATATGATACTTAAATTAGTATTAAATTACATAGTTCTATCAGATATTAAACGAAAATGGTATAATTCATGACAGGGCTTAAGAGACAATCCTCGAAAAAATATATTGAAGTCTTTTATAGTACGATATGTGACTATTGTGTTAAGATCATAGTTAATGTTGGGAATGGTTATCTAATCGTTAATGAGATTATGAAATCATGCCATGAATTTAATAATATAAAGTAACAATTTGTCGTTAATGCTACATGGCCAAGCTCGAGCCCACGTGATGTATCGATCAAATGAGATTGGAGTATAAGTTAAGTAGAGATGAAATTATTAGGAACGAGTCGACACTAAGAGGGGGAGTGAATTAGTGCAGCGGTAAAAACATCGATTTAAGAAAAACTCTTCGATTAAAATCGATTTCGAAAATATGCTTAGATTGAAATCATGTTCATTAACGCATTGAAGGTAATTTGCGGTTAATGTAAATTGTAAAAAGTAAATGTAAAACAAATTTTATAGTTGTTCGATCGTTGTGACCTACATCTACTCCGTCGATGCCACTAACATCCACTATTGGTCTTTCTTCACTAGTGTACAAATTTAAGTTAGGATGTTTAAATTTGTACACTTTTCTAATGTGTTATATTTGATATCATTGATAAATAAAAAAGGTAACATCATATTTTAATCATAAATATAGTATATGAATAAAAGTGAAAATAGAGTGTTATAACATAAGAACTAATTAGAGATCAGGTATTGGTTGGTATCTTCAATCTTCCTATTATTTTTGGGTATGCAAATCACCACATCAATAATTTATATTTATTTAAAAGTTGACAAAGTTTATGTGTTAAAATATAATTATATATATAATTAAACTTTATACATGTTTAAATTAACATTATCGTTGTTATGATAAATTATGGTTATTCAACTGTTGGCAAAATTGTAGAGCCAACCAATATTAACTTCTAAGTTTGGTATATGTTTTGATTTACATAGTGCATCATGATATATCCGACAAGACCCGTATGATACTTAAATTAGTATTGAATTACATAGTTCTATCAGATATTAAAGGAAAATGGTATAATTCATGATAGGGCTTAAGAGACAATCCTCGAAAAAATATATTGAAGTCTTTTATAGTACGATATGTGACTATTGTGTTAAGATCATAGTTAATGTTGGGAATGGTTATATAATCGTTAATGAGATTATGAAATCATGCCATGAATTTAATAATATAAAGTAACAATTTGTCGTTAATGCTACATGGCCAAGCTCGAGCCCACGTGATGTATCGATCAAATGAGATTGGAGTATAAGTTAAGTAGAGATGAAATTATTAGGAACGAGTCGACACTAAGAGGGGGAGTGAATTAGTGCAGCGGTAAAAACATCGATTTAAGAAAAACTCTTCGATTAAAATCGATTTCGAAAATATGCTTAGATTGAAATCATGTTCATTAACGCATTGACGGTAATTTGCGGTTAATGTAAATTGTAAAAAGTAAATGTAAAACAAATTTTATAGTTGTTCGGTCGTTGTGACCTACATTTACTCCGTCGATGCCACTAACATCCACTATTGGTCTTTCTTCACTAGTGTACAAATTTAAGTTAGGATGTTTAAATTTGTACACTTTTCTAATGTGTTATATTTGATAGCATTGATAAATAAAAAAGGTAACATCATATTTTAATCATAAATATAGTATATGAATAAAAGTGAAAATAGAGTGTTATAACATAAGAACTAATTAGAGATCAGGTATTGGTTGGTATCTTCAATCTTCCTATTATTTTTGGGTATGCAAAGCACCACATCAATAATTTATATTTATTTAAAAGTTACAAAGTTTATGTGTTAAAATATAATTATATATATAATTAAACTTTATACATGTTTAAATTAACATTATCGTTGTTATGATAAATTATGGTTATTCAACTGTTGGCAAAATTGTAGAGCCAACCAATATTAACTTCTAAGTTTGGTATATGTTTTGATTTACATAGTGCATCATGATATATCCGACAAGACCCGTATGATACTTAAATTAGTATTGAATTACATAGTTCTATCAGATATTAAACGAAAATGGTATAATTCATAACAGGGCATAAGAGACAATCCTCGAAAAAATATATTAAAGTCTTTTGTAGTACGATATGTGACTATTGGGTTAAGATCATAGTTAATGTTGGGAATGGTTATCTAATCGTTAATGAGATTATGAAATCATGCCATGAATTTAATAATATAAAGTAATAATTTGTCGTTAATGCTACATGGCCAAGCTCGAGCCCACGTGATGTATCGATCAAATGAGATTGGAGTATAAGTTAAGTAGAGATGAAATTATTAGGAACGAGTCGACACTAAGAGGGGGAGTGAATTAGTGCAGCGGTAAAAACATCGATATAAGAAAAACTCTTCGATTAAAATCGATTTCGAAAATATGCTTAGATTGAAATCATGTTCATTAACGCATTGAAGGTAATTTGCGGTTAATGTAAATTGTAAAAAGTAAATGTAAAACAAATTTTATAGTTGTTCGATCGTTGTGACCTACATCTACTCCGTCGATACCACTAACATCCACTATTGGTCTTTCTTCAATAGGCGAAGACCAACCACCTTTTACAACTTATTCTCCCTTTACTGGGTTTAGGAGATAACCCTTACACCCCCACTTACTCCTCTCTCAAACTATTCTACACTTAGAACTTTGAGAGGAGTTTCACACACAATTGTAACAAAGTTTTCTTTTTTTTTTTGCTCTCAGTTGTGTAGTTTAACCAGGGATGAGATGAGTATTTATAGGCTTCATGTTGATTCAAACTTGGAGCCTAAAAAGGTTTTATCCCTGGTTTCCCAGGTCCTGGCGGTACCACCGCCTACAGCACTAACACTAGGTGGTACCATCGCCTAGAAGACTATGTCTGGGCGGTTCCATCGCCAAGACTAACGGTACCACTGCCTGATACAGTCTCGGAGACTGTGTCACGACGATGCCACCTATTGGGTCACTGTTTGGGCCTTCTACTTGGCCCAACACAACCCAAACTTGGGTCACTGAATGAGCCTTTCTCTTGGCTCAAAACAGCCCTATTTTGGGCTCAATTGGCCCCCAATTGAATTGGTCTAATTACATTCTAAATCAATCCAATTAGACTCTAAAACCTAACTCGATCTAGGCAAATTATTACAAGCACTAATCATGTGTTGTCCGGCATATCATTAGTTCTTCCGGCGCTTCGTTCGATCATTCAGCACTTCGTCCTCTTTTGCGGTCTTTGTCCAATCGGCATATTGACCTTCGCAACTCCGATCTCCTTGGCATAATGTTCGTTCTTCTAGGCTCGATGCTTAAATTCTCGACCCGAAGCCTTCTGCCGACAAGTCGATCGTTCTTCCGGCCCGACGTCTAATATTATGATATGTTCACTCCGGCCCAATATTCAATATTCTGACATGTTTAATTTGCCTCTCCTGATCGACGTTAGCCCTACGTCACTCAAACGCATATTAGAACAATACTACAATTAGTTTCATCATCAAAATTCGAGATTCAACACAAATATTAACCATGTGTCAATCAGATAGAGATGACATTTTGACCAAGTATTTAATTTCTTAGTAATCATGTTTTTGAACGATGGAAGTGCTAAAAATAAATGTGATAAAAATATTGTAAACATAGTTAAAAATACTAAAATTGATATAGAAGTTGGTTGTTCTTATTTCTAAACAATTAAAAATTATTAAAAAAATATTTTTCTGTATGAGCTGATTTATATAAGGTTTTGTATTCATTTGCTTCACTCATAATGCTTTTCAATAAAAAAAATTATAAATCTATTCAAATATATTATAAATATCACTATAAATCATACATGTGAGAATTAGAGTGAGCCATAGTTCAGTAGTGATCGATCTAAATTGATGAACTGATTCATCAAATCAACCAATCCATATGGTGTAATGTGGTATTTTAGAAACATATCTCAAGAATTATGACGAATAAAAACATCTGAGAAATATGAAAAGCAGCAACCTCGAAAAACAAAAACAAAAATCCATCGATCGGGATCCATTGGCACCATTTTTTGATAGAGTCCACAGCACCACTCACCAATAACGAATCTGGACTCGGAACAACGACGTAGGATGACTCGCCGAGTCGATCCGCAACGACGACACTTAGTCCCACATCACAAATCCCAAGATATCTTCAAGCTATATTAGAACCCCAACGGGTGAACAGAGCACGATCTTACTTGAACAGGATCTGTTCTATAGGTTCGTACAACTGTCTCTTTGAACTCTAACGAGATAGGCACAAAAGTCTGGTTGATGATTCAGGACCTCGGGATCGGAGCGTGATTAACGGTGGGGATCTCTCGAGATCTCTCACGGTAGGGGATCGTTCTCAGCTGGTGGTTGCTCCATCCGGCTAGGGCGATCTTGGGGTTGTCTGACAGACCCACACACTTTTTTGGACTTAGATGGATCAAAAACTTGGTCAAAGTGCATATTTTGCTAATTGGACATGCTATCTATCTTCAATTGTTGTTAAAATGAGACATATATATCTAATGCTAAACATAAATATAGTTATATTTGTATATATCCATGTTGTTCAGATGGATATATAATTTTTACTTTTTTAATAATAGTTGGATTATATCATCCCATTATTTAAAATAATAAAAATTGTGCCCAGAAGCAAACAGTCAGTGCATCGGAACATTCCTTCCATCTCCATTATACCATAAAGCTCGAAGAAGCTTATATATATATATATATATATATATATATATATATATATATAGCCCACATCAGGTCCCAATCAGGCAAGTGCTACTCCCAATCATTCAATTCAAAATTCCCTTAGTTTCATGATTGGTATACAGGCAGTGTTTAAAGTAAACGTGGGCGAAGCACTTAACATGAGTGCTTGTGCAGAAGGGAAAACCTCATCATTACAAATTGGAAATGTTAATTTTCTCTGAACATTCTTTCCGATCTTACATTTGGAATGCATTCATGTAATCACCGTTCCTACTACAATCTGGTAACGCAAGATTCCTAAGAAGATTCAGATTAATTCTCCTATATCATCTCATATTCAAATTATTGTTCCTCAAATAAATGAAAGAATCGATGAGGGTGAACAATAAAATATTATCGATGAACTCTCACATGATGTTGATATCGTCGTTGATGATTTTGTAGAATAATTACAATTTGTAGTTTTGAGAAGATCTCAAAGGAAAAAAAAACATGTCATTTTTGATGATTATATAGTATATTTATAAGAATCAAATTATGATATAGAATAAAATGAGACCCCTTATAATTTCATAAGCCATAGAAAGTAATAATTCTAAAAAATAGCATGATGCAATAAAAAATAAAATAAAATCAATCGACCATAATGATGTTTGAGAACTCATTAAATTTTTTAATAATTATAAAAGAGTCAGTTGTTAATGAGTACTTATAAAACGTGACTTAGCGGATAATATCGAATGATATAAAGCCAGAGTCATGGCCAAAGGTTTTTCTCAAAAAGAAGACATCGACTATAATGAGATTTTTTCTCTAGTTTCTAGAAAGAACTCGTTGAGGATCATCATTGTATTAGTAGATCATTATGATCTTAAGTTACATCAAATGGACATGAAATAATATTTTTGAACGGGGATTTTGATAGATTTGATTTTGATGAGGAAATCTATATGGAATAACTTGAAAGATTCATACAAAACGGAAAAGAAAGTTGGGTTTGTAAACTTAAGAAATTCACAGTAGGGGATCGTTCTCAGCTGGTGGTGCCCGTCGGCTGGGGCGATCCTGGGGTTGTCTGACAGACCCACACACATTTTTGGACTTAAATGGATCAAAAACTTGGTCAAAGTGCATATTTTGCTAATTGGACATGCTATCTATCTTCAATTGCTGTTTAAGTTCTTTTACTTGCAAAAAGTCCTCAATTAAAATGAGACATATATATATAATGCTAAACATAAATATAATTATATTTGTATATACCCATGTCATTCAGATGGATATATATTTTTTGCTTTTTTAATAATAGTTGGGTTGCATCATCCCATTATTTAAAATAACAAAAATTGTATCATCCCAGAAATCTGCTGTTTCTCTCCTTAGCAAACAGTCGGTGCATCGGAACATTCCTTCCATCTCAATTATAGCTCGAAGAAGCTTATATATATACCTCACATCTGATCCCAATCAGGCAAGTGCTACTTCTCCCAGTCATTTAATTCAGAATTCCCTTAATTTCATGGTTGGTATACAGACAATGTTTAAAGTAAACGTGGGCTTGTGCAGAAAGGAAAACCTCATCATTACAAATTGGAAATGTTAATTTGCCACGTTTATTTTCTCTAAGCATTCTTTCCAATCTTACATTTTCCAATCCAACATTGGAAATGTTGGAACAAATTCACTTAGAATCGAACAAATTCACATTAAATTATGTGAAATATTATTATGCATATGATAGTTCAGTATATTACAATCAAATGTTAGAACTTCTTAGCTTCTTAATTTTGTGTAATAATTTTCTGTTTTGGGTTTAGAATGAATATAGAAATAAAAATCCTTATTTGATGAAAATGACAACAAAAAGAAAGAAATGAATATTGTTCCAGAATTTTTAATATTTTGACAGAAGATGTACCACTGAGATAATCACAAGCAATATTCTTATAAAGTAGGTTATCATTCTTTCAATCTTTGGTTGATGGTAAATCTCTAATGTCTCTACCTAGATGAGTCCACAAAATCCTCCTCCTGATGATCTGTTCAACAACGGAAGTGCTATTGGTGAAGTCAAATTACAAAATAAGAGACATTCATTGGCCATATCTCCAAATTCTCTTGCCTCAAAACAACACAAGAAATTGTCCCACTCAAGAGCCTTTATAATTGAGGGTATTCTTGGCAAAGTCCAATTAGTTCAAGGAGGACTGTCAGTTCAAAACATAATATGAAGACCACAGAGGGAAACATAAAAACAGGAATTGTTTCTTACCATTATAGAGAGAAATAACTTTCATCCCAAGAAAATGCCCATCAAAACATATTTTATGATTGATAGCAAAGTTATTTGTCAAAAACAGGATGACCTGGGACTGATGAGACATTTCCCTGACATGAAAGGTGGATATCATGGGCATATGATTATAGTTACTTAAGCTAAGCAGTCTTTTCCAAATTTTCACTTTTCCTGATCTACAGATCAACACTGTTTCTCCATTTACACATGTATCATGAAGCATTGATATATATCAATAACACTGTTTCTTCCAGTTCACAACATAAAGTTCTACAGAATTATGTTGCATGGTGACAAAATTGATGGCTCAGTTTGGAAGCAACTTCTCCATTTTTAGCAAACTATCTTATTAGCATATCATGATGTTGGACAGTTACATTGCAAGTCAAATTTGATATGCTTTACACCGTTCCCTGAAAGTGACAGCCTTGCACTCGAGATAATAAAAAAGGAAGAAAATATGGAAGCATAATAATCAAATAAATGGTTTTAGAAACAGAGGATAGTATGATAAAATTGCTTGTAGACTGAAGACTCACATGACTAAATGTATGTCCCAGATTTAGTGTCGCCCGTATTGCCACAGACAAAATTCTAAATAAGATTTTTGATATATCACTTATGTATGTTTGTGTCTTTCTGTTTGTTCATACTTTGTACAACATATAGAGGAACGATCAAAGGCAACACTTGTGAGAGATATTCGATCTGTAGTGGACCATTTTGACATTTTGTTGTGTAACCATTCGGAGCTTGTAAAGTCTGTTTGTAATTTGCATTGTTTATGAGGTATTTTCGAAAATGTTTGCTTATAGATCCCGAGTGAAACGTTTTTTCTAACCCGTTTTATCTTTTGCAGGTCCTAAGGGACCATAGAAGGTTTCGGGGAGGTTGACCTTTGCGAACCAAAATGTTCTTTCAGTGAAAATCCAAGTTTAACCATTGAGTCAAAAAGGGATTTCACAAAATTTTTCTAGACTGACCGGGTGTCAAACTACTTAGCAAAAACCTACGATGGAAGCTAAAGTTACATTGCTTGAAAGTCACAAAAGAGATTGATCTTCAGTTATTTAACAATTTAAAAATGGAAGCAAACTAAACATCATTACATACATTTTTTATTTGAGCTAGAAGAATATTGGAAATTCCTTTACTAAAAGAACTAACGACCCTAGACATCAGAGATATGTTGATGAGATGCATATTGCTAAAAGTAGTGAAAAATCATTGAAAAAAAAGAAATTGAACTAATTGGCATAAGTCACATCAATCTTTTGTTATTTTATATGAAAAGAGTCAAATGATGATATGCTGCAGTGTGTGTATTCCATAAAATTCTATTGTATACATTCTTTCAAACCTGCCCGGGTCCATATTTGTGTATATTCCATTTTTTGAATAACTGAATCCATCCGATGAAGGAAAAAAGAGAAGATACATACAACTTCTGCAAAGAAACCAATGCCAAAGTGATCTTGAAACAGACACACAGAGCAACAAGCATTCACTTAAGTTATGGGAAACATAAAACTTCCAGTAATAAGACACAATAAGGAGAAGCCAACATGCTACCTTGCTAACAGAGCTTGCATATTCTTTTCTTGCCACTCGAAGAACTCCTTGTCTCTGATGAGCCCACACTTCACAACCTCACCTATGCCAGATGCTAGTTCCCTATTTGGCAATGTGTTAAGAGTATCGGTATCTATAAGAACACATTGTGGCTGGTAAAAGGTACCAATCAAGTTCTTCCCAAGGGGATGGTTTACTCCAGTTTTCCCCCCAACTGATGAATCCACCTGAATCCAATTAACATCATATCATTAGCCAATTACCACACAGTCGATTCACATAATTCAATATGCTACAGGAAAAAAAACAACTAAAACAGTTTACCTGAGATATTAATGTAGTAGGAATCTGAATGAAGTTAACACCACGAAGAAAGGAAGCAGCAGCGAAGCCACACATATCACCAATGACACCACCACCGAGGGCCACAAAAGTACAACGGCGATCCATCCTACACTCTATGACCTTATCAAAGACCTTCATCAGAGTTTCCTGCAGAAACCCACCCAAACAGCTTAACGACACGATACCCATCAAGATGGGGTTAAAAGAGGAGAGGGTTATTCCCAAGCACCAACCATGTACTTATACTTCTCCCCATCGGGCAGAATCACACTCTCCACCGTAACCTTCGGATTCCGGTGAGTCTACGCTCTGACAAGTTTGTCAAGGTATAGTGGGGCGATTGTGGTGTTGGTGACCACTAGAATGCTCTTCCCATGTACATGTCTACGATCAATTTCCCCAGCATAAGAAACTATAATGAACGTCCAACAAGAAATCACGAAAGCAGTATAAAAGGAAAGGAACAAAGGTACCTCTGGAGCAGATCGGGTTCGTCAAGTAAGCCAAAGCCGATGTAGATCGGGTAGCTCCGGCTCCCGAGATCGACATCGACGACCGTCGAAACCCCAGAACCCGCCTTATCCGACGCATCCTCCATCACGGGGGAGGCGCTCGCCGAGATCGCGGTTCGAGTCCGAGCAAATATCGGAGCACGCACAGAAATCCGATCGGAAGAGAGGGAGGGGAGATGAAGGCGGCGACGGGCAAAGGAGAATGACCTGGAGGCAGCAAGGGAGAGGCGAGGAGCGGCGGAGATCCTGGCGGAGGAGCGCAGAGAGGGGTGGATCGAGGAGGAGGCCGCCATCAATTAGGACGAGGAGGGCTTTGACCTCGATTCGTCGGTCGCTCACCATTCTTCCCCTCCACCACTCGACGAGGTTGTAAAGCTCGCGGGCGGCAACGCGAGGGGTCGGTGGGGAGAATGGAGGCCGCGGGTACTGGAGACCACAACTTCTGTTATGTGTAGCGTTTTATGGGGACGAAGGATCCGCCGTCCATATTGGGGTTAGAGGTAATCGGGCCCGTCGATTTGGTGCGACTCTTATAAGGTTCGTAGGAGGTGATGCGGGAGGCAGACACGTCGCCATCGACCGCCGTAGGTGGCAACGGGGAATATTTGCAACTGCATATGAACTTTCACGCACGTGTCGTCGTATTTGGGGTGAGAATGGAAATGAAAAACGTGGCGCACGACACGTTCGTATTATTTAATCCTAGAAAACTTTAATCACTAAAATATATTTTAAAGATAGAATGCCTATCTTTCCCAATGCACATAAAATCAATAGAATTAATTATTTTTTTTATCTCGCCATCTAATACGATCAGTATTTTTTGTCACATGGAGTGGGATCAATTTGGATCTGATGAAATATTGACTGGATGTGCAACGAAACACAAGTTTAATATAACATACCAAGCTAAAAAACAATATACAGTAATCTTCACAAATATATATTTTTTTTTATCAGATGCCTTTTACTTAATGGGATTAAGATGAGATCCGAGTTTTTATTTTTTATTTTTACCTCTAAGTAAAATTCTCTTTGATCCGTGATCAATTGCTTCAAGTTGGATTGTAAAATTGACTGTATCACCATTCTAGAAATAGGGATGAGAATCAATTTCCTCATTGATTTTGTTTAAGGAATATAATATTATCCCAAACCTCTGAAATTAAGATTATATATATATATATATATATATATATATATATATATATATATATATATATATATATATATATATATATATATATATATATATATATATATACTCAAAATTTCTTGATAACCCAACCGTTGATCGAAATCATAGTCCACAAATTTGTGGATGTGACAGTATACAATACACGAATTTGCTGTTGATTTGTCATTTTAGCTAAATCATTGACCTTGACTTCATCTAGTTGTAGATCGAGTGTCCCTAAAAATGCTTTCTTTCTAAACACAAGCTGGAATGCCCTTGGATACATTTTTTTTTTTCTATCAGGCAGGCCCTTTAAAAACACATAGTATGACTTCTACTACAAATCTTAAAAACTGATGAACTACATGACAGAAAAAAACAGCAACCTCAAAGCTGTAACCCAATCAAACAAACATGATTTTGATTGACTCAATATTAACTCTAAACATAATCTATGCAACCCAAGGCGCTAAGAATGGGCACAGCATACCAATTGCACCATTTCACCCACACAAATGAGAAATCCGGAGGACATACTCAAGGAGTACTTTTAATTTCATCAGACCAATGGCTCAAGAGATTCAATGATGTCATCCTAAATGCACCATATAAAGTCTTTTTCACGAGTCAAATGCATTCCTGTTCTACTTACAATCATAAACTACAGATTGACGACAAATAGAGTCCCAGAACCCAGAGAAAAGTCTCCATTGATAAAAGAAGCTTCAAGATCATGTAGGGGATAACAGTCACATCACTCGAACGCCCACTGGTTCTCCCTCCGAACCTCTTCCTCTTCCTCGGGCGTGAAGTCATTCTTAATGTTGAAGGTCTTACGGATCTCTTCAGGTGTCTTACCCTTGATCATGTCAGCTACAGTTTGGCAAGTCAGATCCAGCAGTCCTTTAATGTTCAGATAATTTGCTGCCTGAATGCACCAGACAAAGAATTAGCACATCACTATATGTACTCAATACCATGAGAATATCATGATTGGCCAATAACATCCTCCGCGAATCAACACAGAGAAAAGCAGTTTCCAAATGCATGAACTATTTTAGAGGGTAATTTTATAAGAATCATGGGAGGAGGTGGAATGAAAACCCTCTCTTTCTACCCCTAGTAAATGCCTTTACTATATATTTTCCCTGCAAAAAGGCAAAGAGTACCACAAAAACAAGGTTGGGCCAGGCAAACTTGGCCGGAAAAATTTAACCCTATACCAAATGCTGCACTTCGATTCTAGAGAATGATGGCCAGTACAAACATGAAAACTAGCAAAGCTGCACTTCAATCGTAACCAGCTTGAGGCTCGACGGTGGAGGCTCTATCTGGCAGCATTTATATAACAGACAATAAAATAGAGAATGATGGCCAGTACAAACATGAAACTTAACAGCTCTGGTTTCTGGCTAAACAGCCCTCAGCGATGCAGGCTTGGATGGAAACAGGCAGGATATGTTGCAGAACATTGCACACGTAATAAGCACAAAGAAAATTTTAGGGCAAAATATGGAGAAGCAAAGAAGTATGTTAAAGGGGATCTACACCCATTAACCAAAAAAAAAGAGAAAAGGAGCCATGAAAACAATAAACCACATTTATTTTTTGGCTTTTATGAGAAGGCTGAGATCCTCAGAACTTCATTTTGCTCTGCCTAAGATAGCTATGCTTGCTTGGATGGCAACAGGCAGGATATGTTGCAGAACATTGCACAAGTAATAAGCACAAAGACAGCTATGCATGCTTGATTTTGCTCCACCTAAGACAGCTTAATCGGATGAGCTTTTGGGTTTTGTGAATCATCTTTGTCCTATGGCATTATGGCTCCATCACTATGTTATCTCTATAATCAGTATCATCGGGTCTTCTTGGATATCTACTCAATTACAGAGCAGAAGTGAAAATTAAAAAGGTTTGGCCAAAGTTCCAGTTTCTGTTTCCCTCAGAGTCCTAAGAAAAGAAGGGACTCAAAAATACAGAGGCAGTCCTACAACAGAAGATTCATTTAGTTTGCTAGGTGTCCTACTTAGGCAGGAAACAAGCACAGTATTCAGTTTTAGCTAAGTATTTATACTTTTTAGCATAAAGATTGACGAGTCCCATTAAACAGTAGCAAAGTACCTTTAGCCATTTTTTTCTTCTAGGTGCGTAGCAAAGGACCTTTAGCAATTTTTTTCTTCTACGTGCGTAGCAAAGTACCTTCAGCATTTTTGTTTCTTCTAGGTGCATATATGAATGCATATTAAACTAAAACTGTAAACTACAACAAAAGCAGCACGCCTTTTAAAGAAGATGAAGTACCAATTATTTTCAGAAGAATTTCATTCTTCCATTTTTTAGGAGTACATGAAGAATGACAACAATTTTTTTTACCTTTTATGTTTATGCATCATGTTTAGGATACAACTTATCAATAACCGTTAATTAAGAATGAGTTATTAGATTTGAAAGGAAGAATAAGATGAAAAAACCAAATTTATAGGAGAAAACCAACTCCTAGTAGTGTCACCACTTTCTAAACTGCTCATGAGTTCCATTTTTCTTGAACCTCAAGTATTGCCTTGATAAGTGTCGAACCTCATGCCAAACCCATTGCATATGTGGCCTTTCCTACTGATGCAACTTTGTTGCAGTTAGATAACATAAATCTAGAGAGACTGAGAAAGGGAGTTGATTTATGTAAGTAATAAGTGCCTTTAAAAATTACAGAGAGCTCATAGAATCCTCCATGATAATTAGATATCAAATAATAATCTGAAAACTAATAAACTAGCACAAGCTCATAACTTCCAGGTTAAGAAAACCAATCAACCAACCAAATACTTCACATCAAACAAATTCAAAATTAAAAATGGACCATCAAATTCTAAATGATAACACAATTTCCTGAAAAGAAAAAATATATCAAAATTATGAAATCATAATAACAAATGCTGATAATAAAAGCATGGAACAAATTTGACCAGTAATATGTCCGAATTTGTGTTAATACCATGAGAGTTGTTGAGTTGACAAGAACTATGAACAAGAAACATGACATATAACAAGAAATTACATATCCAGAGATAGACCAAATTGTAGTCTGCACCAGTTTTGTACCAGACTTTATCAATACCTTGTTATAGGGCATAGTGAACAATGAACTATCTCATTCAAATAAGTGATCTAACATCGATAGTGCATCGTTATGGAAAGGAGATATAAATAAAAAAGAAAACATCAAAAGAAACAGTGGCATCACATGGGATCAATTTCATATCAATGAAAAAAGTACAAATAAGAAAAGGATAAGCTAGAAAAGAGAAGCAACCATATTCAGTAATCATTTCTCTTCGCTCAAAAGAATGTATGACCCCTCTCTAAGGTCTGTAGGAGGAAGAAAGTCCAAGATATTCCGCATCATTTCAAGTAAGAAAAACAACTATTTTAAAGGTAATGTTACAACCAATTGTGTTTTCAAGGTAGAAATTAAATTCCTTAAGATCCATCAAGAACAAAGTACAAATAACAACAAGGATATTGACATTTCCCATAAACAAAATCATACGTAAAAAGAAGAATTCAGAAAAACATGAAGAATCCAATTGATTATGGAAAAAAAAAAGGTACGACAACTAAAATTTTATCCAAAACAAAACTAATTGAATCTTTTTCTTCCAATCACAACACGTGCAGCTTAAAGATCTCCAACAGAAGAGTTAAAAAAGGATCAACAACTCCTCATAGTGAAGGAATTCTACACATATAAAAGGACTGAAATATCAATGAAGAAAAAGGAGGAGAGATCTCACCAGGATGAGGTCGAAGAGGGTGGCCTGGTCGACTTTGACGAAGTCAGCGTCCCAGGTCTTGAGATCGTCTTCGGTGACGCTCGGGGCGTCGTCCGATGAGGAGGACCTAGCGGCGGCATCGACGTGCTTCTTGCAGTACTCGACGACCTTTGCGAGGATCTTGGAGGTGACGTTGGGGAGGGGGATGCCGTTGTCGGCGCAGTCGTCCTCGATCATGTGCTTGATGGTCTGCGACTCCATGGCCACCGCCTCCTCCACCTCGAACACCTCCCCATCCGAGCTCCTCAGCGTAATCGTCTTTGCCATGGTCGCCTTCCCCGCTTCGATCGAGATCCAACAGAAAAAGGAGAAGCGATCGAGAGAGAAAGCCGAAGAAGAAGGAACAAATGACTCGATTTGGGGTTTCAAGATTATCTCTATATGTACCGAATGTGGTTGGCCTCCTCGGACAGCTTCTTTCCCTAGAATAGGTGCTAATTATGGACCCAGTAGCGGGTCCCACCTGAACTTTCGGTCATCCGGAAGGTAAGAACGTGGGTAAAAAGTGAACAGATGTGAATGTGTTGCTTATTATTGATGGCCCGTTCGACCTCGGTTGGGAGAGCCGTAGCGGTCGGGTACAACTAGGAAACGCAGGAATCGGGTGCGGAAACGACAAGATTGAAAAGTATATTAATCACCTAATCATGATCAGATCTCGAAATCCAAAAAATCTTCACAGCGATGTTGAGGTAAATCAATCTTAGAAATATAATCAAATATTTTGTTTTTTTTCTCTCTCTATCTCGATCTTAGTAGTTCGTCTGATTTGATCAAATAATTTTTTTGATTTTGAATGCATTTAAATAATAATTGGGATTGCGAGATGTAACCTCAAGCAATTTCTCTACCAATATATAAGACCGAGCTATACAGTTAATACCTGATTAAACACGTAATATCGATTATTAAACCCATAAACCATAAATACATTTATAAGTTTCCATGAAACTTGGTTTAGTCTCACACGAATTTTGAGACGTAATCAACTTCCATATCCGACCAGTACATATCGCCCATACCGAATGGTACAATTCGGTATTACAAAAACTTTCATCTTGAATGGTTTTAAGGAAGTTTAGCATCAAGTGTGTCCATAGGTTCTCAAGATATTAGAAACAAATACAAAGCCAAAAAGCACACTATTAAATTTTAGAGCCATCTAACCCACAGGAAAATCTAAAATAAATTGTTGTTTATAAGTATATCATCAGAAGGACATGGCCAGTACATGAGATTTTCATTAGTCTACTTGGATTTTCTAGTACCAGTAGAGAGATTATTTTTGTGAATTAAACTTTGATCATAGCATTCTACCAGTTAATGAATAGTCTCGACAATATTATGCTAGTTGTCCATCTCTAGTGGACTCTAATGAAAATATTTCACAACTTGTGTGGTACATTATTGGCACTCCATTAAAAGGAGCTGCACTAAGTTCATCAATGTAGCTGAAATGCGAAAAAACCAACAACAGGCAAAGATCTTGCCAACTAATGAGAGGAGGTAAACAAGAGATACCTAAAGATCCGTTGACTGACTAAGCCTGGAAGAAATATGCATTTATCCATTTGTGCCGAGTGCAAAAGTCTTGACAATGCCGCTGACTCTTCCAGCAAAGATTCTGGAGGCTATCTTTTTTCCTGGAACATGGAAAGGATTGGAGACAGCATCCACGTAGGCGGCGTGGAACCTCCTAAAAAACTGAGTGCCAGCAGAATATAAAAAGCGATAAGGAGTTACAACAAGATTTATGATAATCCTCAGATAAATCTTACATAACATACTACTAATGTTGTTCCTGGAATTTCTGAGTCTCATGCTCATAGAATAACTGAGTCTTGATAAATTAATTCCGATGATGTCTTGCAATCATTTGCATCCAAGTAAAACCACGAAGTTCTGTTTTCTGTATGTTTGTGCACATGATCAAATGTGTCTGTGTGTGATGACCTCTTTAAGAGGAAAGGTGTTTTTATGTCCAAGTAGCTTGTCTTGTTAACAGATCATTTTGCTTGTTATCCTCAAACACTCTGTACTCTCAAGAAAAGACATGTTGGTGTCTCTTATTGTTGAGTAACAACAACAGACATATGGCTACAGAAATAATTGAATTGATATTAGATGAATTAAGCATCATGTTCCAAGGATATGACACTTATCTCAGCTTTTACTTCTTGTCAAACATGCATTAATAAACAAATAAAATGTTTCAAAAAGGATGCACTAGGACTAGGAAATGAACTCCATGAGTGCATCAATCCTAACCTGAAGCTGTCAGATCAAGTGACTACGTGTTTATGCATCTAATTCAATGGACCTTGCCCATGACAACAAAATACTGCAAAATCCACAGAAGACTACAAATTCAACCGTCTCTCTTTTAGATTGGCTACGATCGTACCGGAACTGAACCCATTCACATTGTCAGCCCTAACTGATGCATTTGACACAGTTATAAGGCTAGTATCATGGTATATTGTTGCTCATATAAACCCTCTAGTAGATTTCATCAAGAAACATGGAGTGAGGTATTACAGTAGTACCTATCTTGAACAAATGACTTTGCTTTCTGTGTCATTGTTTTCACTCTTGTTTTATTTGTGTACTGTACTTACCGTTCCTTAGCTAGACTTATAATGCAAAGGGAACTGATCTAGATGTGCTGAGCCTTACGCTTCTAACATCAGCATCTTTGACATCCAGATCAGTTGTCACCATGATGAACTTCACCTTAGTGTTAGTCAGGTACCCAAACCTACAGAAAGAATACTACAATCAAGAAAACAACCAAAAGAGACACATCCAATAATAAAATTGAACAAAAAAAATCTTAACGCAAAGAACCAGAAATGACTTACACTTTGTAACTCTCCGTTGGAAACAAAAGACCAAGGAAGGTCTCGTTCAGAGTAAGCACACTCCTCTTAGGATTATTTACTGCCAAAAGGAAGAGCACAAAAATAAGCCACAAAACCATAGATGCTTTCTTACAACTTTGGACTATGTAATAAAAAAACTGCTCTGATTTGGCACACACTGGAAGCTTACAGATTTTGTTGTTGTCACATATAATAGGATAATTTTTAAAGATAAATCAACCACAGAGGCAGCAGTTCTGATGGACATTAGGATGGTTAACACATGATGGTGTTCTGTAACTTTGCTTACCGTTAATCATGTAAATTTCTTGTGGAACTTCTGTCATACGAACACATCAGTTTTTTAATTGCATGTGAGCAGAGAGAATAAAAATGAACTTGCGGTGACCTACAAAGTAAGCATTCACTATGATGATACTATTTCCCTGAACAAGTTCCATTGTGGAGAGGATTTAGCACCAAAATTCCCTTCTGAACAGTTTATATCATTACTATTTTAACCCAGTTAAAGCATAGTAAATGATTTTGCACAAGCAAAACATTTTATCTAATGTAATAAGTGACAAGTCGCTGATTTAATAATACTTATTATAAGAGGATCTGCCAACTTACCAAATCCTACTCCTCACAAGAGGTGTATCTTATATAACAACAACAACAAGGTCGTAAGTCTCAACTATTGTATCTTATATGTTTCAAAAAATATCTACATGAGACACAAACGGCTCGCATGCACAGTCAATAGTAATTTGAAGAATGTAAGTACAACCTGCTTATTTCGTGGCCTCTACTTGTTAACACATATCTGTAGCATTGAGATCTTCTTAAGCAACCTTGCCCAAGAAAAATACACCATGGACTATCGTATCATCTAGAAGACACGACAACAACATCGACATTTATACATAAAGAGTGAAAGTCTCTGTCTTCTAAGACTCGTATTAGGACCTATAACTGATGCTCGCTCATGATCCCACAAGGTGCTCTAACCCTAGTTGGTTAGCGAGCGACCTTACCCGACTCCTACAACGATGAAGTCCGCTTTCAACAGTCCTCAACTGAGAAGCTTCCAATTAGCCATTGTATGTTGTTCTCATTTCTCCTGGAACAAACATAATCCCTACAAAGACCTGTTTATCGTCGCCTACTACACATCAAGAGATCTCTTTTACGTTGATCTAGTTCATACCAAGATGTCAGCGCACAATTGGAAGAGGATTGTGACAATAACAGGATCACTATTGTCGAAATTTCCGACAATTGATCCACCGTCAAAGCCAAAATCATATGTTCCGTGAGGAAGAAAGGGGAGGGGAGGAAAGGGGAAAGAGGAACCTCTCTCGTCGATGACGTCGAGGGAGCAGTGGACGATGTGGTGGAGCTTGAGGGCATCGTCAGCCTCGGTGAAGCTCTGCAGGTACAGCGGATTGTTCTGCGGCACAGAAGAAGCCGCCAGATTCAGACGGTGGACAAACATGTCATTCGGGTTCGAAGACCAACCTGGTGACCGACGACGGCGACGCACGCGATCATCACGTCACGGACCCTTCGTCGGCGGCGCCACCCGTCGGGATCTCGGTGTATCGAGGAGGATACGAGCGGGATGGGGCGAGGCGCTGCGACTCGGGCGGCCGAAGGTGGTTGAATCGATCAAAGCCCCCCACGAACGAATCGTGAGCGGTTGAAACGTAGCGCAGTCAAAGGTCTGACCTTTGACTCCCGTTGCATGGCGCATTTATGGGATAAAAAAATAAAAATTATAAAAACATTAAAAATTAATGAATAATAATAATAATAGGATAAATCCTCCAGAAAAAAAAACCCCATATTTTCTTTTTTTGTTCCCTCATTTTTCGAATTTTCAACAGAGCGTCTCAGCTTTTCTCTGTACAAAAATGTCGCATGATATTTTCCTCTCTGTTCATAGTTGTTGGAAGCATTTTTCTCCCTTACAAAACACACGTGTTTATCCTGAAAAATAATTAATCAAATTACGTTGGACAATTGATCCATTCCGATAGAAATAAATGGAACCATGCCTTAGGGAACATAAAATCGTGCCTTTAGCTTAGTTCTATGTTTTTGATGTAAGATACGACCTTTTTCATATTCTTTTAATTGGGCTGGTTTTTAATCGTATTCACATTAATGTACTAACAACATAAATAATTCGCGGGACTACGAAAACAAGCACTAAAAGACTAAGAGAGAACTTTCAATGAGTAAGAAATAACATAGTTTAAGTACTAATCACATAATCTTTACAATAAACAAAGAAATAAAAGAATGCTCTATTGATTACATCCTACAATAAAAAAGATGCCCTAAAACTTAGAATCATAAACATTGCAAAGCAATAAAATGACACTGGAACTGCTAATCTATCACTGGCAGAGAAACGATGAACCCATTAGAGCAGGCATCCCCCCATCAAGTCATGAAGCAGAAATTTTTGGGATGTGATCAGTCCATGTATTATGCTCCAACAGCGGTTGACTCCCGACCCCTTCCTCGTTGGCCCCTCCCGCGACCGCGACCACGACCACGACCTGCATTATCTCATCGAATTTTAGTTATGGACTAACTTAAATCTTAAAAAACCTGTCGAACAGATCTCAACTTCAATCGAGGGGGCAAAAAACTGCTTAATATGGACATCATATCAGCCATTAGCATTTTAATCTAAGATAGGAGATAATTAAGTAGATGATAAAGTCATAAAAAAAACTGTCTAAACTGGGCTTATAGTCATCGAGGTAATCTAACCTATACAAGACTTGGCTCTAAATCGATCTTATGAGTTGAATAAACCTTACCTCTGCCGCGAACAGCTACAGGAACCTCATCGTCATAGCCATTGTTTTCCGGTTGATAATCAGGCCGGCCACCATAACCACCTCTACCACGTCCACGAAAACCTAAGCCTCTGCCACGGGCATAGCCACCTCTACCATATCCGCGACCATTGTTATCCCAACTTCCGTCATTATAGTCTGTTGTGCCATTTTCTAAACAAAAGACATAACTAAACCCTTGAGTATTATATCTTAGAGAATAAGCACAGAAAAAACATGCATCCCATAGATAAAAAGTCTAAAAGATATTTCCGTACCATCATATTTACCACGAGCCCTTCCGCTGCCACGCCCACCACGGCCTCTACCTTGACCAGTAGGTGAGTCTTCTATATTTGTTTGTAAATAAGACATCAGACAAAATTGCATCAAATATTTAACATCATATGGTTGATTGCAGTTTACAAAATTTACCTCCTTCATAGTCGAATTCAGCCAAGGGTTTCACCTGGTCTTTGGGCAAAGGAGGCTGATACCTGTGCCAAGAAATGATACCTTGTCGATATGATGTCCAATGAAAAACTTAAGTAGAATGTGAAAAGTAAAAGGAAATACATCAAAACAGTTCCCCTCTTGATCCTTTGATGCACTACTGATTAGCAAGAAAACTTTGGATGATTAAGAATTCATCAAAATTTAAAGCATTCTCCATGAAAAATATGTTTTGCCTAGATCTTACTGACTTTAAGGAGATGGGAATTGCATACAGTAGATTGAAAGATGACATTTGTCTGGGCACGAAACTATTACTTTCCTTCAACAACTAGTTTCTCCAGGGGAAATATTTGTCTAGGTGTGAAACTTACAATAAAATTATCTAAATTTTTAAAAATATAGTAAACATGAAATATTTATATATGTTCAACCTTAAAATTTACTTATAGTGTCAGGATATACATTTAAAAATCATGACAAATAGTCACACATAACTAAAGAGTATCCTTCAATCAAGAAAGAAATATTCTTTACAAACACCTCCAAAATACAGAGAAGGTAACAAGGACTTGTAGCATGAAGAGAAGTTATCATCTTATCTTCATTAATAAATGCTCCGTACAAGTTACACATAAAAGGTCAGCTTATTCAAAATTCAAAAAAAATTAATACGAGATATTATTTATGCCATACCTCGACATGTATTTAAACCATCAGAATATATATATTTATATAACATAAATAATAAATAATAATAAAAGCACACCCTTTTTCATCAAGAAGTTATCTTTAAACATATTACATAATACTAAGGGGTCAGCTTATCAAAGATCGAAAGAAACTTAAGAGGAGATATTATGTATGTCAAACCTGGACATGTATATAGAGCACCAGAAACATGTAACAGACGTGCATCCTTTTTCATCAAGAAATTATTTAATATATAATGATCGAAATGCACAATAGGTAATAAAAACTTTTTAAGTGTGAGAACAGAGTTTTATCATCTTATTTTTCATTCGCCTACACTATAAAGAAGTTACATTAAAGTCAAAACTACAATCATATATCCATCTTGTACATCATAAAATAGACAACATTCAATAGAAACATTGTCCTCTAACAAAATATCCACAAAGTATTCCCAAAAATTCCAAAAGCTTATTGTGTTTCTACTTTCTAATAACTATTTACAAAATCAGAGAATTCAGATAACTTCTTGTGTATATCCAAGAAGTACCCAAAAAGTATCATATCCAGCAAATGTCTAATATGGGTACCGAAGCATTTTAAAGTATCTACATTTACTAGCAGCCCTAGATGAATTCATTAGAGATAGCTCAAAAGCCATCAGTGTTACGTTTTGAAGGCCCAAATTATGGAATGTTGATAAATTTAGAGCAATATGGATATGTCCAGTAGAGCAAATGCAGCATACAGAAGTTGACAATGATCCATAACATACGAATGCATAGACCATCAAATATCAAACATCTTGATAAATCAGTTGTTGATAATATTGGATATAAAAAAATCTATCTATGAGGTCCTCCTTTCTCGTTATGTAAGAAAATTAAGAACAAAGTAGCGCACAAGGTATCAAAAGATTAACCAAATAATCATGGGAAGACAAGGAACTTGAAAGAAGATTCTTCTAAATGAACTTTTTTGGCTTCCATTATCTTGACAAAACCACTAGATGGTCTAAGATGAGGTTACCAAGTCAAACTGGTTTGTCAATTGAATCTTCTTGAAACAACTTTTTCTTTGAACGCTGAAAATTTAGCACATTAATAACAGTTTCTTTAACACAAAAAATAAGGAGTGAACACCTTAAAACGACAAAGGATCATGCCTCATAGGTCAACCACATGGAACATTTATCAAGACTGCAAGTAATCTTAGAAGTTATAGAAGCTACAATACAGTGATTCTGTATATCTGACACAAAATTTAGTAATATCCATTCTAATAAAGTGCCAAAAGTAAAAGAATAATATCCAAAGCATGGTCACTGAAGCAGCCAAATTGGTGTCAAATCAACATAATTTCAGATTCAAGGCCACACAGTGAAGATTCATTGACAACAGTTTAATTACAAAAAAAGGTTCCTGTAGAGAAGGAAAGAAAATTGGTCGCAATAACTTAAATGTTGTGCTATAAAGAGATTAAAGAAACAGACAATACATATTTTTTGAATGCTTGAATCATCAACTTCAGAAAATATACTGAAAAATTATAAGGAAATGCTTCTTGTACTTACCCCACAACAGATGCATCCAGTTCCTTCTTTGACAAAGTTATACTGATCACAGAGACATGCCTGGTAGTCTCAAGACTGAAAATAACAATTGTAAGTTACAAAGTGACTTTTTCAACATTTGAACATGGAAAAAACAAAACATTTTGAAGTTCCAGGCATGGCAATTTTGCCCCAAAAAAACCAAATTTCTTTCAATCAAAAAATGACTTCTTACGGAAGTAGGCCTTCTTCTAATGGCTCCCATGTATCGGTTATGTCAGTAGATCCAATAGAAATAATTTGATGAAGACCACTTATCCTTCTCTGCATCAACATTATAAAACAAACCATTAGTAGGGGAGTTTCTTACAATCATATTTTAAATAATGAGGAAAGAATCGGCATAATAAAAAAAATAAGAAATCCACTATAATAACAACTAAACGTAATAACAGAACACAAAGAAGAAGTACCTTGATCAGTTCCACTATCACAATAGCTTTGTTGATTGCTCTACCCATTGCCTTTAAGACGATTTCATTTGAACCTTTTTCCTTTAAAAGTGAGTATGAGGAGATGTCAGTAGTAATAGTGTAATACAGACAGCCTTTTGTGAATCTTAATTGCAAAATGTTAAAGACAAAAGCACGATGAAGCAGTCAAATTACTATTTGCACCCAATTAAAATTCATCTAAACTAACAACCATCATTATGCAAGCATGAGGAAAGTTCATACAATAACGTAATAGAATAGCTTAAGCATAGGAAAATCAGCATAGGACTTCACGGGTACCACTTAAAATTTACCCTATGAAGGTTCAAATGAATTAAAATTCCAGTTTTCAAAAGATATAATTACTAAAATAATTGTTTTTTCTGCTGTTAAAATCTAGATAGAAAAAAGGTCCAATGCACAAGGCTCTTACCTGTGTGGATTTTGGTGGGATCAATGTACATAATCCTACCCATGCAAGCAAAGATATTATTTTAATTAATCAAACCCTATTTACTCAAGCTGCAAGGAACAACATTGCTGTTGCGTAAATGTAAATGGGCATCATAAAATGTTAAGAATCGATTGAACAATTCAACTGTGACCAAAAACAACAAAAGAGACTAGGTAACTTTCTAACCAAGGTCCGTCATACTGTACCGTACCGGAGTTTCAACTCGGGCTCGGTACGGTACCGGTGTACCAAGCGGTACACCAGGGCATACCGAGCGATACACTCTGGTGTACCGTTAATTTTATATTATTTTTGTATACTGTAGTAGTGCTACAGTGTAGTACTATAGCACTGTAGCGATACCGAGCGGTCCGCGTATCGAGTACCTATCGGACCGGTACGTACCGCCCGGTACGGGCGATACGCTTCGGTACGGCAGACACTATTTCTAACTATAAACTACGAGTCTTGGGCTATCAACTCCGTCCACATAACTTTTCACATTCAATTATGCCTAACATGGATATGGTAGAACATTGTGGAATCCAAGGTGATCTACACAAATCTACTAAAAGCCCTTATTTTTTTTAATCAAATATGTAATTAATTAATTAATTTGACATAACTGTTTATCTAAATATTTATAAAAACAACATTATTTGAATATTTAATTAATTTATTTGACATGGATGTTTATCTAGACTCTCATCAACCAAACAACATGCGCCATGGATGTTTATCTGAATATTTCTAAAAAGTTCATCCATTGCCAACGTCAAAAGATAAGGACTCCAATTTGATCTTAAAGGACCTCCCATTAATTTAAAGCTTGGAGACTCCAGCACATATATATTTTATCACTGCCATATTCCTATCAGATAATTTTTTTTTTTATAAAACCAGATGTTATCCTTTGAACCCTATGGCACATTTTGGGCACTTAACATAAATGAGCTCCAGTGTGGTCCATCATTGTTTCAAGTATTGAGACAATGGCGACTATGTCAGTATCTAATACAAAACAACTCTCGTCTTCTGTTATTCAGTTCATATATCATTGTGCCACTCTTACATGTACACGTGCTTGCAAACAGGTTAAAGACAAAAATATTTTACTTGTGAAAGTACCATTCAGTGGTGCGCTACCACCATCCAAGTTTAAATTTCATCGCCATAATCTTTTAACTACATGATATCATCAACATCTTTCAATTTAAGTCTGCTTAAATGTCTTTTTTTTAATCTGCTTAAATCTCATAACCATAAAAACAAGCTTCTTAATCTCCCGTAAACTACTACTACGAGCAAGAATACAATAGACAGAATCTATGAGACCAAGATACAGGACTCAAAAAATCTTGGTTCCTCGGGTGACACATACCTGAAGCAGGCTGGTGGCATACGTGATGTAGTTGCGGATCCTCCCCTGAGTCGTGATGCGGATCTCATTCTCATTAATCGGAGTCTCCGCCCTCGGTTTCTCCACCCTCTGGTACCGATCCATCTTCCCATCCATCGAACACCATAAAGATCAAAAAGTTGGACAAGAAGAAGCACTTTATCAGCCTAAACACCTCGGACTACACGAATAATTCCAATTAAAGCAACAAAAGCAAACAATAACACCTAAAACCAACTGAAAAAGCCCGCTGCACACCGTAGGACTCAGATATCAACATAAAACAAAAAAAAACGACGTAAATATACGTAAAAATCATTTCGGTAACATTGGACACGAAACTGGGAGTGTGCAGAAGGAAACCAAAGAAGAAGGCAAACTTCTACCGTGTTAAGAGCCACGAACACCGAATCAAGCAACGAGAACAAAAGAAACAAAGGGAGAACAACATTGAGGGGGTTTACGATCTCCCTTACCTCGGTTTTCGCTACCGCTCGTGGCCCTCTACGGCTCAGTACTTCTTTTCCGCCCTGAAGGAGACTGTCACCGCCAACCGCTTCTTCTTATATAGCGATCCGCGAGGGAGAGAGGCGAACTGGTCTTCTTCCCATTAGGGTTCCTATGCAAATAAATAGCCCAAAATGAGTTGTTAATTACCATCAAGTCCAAAAATCATCACCGTAGGATTAATATGCATGGAGATGCCCTCTTAAGAGTCCAAATAGAAATGATTAAACCCTTTATGACCCTTGATTTGTGTGACTAAATCCTTTGACATAATTGATTTTAAAAAAATTAAATAAATATATTGAATTTAACATAAACAAAAATATTTATATTTACTAATCTATATGATATGTTTTAAGTGAATTTCCACATTTTTAGTTTTCTTCCCTTAGATTAGCTTTCATTTTTAGTTGTTTTTTAATATGACAAAAATTCTCTCACTTTTTTTTTTCTCATTTTCCAATCCAGTCTTCCTCCAAATGAACTCATTCGACACAATTATTTATAGTGGTTTAAAATAGTATTATATTTTATTTATTTATGTTTAAATTATCAAAAAGTGTCACATAAAAATGATCTTAGAATTTATAAATACAAATATTTAAAAAAATTATGAAAAATATAAAAAGCCATGTAGTGAATAATGATAAAAGCAAAATATAAGAATGCTATTTATGCACTTTTAGATCAAAATATGATTATTAGAAAAATACAAATTAAAATATCAAATTATAAAATAATAATATTTAAATTATTAATTTAATAAAATATTCGAAAATAATTGAATACACCATGTGTAAATGTTTCCACCTTAGTATATTTGTTTATGTAACATTAAGCACTCTTTTTTTATTATTTTAATGTAATTTTACTTGAAATATATCAAAATTGATAGAATATTATCAAAAACTCAAATTAGATTTATAAACTATAAAATTTCTAAGATAAAAGTTATTTACATAGAGTTGAAATATTCAATTTTGGTTCTCAACCTAACTTATCAAAATTAACCTAATGTATTTTCAAGTATTGTTGTGTTTAAAAGAGGGAAAGAAATTCAATTAGTTGGTAATGATATATTTTGGGAAAGGTTATTGGTCTTATATCCATCATAAATTTACAATATTAAGTGTTTTAATAAGAAAATATTTCTCTTAGATATCATGTCGATATGCCATGTTCAATTAGTGTGTTCATAATACTTTTATTAAAAATAGATGCATCGGGCATAGGAGATGTTTTATCTAGTTAGGGTGTATAGGGCATTTTGATGTTTATATCTAGGGAGGATGCATCTTGCAACGGAAGATACTTTGTCTAATAAGAATGTGCATCAAATGCTTTGATATTTATATCTTAGGTGAATGTATCTTATAAAGATAAGCACTTGAGATATACTTATCTTATGTAGATACACTATGAAAAGAAATTAAAGATAAACACTTGAGATATACTTATCTTATATAGATACACTATGAAAAGAAATTCGTTGATGGTGTCAAGTACTTTAAGTTTTTTTTTTAATTCTAAATAGGTGCAAAAGGAATGCTTTGATTATTTTAGATGCTTCAAATATTTTTTTTTTTATCTTGAGCAAACATATCACATGTGAGAGAATGCCTTGTTCACATCATATACTTCTGATATTTTTATTTCTAAACTAGATGTATCACATTATGGGACATTTTTGCCCTAAAGGTCATGTGGAGCACATTACACATCTAGGTAGAAAGATACACATGTCGCTTGACCTTAATAGGTTGGGTGGGCAAAATCAAAATCCTCAACTTGAACTTGGAGTTGGGCTCACTTGTAATGTCACAAACTTGAAGATGCCTCAATGTCATGACCAATATAAGGAAGAGGTTGACTTGAGTGTATGATTGTCTTGCGGGCAAGATTGTCTTGATGACATCATGAACATAAGGAAGAGAATGTGCCTTCTTAAAGGAGCAATTGACATTAATCGACTTAAAATGACACAATCATTTGTAAGACATCATCAATGTGTGAGGATATATCTTCTTGAAAAATGTAGTCAATTTAAGGATATAATTAACTGAAAAGATGATCATTTTGGAGTTACAACTAACTTTAAAATGATTAGACATTAATGATTTGAAAATGATATAAAAGTATCATCACTTAAGCGAGTGATTATCTTAAAGACATCTCAAAGGTATATTCAACTTAATGGCATAGACTTGAGGCCACCATCAAAGTGATCGACTTAGGAATATGATGTGATTATCCTTAAGGTAGGATAATTTTATTGACATGACCAACTTAAGGAAGCAATCTACTCGAAGAGGGCAGACCATTATTGACTCAAACAATTAGAGTTGTAAGCATCTTTTGATTTTAGAATATGACCAATATTAGACATATATTATCCCAACAACTCAATTTCATGAGATATCAAAGATGAACTCAATGAGATTGCTCATATGCATGTCACTTGTTAGTGTTGGCCATTTTATTCTTCGAGGGTTTTATCTATTATATATTGATTTACCTTTTATAGTAGGTCAAGAAACATTATCAAGCCTTCTTACCTATCAATAAAGGAATGATAATAACTTCAAACTATTAATAAACATGCGAACAAATATAAAAGAATAATAATAACTCAATTAATGAGTCTCATCAATAAATATTGAGATAGAATAAGAGTCATCCTCCCCTTACCAAACTATCAAGAATATTATAATGGTATATTTTGGACAATAGATACTAATGAAATAAAATTTGAACTCTTTTATCAAATTAAATAATGTGATTGAAGTGGGAAAAGCATTCTCTGGTGTTTTCTTATAGTCAAACACATAAGAATAACAAAAGTAGTATATAAGATTATTTGTATTATGAGTGTGTTAATATATTCAACAGATCAACATTTGGATTGAAAGTCTTCACATTGGATGGATGAAAGTTAAAAGGAAACAAGTTTTCTCGTGTTAAGAGAAAATATTATTAACATCTTGATCAGCCCGATGTGATCCAGACCAAGCACAATATTATTTGAAGTGGCTCTGAAGTAGTTCTAAGGTGGCACTTATATGAAAACTAAGATCGAGGGTTGTTTCTGGACTCAATCCCTCCAATACTTAAGTTAGTAATATGAATCCCTAAATATAAGCTCGAGTAGTAGAAAAGCGAGAGTCCTCTCCATTTTGATTAAGATATGCATTTATACCTTAAAGGAGGAAAAGAAAGTTTATGATGTATTTCTTTTATTATAAAGAAAGAGATAGAAGTTTAGAATTGCTTTCCTCATCATATGAGAAAAAAATTTATGATTGTCTTCCTTGCTAGGAGAGAGGATAGTTTATGATTGTCTTTCTTGTCATAATGAACGAGAAGGAAGCTTATGTTTCTTTATTTTTTGTACTAGGTGGATGAAGGATAACTTGGATGACGTGTGGCGACTGCATGTCAACTATTGGTAAATTTTTTATTATTTATCCCCCCTAAAGGCATACTTTGAGATTCTTGTAAGAGGGATATAAAGCACATCATTCGATTTTTTTTTATCATGAGAATGTTTGAGGATCTCATTTTGCAGGTTGGGTTTTTTTGATTTAGGTGTCTTAGAATTATTGGATTCGTACTTTCATCGTAGTAATTTTTTCTTGATAATGATCATGTTTCTCGACTCGCATGTCTCAAACTCATTTGGCTTGTGACTCTACTATGGCGGGCTAGTCGGATTTCTCGATTCATGCATCTCGGGCACATTCAATCTTGCACCTCTGCAGTAGTAAATTTATTTTAGTGTTGATCAGATTTTCTCGACTCACACATCTCGGGTGCATTCATCCTTATGCCTTTGCCATAGTGGATTTATTTTGATGTTAATTGGGTTTTTTTTTATTCACATGCCTCAGACACATTCGGTCTTGTGCCTCTATCATAACAGATTTATTTCAGTATTGATCAGATTTTTTCGACTTATGCATCTCGGACACATTCAACCTTACGCCTCTATCATAACATATTTATTTCAATATTGATCAGGTTTTTCCAACTCATGTATCTCAAGTGCATTTGACTTTATACCTCTGCCATAGTCGATTTATTTTGATACCGATTGAGTTTTCCTTAATTATGTATCTTAGTGCATTTCGTCTTGCACTTGTATCGTAGTAGATTTATCTTAAAGTGGGTTGGGCTTTTCTATTGTGGCAGGCTTCAAATCTTCTTTCTATTGTGGTGGATTTCATATCTCTTCTCCACCATAACAAATCTTGGGTCTTCTCGCCATAGTAGGTTTTAAATCTCTTTTCCATCCTGACAGATTTTATATTCATTCTCCGTCATAGCGAATCTTAGGTCTTCTTACCAAGGTAAACTTTAAATCTTCTTTCTGCAGTGGTGGATTTTATATCCCTTCTCCACCTTAGTGGATCTCGGGTCTTCCCATCATGGCGGATTTCATGTCCATTCTCCGTTATAATGTATCTCGAGTCTTTTATCGTGGTGGGCTACAAATCTTATTTCCACCATGGATAATTTCATATCCCTTCTCCGCCATAGTAGATCTCATGTCTTCCCATTCTGACGGATGTATCCACATGTGGAAAGGATGATAGTTGCCCCCTGAGTAAAAGTGATGTGGGTTGGAGGCAGGACTTTTTGTTAAAGCATTCATTGAGAGGGTTGATAAGCAGATGTTTTTACGACATTAGGCTCTCCTTTTAGTGCTAAACTATTAGGGAAAAATATCATTGACGTCTTGGTCAACCTGACATAGTTTTGACTCGTGCGTGCAAAATTATCTGAAGTGTCTCCGAGGTAGCACCTACATGAAGACTAAAGACGGGGGAGATTTCTTGAGCCGATATCTTCGATGCTCAAGTTAGTAATCGGAGGTCCCTAAACGTGGGCTTAAGTAGTTCGAGGAAAGAGAGAGTCCTCATCATTTTCCTATTTATAATGTGTTTTTATATCTTAAAAGGGGGGAAGAAAGTTTGTAATATCCTTCCTTGTCATAAAGGAAGAAAATAAAGTTTAGAATTATTTTTATCATCATAATGAATGAGAAGGAAGTTTATGATTATCTGATAAGGAAGAGGAGAAAGTTTGTAATTATCTTTCTTACCATAATGAATAAAAAGAAAGCTTGTGTTTCTCTACTTTAAATCTTTATACACAAATGGAGGATGACTTAGACACATGGCGACTATGTTAATTGTTAATAAATTTACTATTATTTGTGCCCCTCGTTAGCATACTTCGAGGCTCTTATAAGAGGGATTTGAAGCAAGTCATTTAGTTTTTTTTTTTGTCATGTGAATGTTCAAGGATCTTATTTTGTAAGTCAGGTTTTCTGATTCAGTTGCTTCGGGATCATTGGGTTTGTACTTCCATCATAATAGTTTTTTCTTAGAGATGATTGGGTTTTTTTGACTGGCATACCTCAAACACATTTGCCCTATGCCTCTATCGCGGTGGACTGATCGAGTTTCTTGGTTCACATGTCTAAAGTGCATTAGACCTTATGCCTTCACTATAGTAGATTCATTTTGGTATCAATCAGATTTTCTCGACTCATGAATCTCAGGTGCATTCATCCTTGTATCTCTTTCATAGCGGATTTATTTCTTTATTGATCAGGTTTTCTCGACTCATACATCTTGGGTACATTCGATCTTTCTCCTCCATCGTAGCAAATTTATTTTAGTGTCGAACAAATTTTCAAACTTACGCGTCTCGGGTGTATTCAACTTTGCACTTCTATCATAGTGGATTTATTCCTTGTTGATCGGGTTTTCTTGACTCATGCATCTTGGGTGCATTCAACATCGTGCTTCCATCTTAGGCTCATTTGGCCTTGCGCCTCTACCATAACGAATTTATCTTAACATGGGTTAGGTTTTCTCATCGTGGTTGCTTTCATGTCCCTTCTATATTATAGTGGATCTCAGGTTTTCTTGTCATGACGAGCTTCAAATATTCTTTTCTACCATAATAGATTTTATGTCTCTTCTCTGTCGTAGCAGATCTCGAGTCTTCCTACTATGGCGAGCTTCAAATTTTCTTTTTATCATGATAGATTTCATATCTCTTCTTTGTTGTAGAGGATCTCGTGTCCTCCCAGCATAGTGGGCTTTAAATCTTCTTTCCGCCATGATAAATTTCATGTTCGTTCTTTGTTGCAATGGATCTTGGGTCTTCCCACCATGACAAGTTTCAAATATTCTTTTTATCATAGTAGATTTCATGTCCCTTCAGTTTCGTAGTGGATCTTGGGTCTTTTCGCCCTGACGAGCTTAAAATCTTTTTTCCGTCATGATAGATTTTATGTCCCTTCTCCATTGTAGTGGATCTCGGATCTTTCTATCGTGACGGATGTATCTACATATGGAAAGGATGTTAGTTGCCCCATTGAGTAAAAGTGATATGGGTTGGAGACGAGGCTTCCTTGCTGGAGCTTTCAATAAGAGGGTTGGTAGATGAATGTTTTTACAATACCAGACCTTTCTTCTGGTGCCAAACTATTAGAAAAAAATTTCATTAACATTTTGGTCAACCCGACATAGTCTAGATTCATGTACGTAGAATTATCTAAAGTGTCTCTAAGGTGAATTCGAGGTAGCTCTAAGATGATTTCAAGATACCTCCAAGGCTACTCTTGCACGAAGACTATGATCGGGAGAGGTTTTTTTATTAGATCATTTTGATGCTCAAATTAGTAATATGAGGTCTCTAAATATGAGCTCGAATAGTTGAAGTACGAGAGAGTACTCCATGTTTTCTTATTTAGAATATATTTTTATATCTTAAAAAAAGAAAAACAAATTATGATATCCTTCTTTGTCGTAAAAGAAAAGAAAAGAATTTAGGATTATCTTCCTCGTTATAATAATGGATAAGAAGAAATATTATGATTATCTTTTTTATCATAAAAAAAAATAATTTAATATTGTTTTCCTCGTAACAGATGAGAAAAAACTTTATGATTATTTTTTTATAAAAAATTCTATCAATTAGTTGAAGATGAGGTTATTTTAGAAATTTATTGTCTTCTTAACTATGATGTTGTGGCACTTGAAGAAATGATTATGACATTTGATTGGTCATTAGCATATAATCGATGTTCCAAGCAACATTTGGAATTAGTTCCAGTTGAGGCACAATCGAAATTTCTTATTATGGATGATAAGCTATCAATTTTTTATGATGCCACTACTTGATGTTAATTATAGTGGAAGGAGAATAATGATCATCCCGATTAGAACTTGGATCTCTTGGTGAGGAAAGAAGTCTTTAAGAAGCATGATGTTGGCTCAAAAAATAGATAACTATTTGAAAGAATATACATTTGTAAATGAGCATTTTACGTAAAAAAAAGATTTTTTTTTACTTTTACTGAATGATACCCATAATTGATGTTTAGATGCGACAACTCCTTTTTGTCACCTCGATGAAAATACTCATCAATCATCATCCCACCCTCGACCATTGACAAATTACCGCCAACACCATCGTCGCCTCCTCTATGACCATCCACTCTCCCTCCCCCATGGCTTCTAGCACTTGGTGCCACCACCCCGCCCTCAACCGCCAGCACATTGCCGCCACCTTTCCCGGTCGTTGCCTCGACCCCATTGCAAGGTGCCCCACCCACCCACCCTTTCCCTCCCTCCCTCCCTCCCTCGCCACTCACCCATGTCCGTTATTCATTGCCTCCTCCTCCTTCTCATTTCCCCTCCCTTCCCCTTCCCCATCACCTTTTTCCTTCCTCATTCTCCTCCTCGCCTACCGCCCGCGCTCTTCCTTTCCTTCCTCTTCAGAGGCGACGGGGCCTCGCAGTCGGAGTAAGGGCGGAGGCAATAGAGGCGACGGACCGATGACGTTGCACAAAGGTGGGAAGGCCTCGTGGTACAAGCAAGAGATGACGGGGCCTCTATGTAAGGCAGAGATGCCGGCTGGTGGAAGGTAGGATGGTGGTGATGATGCTAGAATGCCGTGGGGGACTGGGAGGTCGCGGAGGAGGCGACGACGGTGTTGACGGCAGTGTTCGAGAAGAAAGGAAATACCCCCACATAAAGACGTACAACATTGGGAATTTTTAAGGTAAAGTGGCCTTTGTAATTTAGTATCTTCTTACGCATTAAAACCTTCTCTATCCGGTCAACTACTCGCACACGACTACATTCGGTTTGCGTCGGACGACGTAATTGGTACGAAATTTGTCGTGCACAGAGCCTGATGGAACACGCATCACGAACCAATCAGACGGTGGACTGGGCACGTCGTACGCAACGTGTCATGAACTAAAAGGCAGGAAAGGAAAATAAAAGAAAAGAAAAAGGAGGAATAAAAAAGGGCATGGGCGATCGACCGATGGATCCATAGATCACGGCCGCGGCATCATCTCCGGCACCGGTCAATATCCCTCCTGTAGTACCCCTTACTTTCCTCTCGATTTCGCGTTCCTGTCCTTGCTCGATCTCTCCATCCACAGTTTGCGTCCACCGGGAGACCCGGATCTGTAGTCGGTGGAGGCGGAGACGAGGGTTAGGAGATGAGGAAGAAGCTCGGTACACGATTTCCCGCGGTAACCTGCCTCTCTTTGGCCACTTGATCTGCATGCTTTTGTATGATTTGAGGTTCTTTGATGGATCGGTGGTTTTCTGTTGCAAGCCACTTTTCATCGTTTGGAATCTCCGATTCGTCTTGTAGCGCGTTTGATCGGGGAAGACCTAATTAACTTCTGCATTTTGGTTACTTGTATATCGTTGATCGATCTTCTGCTCCTATGATTCAGTCCGATTCTTTGGTAATTACGGTCGAAATGCACAGGCGACCTAATTTTTGATTGACAGTATGCGAGATTTGGGAATTATGTTCTTTAAATTGGACCTGGTGTGGATTAAGTAGTTTAGAGATCTATTGCGGAGTTACATCAGCGATTGTAAAAGAGTCGCTGTTTGGGACTTGGACTGTCGAAGTAAGAGAACATATATGGTTTTAGTCATTGAAATCACTTAACTGAGTCCTTGATCGTGTGATGTCGGGGATCCAAGTGTGTTCTTATGTGTCTCACTCATATAAAATGATTATATTATATGTATTGGTAAAGAAACACAGATCTGGTGAACAAAGTTTTCATGCAAAATCTATCCTGCATACAGGACTATAATAGGGTGACTCAACGTACAAGGCTTCCACCAGTGGTTGGTCTAACAAGGGTCGATTTTCTTTTGTATGTGACTCCTAAGTCTGATTTTGGTTGCAGTAAGATATTTTCGTGTACCTGGATCATTATGAGCCAATAAAGAGATGTAATACTTGGAAGTCTGAAGAGTATTTACAGGAAAAACCTTTCCAATTTATGACTTAAACCTATTTAGTTTTATTGTCTATCCTCCAATCTGTGGGAAAGCATGTATAAGGGACAGATTCCTTCTAGTTTCATTTTTTTCTTTTATAAGACTGCCAGTTAAAGATCCAGATTATTGAGCCCCTTCTTCAGTTAGGAACCATTGAAACTATTTTCGCACATTTAGCTCTATGTACCAAGGCATATCATGGACATGGTAATCTACAATATCTACGAGCAATATGCGATCTTTATGTTACCATAGAATGCATATACTTATCGTGACATCTATTCCTGATTATTACTACGAGAACATTTAATATCCATGCTCGTAAGATTTAAGTTTCATGGTAGCTAATTGCTTAATACAACCCTCTTAAATATTTTCATCTGGACTTGGGGCCAACCAGAAAACCTCTTCCTTCTTAGTTGCCTCAAATTTCATATTTTTAATTCAAAAACTTGTTCTATTGATTTCTTGATCATGAATGACCTTAAATATTTTCATCTGGACTTGGGGCCACCAGAAAACCTCTTCCTTCTTAGTTGCCTCAAATTTCATATTTTTAATTCAAAAACTTGTTCTATTGATTTCTTGATCATGAACGACTTAGTGACATTGACATTTTAGTGTTAAAATAATTTTCATTTTCTCCCTAGTAGTATGTTGCTTGTGTTTGTAGTGGTCATAATTCGAGCATGGCAGTGAACCCTGGCATAGTGTATACTCATGGTGATTACATGTAGCTTGTTTTGTATCAGTTTGTACAAAGTGAAAAAACTGTTGATCTTTTCATCAGTTCTTAATGGGAAATTTCTTTGTTCTACATCAGTCATGGAAGCTTCTTGGTAAGAATATGCACATTGACCCTCCCTAAATCCTGCATTGGCGAGCCTCATGCACTGGGCACATTTATTTTTATATCCAATTCATTGTCACAAATTATATTGCAAATAAAACCTGATATAGTGGATAATCGAGTGATTAGATGCAGCTTATTTTGCATCAATTAATACATAGTGAAAATTCATTGATCCTTAGATCAGTTTGTAATGTATAATTTTTTCTTTCTGTTGAATTTTGTTTATTTAGAGAATTGTTCCTGAAGTTAATGTAACGAAGTGCCCCAAAATGATTTTTTTTTTTTCAAGTTGGATGTTCTATAAGATGTTCTATAGGAAACCAACCACCCTTCTTCCTTATAACTTTCTTCTGCAACGTCCTACTGCTAATGGTACAATTGATGCTTTATCTATGATGTTGTCAAAGGGAAACAATTGAAATTGTGACTTCTTCTTCAATTTGTATTTACAGCCACGAATAAAGAAGATAATGCAAGCAGATGAAGATGTTGGCAAAATTGCTTTGGCTGTACCTATTCTTGTTTGTAAGTTCTTGAGGGGCTTTGTGTTTCATTGTGCAGTAGAATGTTATTCTAAGTATGATGTAGCATGATTTCTGATCATCCTGATCTAATACTTTCATGAGAAATGAACTGTTTTTGCTCTCTGATTGTTTGTCTTTTGAAGGAACTATTTTCGTCATCTTGGTTATGCATTGGTTTAACATTACTACAGTGGTTTATTTGGTCTTTTATTCTTTTTTCTAAGCTAGATTTTTCTATTGTTCTTCTTGCTGTCGTTAGCTTTTTTTTAGCACCTACCTTCTTCAGTTTATCAACTGAAGGCATTAGCTTTCTTTTAGCTACCTACTTCATCTTGTCAACTCGTTAAATTTGAGTAATGAGGAGCTTACATCAGCTTGGCTTCAACATGATATAGTGAGCTCATCTCTAGACATACTTAGCTGTGAGCCATATCTCGTCTGTCTTTGACATTTTATGCAAAATAATTAGAAGATCCAAGTTGTATGTTAAAACTTGGCGAAAGAATATTTTCTGAATGATTTTGCAGGTTTATGTATATGTAGTGGATACTTCGAACTCAATACTGATTGATTACTGTATCTTTTTCCTTCAGTAAACCTTTAAATTTAAATATCACTGAATAAATGAAGTACTGAAAAACATGCTGACTTCAGTGAAATTACACTATTCTTTGTGGTCTAAATATGAATAAGGAATTGATAATATTATTCCATTCTTAAAGGTCCGAGTTGGAAGAAGATGCTATTTCATGGAAGATTCAATAGATTACTCTTTGTTTAGCAGTTATTATAATGGATGTAGTTGAAGATTGGAGCAACTATATTACTGACTTTTCAAGAGAATGGTTTCCACAGGGAACTACATGCAATGAAAGCTTTAATGTGGGTAGAATCACAGGGAAACCTTTGATTCTTCTCACTGTGATTTTTCATGAATATGAGTAGGTTATGGATTTATTTTTAACTTGGTATGCATCTTGTTTTACACTCACATGGCATATGTTTGTCATATTCTTTTCGCGTACAAGTTAGTGCAATATATTTTACTTTTTCAGATTTATTAAGATCACCTATTGTAAAAAACAAATAGAGATTAGGCAAGATTCTCTGCTTAATTTTAAGACTTTATTTTTCCTTAAAGTAATAGGCATTCTATGTACAACCTGTTTGGTTTTAAGGTTTTGAAATACTGATGACTGGCTTTGTTGATTGCTCACAGCAAAAGCTTTGGAGTTATTCTTGCAAGATCTTTGTGACAGGACGTATGAAATTACTCTTCAAAGGGGAGCCAAGACATTGAATTCTTCACACTTGTAAGGAAATCTATAGTTACTTACTCCTTCTTTGGTTAACTTGCAGTGGCATAATTTGAATTCCGCTGAATTGTTACTACCATTATATTTATGGAACAAATATCATATTGTTTGTAATGTGGCCACTGTTTGAATAGGATGATACATTTCGACAAAGGAAATTGGTAGGAAAATATTGTAATTTTGTACCTGGTTTAGTTGCATCTTCTAATGTTTGGTTGCATTCTTGTTTGAACTTCTGATACCAAATATGATGATCCTTTTTGGATTCATGAATATGCCTAAATTTCTTGAAAATTTTAGTGTGACTAATGCCTTCTGTCTGACATGTTATTATGTAAAGCCAAGTTTTTTCATCCATGTTATCGTGTTATCTTGCATGAGCATTTGTGCCAACAACAATCCTATTCATGGCTGACTTTTGAATACCGGAAGGACCGGTGTGTACCAGTACGTGGACCATCCCCTATCATCCGGTCCAGTTTGGAGAAGACTTACCACCAAATTAGGGTCAACATCTGGGCTCACTGTCCAGTTTCAGAGGACCACTTGGTTTGGGTCAAAATTCAGACTTATTATCCCTTTTTAAAGTACCATCTTGTACTTATATTATTTTTTTGATAGTGACTTCAGTCCTTCTGTTTTATTTCTTCCATGCTTCTCACTCTTCCAACCTCTCGCGCCATGCCTCCTGCTGCCTCGCAGCCACTGTCAGCTGCCTTCCTGCTGCCACTTCTTCTGCCTTCTTGTCTGCCACTGCCTCCTCCTCTTCCTCCTCCTCCTCGCCTCTTCTCTCCTTTTATCTTTGATCTGTGCTGATCAGTAATGCTGACATACCATGCATCGGTATGCTGGTATGTATTGGACATATATTGGTTCAAATAGGGACTGTATGGGGTCCGACATCATTATTTGATACCTTCATCCTATCTAGATTTGGCATTATGGAAGGTCGTGATTTGGTATAATCAGCAGCAACTTTCTTGCTGTTTGAAGATTTCAATAAGCTTTTGGTCTGCTTTATAGCACAACCACTGTGCGGTTCTTCTGTCTCTAGTTTCCCTTTCATATACTTTGCACATTTTTTAAAAAAATTCTAGAGATGCTTATAACACATTTAATCTTTTACCCTGTCTTTGTTTTTCCTGTTCTTTATGGTAGAACCTAGTTAATTAGATCTGCAGGAATCAGTTCAGTGAAATTTAAATTTGATTTATTGTTTTGAGTCTCGAAAAATAAAATTCCCATGGTAATGTTGCTTTTTCTCATGTTATGCTCTCTTATACACTATCATTTCCAAGTGCCTAGTAAACTATCAAGGATTTCTTGGTGTAATGAGTTGGATTCAGCATGGCTATTTAAGTTACTTTATGAAATAAGTTGAACCTCTGCTGTGAAAACAAAAATATATCATCACAACATTAAGTAATTGGCAATTGAGGAGGGTGCTATAATCCAGTTAAAATATCATTATCTAAAGCTCATCAATCACCACTTCTGGGTTGACATGACTCTTAAAGCATATAGGACAAAAGAAATGTTAACTTGCCTTCAAGATAGAGTTGTAATTAAGAAATAAGATGAATATTAGTGGCATGCTCATCCAATCATGATGTCATCATGCAACATAACTTGCCAAGGAAGTGCGCTTTCTGCATCCAAGGAGTCTGATACTTGTGTCTTCTTTGGTGTCCTAAGTTTTCTTAGACATACTTCGAGTTCACTGCTTCAGAAGTTATCACTGCAGCAATATCAGAGTGGCGTGAGAAAACAACTAACAAAAAATAAACTTATCAAATCCTGGATTGCATTTTATGGCAAACCTCACAGCCATTTCGTGAGATTCAACCTGGAGTATAGATTTATCTCTAGGAGCTTTTAGCTATGAAAGCTGTAATCGCATAACCAGAATGTCAGATGTTTCCTTCTTGCTAACATGCTATTTTGAGTTTAGTTATAAGAGCTTTGATTGATGTTATCCATCTATGCCATGACAACATCAAGCGATAGCCCCAGTTAAGTAAAGTCAAGTAAATGAGTTGGTCGCAAGGTGCAACTAACTTTTGGAGCATGGTTAATCAGGAAGGAAATTTGATTCTCAATTTTTTTGGGATATCAGCTATATGATATCCGTCTTCGAATCAATTTTCATCGCCAGTGTTGATTCTGATCCCACATGCTTTTTTCCATCAGTGTGATAACATCTTTGGTCTCCATCTCCAAAGTGCCATTAATTTCCTGTTTCCTTGTGGCATCTCAATACTTGAACTCAATTTTCTGATGTACAACAACATATCCCTTCAACTGATAAATGATTTTTCTTTATCTTACCTTCTAATCACTTCATATAGTACATTTTTCCTTTTTCTTGTGTGTAAATTTCAACTTAATTCTGCAATTTTGTTCATTCATGTTCTTCTCATGATGTTGCTACTTCCCTAGGATGATGTTTGATTGACAAGATAAATAAAGTGGGAGAAGTGTAGTGCAAGTGTATGATTGCAGATCGTCACCAAATGAGTCTTTTCAAGAATATTGCAAAGAAGCACACTCATAAAAATGGGTCTTAATATCTGGGTAGATATGGGGAGCTCTATAGATAATGGTAGTTTTCAGTGCCTGGGAATGATCCCATGGAGTTCAGCTGAGATTGGCAACTACAGTAGCATTTAGTTGGGTTGAAAAGAGCTACTTTACATGCTATGACATCATAGTTGTTGTAGTTTCCGCTTTGCGGTCAATTGGTATCATTTCTATGTAGCTATGAAATGTGTATGACATCCTTCTCTTGCATGATGTGCTTAAGCATTTTTTACATGGAGGACTTCCAGGAGAATTGGACTTGAATTTTGAAGATTAGACATCATAAACTTTGATCTTACATCTTGTCCAACTTTTCTTTAGAATGTGGAAACTTTTGCTGTTTTCAGAAGTCCGAATTGTGTCTGCAAGTCTAAAAATGATGGTGTAATATCTGCATGTGAAATTCCATGTATGCCCGTTGCAGTTAAGGTTGTCTGTTGAGAAACATTATGTGGTCAGTAACTATTGAATTTGATTCAATATGAGGTGTGGTAAAACAGGAGGAAGACCAAAAACAAAATGGTTAAAAACAGTGATGGATTTGAGTCATTTGACATCTTTCTGTTCAAATGATGTGGTCTCTAATAGAGTTTGATATCGGTTGATTATTCATTTAGACAACCCAGATAGTTGTGTGATTCCATTGGGGTAACTAATACTAATACAAGATACATATAGTCATTATTTGAATAACCTGGTAATACTTGTTTAAGAAACAGTAGAAAAATATATACTAAAAAATGAGTCTTTTATCATTTGTAGCATTTCTTCATTTGTTGTTTTCAGTTACTACATTGCTTTTTTATATGTTATTAATTTATATTTGATGTTCCGGACTGATTTTATTTTTTGCGAATTCTTAGATTCTGTCTTTTACTTTATGCCAGAATTTAAACAAGTTTGTGGCTGATAATACCAGCAAAAATCATTAACAATAGTTTGTTATTGCTTTTTCTGAGCTTTCCAGAAAACAATGTGTGAAGGCTTATAATGCGTACGATTTCTTAACCGGTGTTGTCAACAAGGTACCAAACCTTGGTGGCATGGAACCTTGTGAAGATGAAAAAGGAATCTGTCGCAGAAGGTAATTTCTTCATTGTTTTCATTTTCGATATCAATTTGTATTAATGATGAAGCACTAACTGCTATGGCAAATGCGCAGGAAGACATTACCACATGCTGGTGAAGTTGAGAGCAATGAGGAGCTCCATTTGAGGTCCTCCAAGATGGTAGTGTACTAGCATTTACTTGATCTTTTGTGCATAGTCGAATAGTTATGTTCCTTCTTTCCAGTAGCTGACTATATTTGGTGACAGCCTATGAGGAACTCTAATGTCAGTCCTAGAGGACGTGGAAGAGGACGTGGAAGAGGTAGAGGACGACCACCTACGAAGGCAAGAGATGCAAGGTACATTAAATATGAGGACGACGACATCACGTTTGGTGAACATGATGAGGAGGTCCCTTTGGGGCAGCCTGAAGGAGCCGAAAAGGAGAACACTAATCAAACTGTGGATCCTTCATCGATGTCACTCGTAAGTGGAGCTGCGACAACAGCCAACGAGACTAAGCTAGAGAAGTGTTCAGCATGGCCTCTTCCTGATGGAGTGGGCGACATTGGCTTTGAGCCATCAAGACTTGTACAATTAAACATGCAGGTAGACGAAGACGAGGATTATGACAATGAAGATTAGATAATTTGATTTATCGAGTTGCTACTAACGAAGCCATCTTGTTTTGTATATAATTTTGCATGGTGACACTGCACATTTAGCATAAAATTTTGCTTTTTCCTTTTGAGTGGTGGTCTTGTTGAACTTCATCAGACGAGAGGAGTGTCTCGTGGTTCTGTCTCGCGGGTACATGACGGCTGATATGTACCGATATCTGATCAAGTATCGATATTGAAACATATACACTTGATGCTAGTACAATGTTATTATTATTTTTTTATTTTTCAGCATATCAATATTGTATCAACCTGATTTCATAGATCAAGTTATCAAAATTAGTATCGGATGATAGCATTTCTTTCCATCACTAGGCTTGTTGTCATGAGGAAGGCACTCCACTAGTATTACTGTTTGCCTACTGTGTGATGGATTTCCAACAGTTGATAAATTCTGTTTCTAATTAAATTTCCAGTTTATTTACCTTGTAAAAGAGCAGGGATGAAAGTTTGCATGATCCTGAGTAGGTATTCTTTGACAATGGTTTTATGCAGTTGAAATATTGTGGCAGATGTGTACAAATCCACTTAGATAAAACTCATTAAGAATCCATAAAATCTCAGATCAGACAATTAAAACATGAAAGATCAGAACCTCCTTACATTTTATTCATCAGGATCATGATACAATATCACCCTGCAGGTGATGTTCTTTTAACAGAAGGGAGTTGGACAGAGCTGAGGTCCCCTGGGTAGGGTTTCCATAGCCCTAGACCTCCCCTGGTCTCTCTGAGTCCAGTCTTGTTCCCCTTGAACTCATCTAGGGATTTAACCCACTCAACAACAGAAGAATGTTCCCTGGTGTGCATATGCAATATGAACAAGGAATTGTATTCACAGTTGGGGAACATGAAAAACTTGAACTCCTCTCCTAGTCTGTGCACCACATAGCCAAAACTAAGCTGATCCCTCGGCGTGAAAAGATTGACCTCGTTGAACCAAAGGCAGCTGAATAAGTTGGTCATCGCCGTGTGCTCACGTATAATGACTGCGCCCTCTGGTACATCTGCGTTCATTATGTATTTTCATCAACTGAAATCAAGGATAAAGGCATGATGTTATTTGAACTACTTAAAAAGCTCTATCCTGAACAACCATGACTAATATTAGAAACCTTGTTGTGTAAATGGACTTCCATGTGAAATGGAAATTGTTATGGAGGCATCTCTTACCATATATAAGTTCCTCCTTGTGTCCTACTAACATTTTCTCATTAGGTCAATCAAATATCTTCACAAACTTGATCATATTCTTTAGTGCCTAGTGATTTGATGTAGTTATGGAGCCGCACTGACAGTATTAGCTTCATCATCTTTAACATGGATTAGTGAGTTTCAAATGACTAGAACTTCATCCTATGTTAATGTGAGGAGGCACTTAAATGCATATTCTTTAAAGCACCTATGTAAATATGGTACTTATCATACTATTACTTGGCACCAAGTTAGGAAACAAAGTAATGCTTACCGCTGATTGTCCTTTTTTTGGGACTCCAGAGCTCCATTCCCTCATAGCGGTAAATTTTCATATGCAGATCAATCAGTGGCCGAGCATACCTCTTTCTTCGTTTGATTGCATCTGCCTCCTCATATATACTCCTGTGATGTTTATGACAAGCAATTGCAAATATGTGCTTTCCCCGCCAGAGGTATCTACAAAGTTTACAGAATGTAAAACCATACAAGTCATGAAAATTTGCATGGACTTCGGAAAAAATATTTTCTTAGCGAGTTACAAAGTACTCAGAAACAACCCACCTTTCAAGAATTAGCAACGGGTCAACAATAAGCTCCATTTTCCCATCAACCCAAATGCTATACTGAGCTTGAGGAAATAACCTATGAGTTAGTATCTTAGGAACCTTTCCGTTTCTTCTAGGTTCATCATATGGTGGATGGTGTAGCATCACAAGGCGCCAAATACCAACCCATTTTCCTCCATCACTGTCCTCTCTAACAGTAACATTTTGCTTGATGAAATGAAAAGACACTTCATCAACTACCATCAGAAAGCAAAAGAGTTCTCGAGAACGTTGGCTTATGTTTGATGGTTGATGGGGAGTATCATACCCATCAAAAATGCCTGAGGCAACCACGAACCTACACTTCTTTGCATATTTAACATCTACAGCATCCATTTCTCCACCACCATTTTTTATAAATCCACAGTGGACCTTAGAAAGAAATAAAGAGCAGTAAATGAAAACCTTTAAAGACTTGGAGAAATCTTTAAACTTGTGAGAACAATGAGTATGAATGAAAGTTATGAAATTAAGATAACTTCTTTCATGTTTATATGCATAACATAATAGACTAATCATCTATGAGAAGTTCAAGATCTGTATTATATTTGTCTGCATGTATCAATGCATATATGAAGGCTTGCTAGGTGAAGTTGGAATATGCTACACCAGATTTGATTTAAAGAAAGTGTGAGAAGTTGAGCTAATAGATTATATTGTATGATAACATTTTCAAAAATGAAATTATGAAATACATGTCTGACTATCCAGTTAACTACACTAGTCAACACAAACACTTCTCTCTCATTTCCACAGATACATTCACACCTTTGGACCGGGACTGAAATGAGTGTAGCAAACTTACTAAACCAAGGAGTAGGCCAGTTAATTGCAAATGAAGTTGCTGAAAACTTCATAGCACAAGACAAGGACACCACATAATAAAAATAAGATAGAACAATTTTTCGTAACAAGGATCAGTCGGAGGATGGAAATGATATCATAAGATGAGTCCAGCTAGACCTGACCAGCTTATTTCTTTTTTATAGGACATAACCATAATGAAATTATTATAAGCATGAAATGTTGTGATGCTGACATGATGCTTATAACACACTTATCAAAGAATAACAGAGGCTTCCACATGTTTGTCTGTCCTTTTGTCTAATAATGAGTTCAAGTTTATTAAATGTATAGGTAATGAGGAGGAACTGATTTCTACATCTAATGTGTTCTTCATCAGCCTACATATCACAATTTTATTACCTTCATTGTTGTATTCAATTTGAAACTATTCTCTCTTTGTGTCCAGTTCTGATGACCCCCAAAAAGCGGCTGAGATTTTTCATCTGCATTCACTTGCTCATCTTCCAATACATATGTTAGACTTTTTGGAATAGTATCAGGAGTTCTCTTAGGAATGACTATGGTATCTGGATCATCAACAACAGGAATTCCGCAACCTAAATGCAGAAGGTGCAAAAGTCAGATAGTGGAAACTTATGAATCTTGCATAAAAGAAGTCATAGTAATCTTACGATGCTGTGGCTTTGATGTGAGACCCATCGTGTCTAAGATGATAAATACTTTGCTATCTTGATTACAAAGAGCTGGAAAAAGAGTGTCATGAATAGCAAATTTTAATAATCTACATAAATTAGAAAATTTAAATTTAAAAGAAAATGACTACTGGAAAAGTCAGCATAGTAATGGTTGTTTAAGATTGACAATAGTCAATTCAGTAAGGCTGGATGACAGGAGATGTAAGTAGAATTGGTTAAAAATTAAAAAAAAATGACAATTAAATATATTGGATAACCAAAAGCCTCTGCTGCAGTGACAAGCAAATGCATACACAGACATATAGTTGCACCAGTCTTCATGCACATAAACATGTACATGTATTACAAGAAAAAACATGCATATGCATGTACCTAACACATCACATGCTCAACCTGGGCTCATAAATCATTAACAGACAAGAAGTGTATATTCTTGTTTTTACAATACAAGGTCATATCATTTTTGTTCTGACTAAGACTGCCAATAATTTCTGATGGTACCACAAGGTATATTTTTCTATTGATGTTTTAATAGCTACCATTCTTGTAACAGCCAGAAAGTCCACATCTCAGGCTTCAGATATGCCACCAAAACATGTTCTTATCATAGTGAGACCAAATCTCCTTGTTTATTGTTAGGCTATTTGCATTTGAATCCGATAGACAAAAATAATTGTGATGAACAAGAGGATGCAAATAAGTACATCGTGTTCTTCTACAAAGGTACTGCTTCCTCTTTCCAAGAAAAGGTTAACAGACAACTAATGATCCAAGAATTACATAATATAACAGAATGTACAATGGGGATAAACTTTGACTCTTGAAATGGAAGGATAGTTGTGTCTACCATAAATTTTAGCAGATATATTTGTATAATCTATTCATTCCTATTAGGTCATCAGATCCATCAGAAAATATTCAATGCCACAGTATAAATCGTTTTAATTACACAATGAATGCCAAACGCAAAAAAAATGAATGAAACTTCAGTATTACCTGAGAAGAAGCTAATGGAAGAATGGCAGGACCACAAATGAAATAGCAATGCAAAAAGAATGAGCAGCATCCACAAAATGGCCGACACCAAGACCAACCGTATGAAACCCTTCCGCCATACCATCCTCAGCGGATCGTGAAGACCACTCCCATTGGCAGAGACATCGGTTTCATCGCCTGCATCGACAAAGGTCGCAACTTTTAAGAACAGAGAGCAGAACAAATTAAAACATGTCCACTTTCGAAACTCCTGACCTTTGCGGCGAGTACCCGAACCGCTCCTCTCCGTTCGACGGGAAGCCCGCAAGGAGAGCGAGCGCTGAGCTTCAGTCTCCATGCTTCCTACCTCCCGTCTTCCATCGCATCAATTCGCGTGGGACTAAAGATCAAAGAGAAGAAGGATACGAATCTTTATCAGAAGAATGAATAAGAAGGCAGAAACGGAGAGGAAAGAAATCGAATCGCTCCGAGTGACTCGAAGAAATCACCGATTCAGCTGTTCTTTGGGATTGGAGGCGTTCGATTCGAGTCGAGCAAAGGGGAGTCCACCGAAAGGGAAGCAGATCTTCTCGAGGAGCGGCGATGAGGCAAAAGGCCGATACCATGGGTTGTTATCGAGCCCAAATATGTTTGGGCTTTACCCTTCACTCGGCCCAAATAGAAAGAAACATATCAATTAATTAAAATTATTTATAAAATTATATATATATATATGTTAAAATCGTTTTTTTTTATTGATTATTACATCAAAATCAACGTCACTTGACTTTGACTAATCATTACATCAAAATCACGATCAAATCATTATTGATTATTACATCAAAATCAAAATCAAAATCACGAGTCGGACCCGAACTGGGGAAGTGTGGGGTACTTGTCCACGTCGATCAAGACCGAACACGAATCATCCGGGCGCGGGCACGAATCTTGAAGTCATGCACTCACGCATCCCACATCATCGGCGGCGACGGCGGCGAAGGCGACGTAGATCCTGTCAAAGATGGCCATTAGATCCCACCATATCTCGCTCTTTCCAAATCCGTCCCCTCGTCCAATTCCAACTCCGATTCCTCGTCTCCTTTCTCTCTCCTCTTCCCCTGGCCGATTCTCCACCAGGCCACCACGGAGAAGGAAAGGAATCTTCTTCTTCCGAACTCGAATTGGAATCGACAAGTTAAGCTGCTTTCTTGTGGATCTCCAACTTAATCACCGGCATGATGATCATCCAGTTAGGGAAAGGATTGAGGCCATCGCTGCTCTATATATCTGCACACTCCTCATCATCCTGCAATCTCTGCATCGGCTTCGTCTTCCATCATGGGCGACGCTCCTTGGAATCCTTTCGCCTCGCCCATCCCCTCCCGCCACTCTGCTGCCGACCGCCACGCTGTCGTCGTCGGTGTCGACAAGCTTTCCAATGCGCACATCGACGCCAATGGGCACAAGATTTGGAGGGACCCCAGCTGCGAGTTCTTGAGCGAGGCCGGGGCGGCCCACGTGCCGGCGGCTTCTTCCCGCATGGAAAGATTCGGAGTTGACGTCGATGTCGATCCGAAGGTGTCGTCTGTCTCTGTCTCCGCCTCCAAGGAGCCCCACGTTGCCTTCGAAGTTGTGTCCGCCACCACCGATGATGGCAGCATCATGTCTGGATCCGGCGATGGCAGCGGCGCCGAGGTCGATCGATGGAATTCCAACGCCTCTTTCTGCCGGGCATCCACCTTGCTGAGGACGAAGACCCGCTCCCGACTCATGGACCCCGCGCCTCAGCCCCGGTCTGGTGCGTTGGCGGCCGAGGCTGGCCGGTCGACGACCCGTTCCAGTCCGCTGCCTTCCGGGCAGCTCCGTTCGCAGCTTCTCGGTGGGTCGATGACCGACGAGGACGACGAGGATCCTTTCCTCGTCGAGGACCTCCCCGCGGACGACGACTTCACGCGCGCAAAGTTCCAGCCCTGGACGGCCCTCCAGTGGGCCAGCCTCCTCCTCGTCTTCGCCGCCCTTGCCGCGGCCCTCGCCGTGCCGGCCCTCCGCCGCTGTTCCGTCTGGGGCCTCCGCCTCTGGATGTGGGTCGTGCTCTTCCTCGTCCTCATCTGCAGCCGCCTCGTCTCCTGGTGGGGCATCCGCCTCCTCGTCTTCTTCATGGAGCGCAACTTCCTCCTCCGCAAGCGCGTCCTCTACTTCGTCTACGGCGTCCGCAAGCCCGTGCAGAACTGTCTCTGGCTCGGCCTCGTCCTCCTCGCTTGGCACCTCCAGTTCGACCAAAAGATCCAGCGCCACACCAACAGCAAAGCCGTCGACTACGTTAGCAAAATCCTAATTTGCCTGCTTGTTGCCACCTTCTTCCGCCTCGCCGAGACCATCGTCATCAAGTCCCTCGCCTCCTCCTTCCATGTGAGCACTTACTTCGACCGCATCCAAGAAGCTCTGTTTAACCAGTATGTGATCGAGACCCTGTCAAGTCCACCATGGATGCGATCCCAGCGAACAAGAGACGAGGACAACCACTTCTTCTCCGAAGTCGAAAGATTTCAGAACGCAGGCGTTGCAATTCCCGCTGACCTGAGAACGTTAACCCTGCAGAAAGGGTCGCAGAATGGTAACAGTGCGAGGTCTGCAAATGCAATGAGAAGGAAGGAAATTGGTCAGAAGCAGGAGGGGATCACGATCGAACACCTCCATAGATTGAGCCAGAAGAATGTACCAGCCTGGATTATGAAGAGGATGATGAAGATTGTGCGGCATGGCACGCTGTCGACTCTTCACGAGCGGTTGGTGCGTGCCAGCATGGAGGATGAATCCTCCGCGATGCAGATACAAAGCGAGCGAGAGGCCAAGGTTGCTGCCAGGACGATCTTCAATAATGTAGCCAAGCCCGGTGAAAAGTACGTCTTTTTTCTCGTTTCGACTGTCGCATTGAGTTATTCTGATAATTAGCTTATCGAGTATAAAATCTGCAGGCATATCTACTTGGAAGATTTGATGCATTTCTTGAGGGAAGATGAAGCTCTAAGGACTATGGGTCTGTTTGAAGGAGCTGAAGAAAACGAAAGAGTCACCAAGAAGTCTCTCAAGAACTGGGTGGTACTGAACCAACCCCTCATTGGTGTGCGTACATATAACTTCACATCAGAGAACTGAATCGGTTCATCGTTCTTCCACTGCAGGTTAATGTCTTCAAAGAACGAAGAGCTTTGGCTCTAACACTGAACGATACCAAAACAGCAGTCAACAAGCTCCATCAGATGGCAACTGTAGTTGTAGCCGTCGTTGTGCTTGCGATATGGCTTCTCATCCTAGACATTGCAACAACGAAGTTCTTCGTTTTCCTTAGTTCGCAACTTCTTCTGGTGACTTTTGTCTTTGGAAACACGTTGAAGATGATCTTCGAAGCCATTATCTTTTTGTTTGTGATGCATCCCTTTGATGTCGGCGATCGCTGTGAAATAGGAGGAGTTCAGGTGAGCAGAGGAACACTTTGATATACTGAATTGGGATGCTCTTCTAATTTACCTAATGGTGGTGTTTTTTTCTCATGTTCAGATGATTGTTGAGGAGATGAACATTCTTACGACAATATTTCTGAGATACGATAACCAGAAAGTTTCCTACCCAAACGGTGTGCTGGCAACTCTACCTATAGGTAATATCTATAGAAGTCCAGACATGGGAGATGCAGTCGACTTCTCTGTTCATGTTTCGACGCCGGTGGAAAAGCTTGCTCTCATGAAAGAAAGAATAATGGCGTAAGTATGATGAACATTTTGTTGGAAAAGCCATTCACAATCTCTTTGTGGTGTGGCATTAGCTTCTATTCTGGAATCAAAATGACACCTTCTTGGAATAGCATTTGAGCTTCTGCAATCATTTCAGGTTCATCGAGAGGAAAAAGGATCACTGGCACCCGAGTCCAACTGTTGTGATCAAGGATGTGGATGACATGAACAGGTTGCTGATATCGATCTGGTTGCGACACCGCATGAACTTTCAGGAAATCAACGAGAGATGGAAGAGGAGGGAGCTTGTGGTTCAGGAGATGATCAAGGTATTGAAGGAGCTCGAGATCGAGTACCGAATGCTGCCCTTGGATGTAAACTTGCGGGCTATGCCTGCTTTGACCTCCACAAGGCTACCTTCTACATGGAAAGCTTGCAGTTAGCTGATCTAAGTTTTTAGGTATAGGAGAAAGGTCTATAGTTTTGTTTTCCTTTGCAGAATAACTTGAATTCTTTGCAAACCTTATATTCAATTGTGAACATCTAAATTTAATCTCATTTTTTGGTGATGGTATTATTCAAGAAATATTTTTCCTGGTGATTTTTTCGATTTATTTTGCAAATAATAACAAGCCGTAAAGTCCAATTATTTGAGTTTCTGACATGTTTTTGATTCAAGTATTAGAAATGATGAACATCTTTCCAGCCACTGTTCAGTTTCAGTAATGACAGGTTGAAAGGAAACAAGATACTGCAAGAACCTCACCTTTGATCCTACTAGTAATGTACAGGAACAAACCTATCAACCAGACAACCACTGGCTCACATTTGATCCTCTGCTTTCCATGTAATAGATGGCTCACAGATCCAGCTTTTGCAAGAGCAATCAACTGACCCTCATTTGAAGTTGGTCTCTTTCTTGGCACTAAGGTTCCTAGTGTATGAACATACTCTCTGTGTTATAAGAGATGGGCTTCTCTACTTTACCCCCTTATTGCTCTTGGAGACTGTCCTTTTTTAAGGAAGATGTCAGTCTTACTGGGCTTCCGATAGCTGGGGTGGAAGAACAAAATGAAGGTGTAGCAAATGGTGAGACATATGGTGTGTTTTGAATCGAGAACGGACTGCGCGATATCCTTTTCTGAAGTGGAAGTCCTCCCAGCCCTCCTCGATTAAATACAGAAATGGCTTCAGCAGCAGCACACTTCTTTGTAGCATCATCTACGAAGATCAAGTCATCAATCCTTGCGACAATGTTAAATGCCAAACTCTCCATGACCCTCGAATAGCTCTCGAGGATGGACTGTCCTATATCCTGCAAAAGAGGTTTTTACATGCTTGGTTCAATTTTTCCAGTATTGAAGGTCAGAGAAACAAGCTTTGTTGCTATCAAAATTCAGTATCACTGGCATATTCTCAGTTTATATAATATGATTAAGAGGCATCCAGAATCAGTCTAATTGGCTGGATGATTTGGAGCAATTCAATTTAAATCAGGGTAATATATTAGCTACAAACAGAACTTTAAGAATTACCTTATTGTACAGGATCTTGTTCATATCCAGATCAGTCTGAGGCAGACCAGGGTAACGAATTCGTAAGCTCTGCAAAAGACCCTCAGCCCGTTGTGCGAGAAGCAGACTTCTTTCTTTGTTGATAACAAGACCCTTGACCTTCCCACTCCATGAATTCTTCTTGGCTTTCAATGGAGAGTGTCTGCTTTGGCCTTTCAGCCCCCAAACATATAATGCTGCTTCGATCCTATTTGCTATTTCTAGAATATGGTGCTCAGATGACAAGTCCAGGAGGTCCAGCAGGCACTCAGGTGAAAATTGATCAGCAATTATGTAACGGTGGATGATGTCACCTAAACAGGATTTCCCACTCTGCAACTCATCAAAATTGTAGAAAGAATTATGAAGAACTTCGATATGACAAGAACAAACATAACAGGAGCTGGCTGCACTCGGATGTAGTCTGGTTGATGATCATGCATGCCGGTGGCAAATTTGGATTGATAGCTTTTTTTCCAAGTTACTCTAAGAGTAGGTTCATTGGAGAACACACCAACTTCACATGACTTAAGTACTAGCTCAGTTACATAATAACTGCTAAATGATTACTAATTGCAGCAACCGACGCATCTTTCTCGTCAAAGTTTGTAGATAATAATCATGTTCTTTTCTTAGACCAATAAATCCAGATGTTATTGACTTTATAGAAAGTACTTACTGCTAGCATAATTTCATGCTTCTGTTGGTGCTGAAGTGCCAATTTCATATAACGATACTTTGTGTTGCATTTTTTTTTATATAGTTTATACCTTCATTCCCCCTTATTTTTCTGTAAGTACATCATGTCCAAGATTACTAGTCCTGGATAAACAAAAGCTAGCTCACAATAGAAGACAGAAGATACTTTCATTCAGATAATCCAAGTATCCATAAGAAAGAGCATTGATTACCAAATAAAGTACAAGAACTCCGAGAACAATTAAATGATGTCTAGCTAAAACATGAAAGTTCTATTGAAGTAAAAAGTTACTCTTGGCCAAGGGTCACCGTAGACAGGTGCAGAATCTGAACTCCCACTCCTCTGATATCAAGTTTCCAATAGTAGTCATGGACTATGATAAGTTAAGATGTCAGGAACTTGTTGATCTGAAGTGGATGCACCTCTTCCATGAGTGTGCATCACAAAATAAAACAATGATATCAGAAAGATTGCTTGCTCTTTGTAGGGTATCCATTGACAAACTTTTAGTACATTTTTTATGAGAATGCTCAAAGATAATGTCAGTCTAAGGCCCAGACGAAAAATATGAAGGGTTGTGTTAGACCACTGATAATTGTCATAAAACTATATTAGATCTCAGAAGCATGAATATTCAAAATTTTAAATACATGTTCTACTTTAAACGGGCCAAAGATAAAGTAACAACTGTCCGAGAATCCATACCTTGGGCAAGGTTTCGAAGTAGACATTAGGAATTTCAATCTCAGCAAGAACCCCACTATTAATTGCCATAGCTGCCTTCAGTATCTGATTTGCACAATCCCTGGACTGCTGCAACCTCTTCCTTTCCTCCTTAGAGAGACCATTTGGTGGAACTCTTGGGACCGGTAACCACCACTTCTCCTCCTGTCTCAAAGATGGCCTCCCAGAAAAGGAAGGTGGATAGCTCCCACTTCCATTCTCATCAGCATCAGCAACCAGAATTCCACGATCCACATACCAGAACTCGGTATCACGGAACCCCTCCAGTATGCCAAGAAGCATAGCGTCCAGTCTCTTGAGAGCTGGGAGGTTGATGTGGAGGTCGGCACGAGGACGAGAGACCATCACCTCAAAGGTGCCACCGCTAGGGAATTCTTGGATGGAAGGGACGAGCTCCACAATGTAGTCACTCACGCTCAACAACCACTCCATCTCCCTTCGCCACATTGTCTTCTTCTGGGGCGCCAGTGGCTCCAATCTCCATAATTCTCCGAAAACAGTAGCTGGATTAACCATTTATAACAAGAAGAAACATTCTAAGACAATAATTCTTACTAAATAGAGTGAAGTAGAGAGAAGGAATTGGATCTCACCGGAGAGATTGGTGATGGCATTTGAGATCGCGAGGGCGGTGCAGACGCCTTTGCCACCACCCGACATGTCTTCGCCAAGAAGCAGCTTGGCGAATCTCTCCTTCATCATCTCCACTTCTGAGAAAAGATAACTCATTTACAATCCAAAAGAGGGAAAATTTCCAAAAAAATGAAAAAGGGATTCGAAGTGGAAATGAGGTGAAAAATGTTGGCAACTAACCGGAGACATCAGTGGCTCTCTTCTCCAACTTCGCCTCCCAGAAGAGCACATCCCCGGCGGGGAGCAGGGACGCGCCGGCGGATGAGGCCGAAGCCGAGGCGGCGGGGAACCCCCGGCCGGAAATTTCGCTGGAGGAGTCGGACCCCGAGACATCCGCGCTGGGGCTGTAGCTGCCGCCGCCACGGCTGTCGCTCGGCTGGTCGGAGGCGTACTCCTCCTCGAACGAGAGGCTCCCCATGCTTGCCGACACCGGGAAACTGAAGCCGGAGACGATTCGGGAGCAATGTGGGATGTCCCCGCCGATGGATTCTTCACGGGGCTTGCCTCTCGCTCCCGAAAGAGGTATGGGACGGGCGAAAGATAAAGAAAAGGTCAGAAGAAGAAGAAGAAGAAGAAGAAGACGCCGCGAGCCAACCTCTCTCTCTCTCTCTCAAGCAAATGGAAAGGGGAATGCAAGGAAGGTTGCAGGGGCGACGTCTTCTTTTTGCGCAAGCCCACTAACCATACAGTCTCAGTCTGCCTTTTGTGGTTCTCTTGCTGCCTTTTCACTTTATTATTTGCTTTCTTTCTTCTAATCTTATATATATATATATATATATAAATATAATTTTGGAACGGAAATACAAGCCTAAATAGTCAATTAGAAAGGAGTGAGTACGAACTCATTCCTATTGTAGTCAAGGCTGGTCAAAATTAATCCAGATTGGACCAAATCAGGTCGTGTTACTGCCGGTCGGACTTGAATTCGCTATCTCAAGCCCTACTCGTCCAAGGAACTTATGGTTCGCATAGATCGATCCGTCCCGATGTTGTTGGCATGAGCTGTGAACAGGCGACGAGATCAGTCAAAACGAAATGAACCGATGGCGAAGAGATACGCGTTGGCCGTCGCAATCGTGACCCTCGTCCTGCCTCCGCCCCCACCCCACCCCCTCCCCAAAAAACCGCCGTCTCCTCTCCGATCCCCGGCCGACTTGTGGCGAGCAAGCGGCGAAACGCAGATCCGATCGGATCGAGGGTCATCGGTCTACTTGGGGATTTCCTCGGATCGCGGGTGTTGGGTTGGTCGAGGGATTAGAAGATCTCTCGATTTCTATTTTGGAGACGGAGATTGAAGGGTCACAAGGAAGATAAAAAGGGGATCGGGTTATTATTGTTGGTGTTGGTGTTGTTTAGATCGAGAAAGATGATAACGAGATCGAACCTCGCGGAGCAGCTGAGGGAATACCAGATGCGATCCAAGCACGAGTGGGCCACCGCCTCCTTCTTCTCCTCCACCTCCTCCCATGCCTCCTCACGGTAATTTTAAGCGGTTTATTGCCATATTATTTCCTGAATTCTTCTGCTCTAGTCGTGTTTGGTTATCTAGATTGTCTTCTGTTTACGAAGTATGAATTCGATACGGTATTTTGAATCGAGATGTTGGGTTTCATATAAATCGGCACATGATAGCCTAGATGATTATCCTCGACAAATTTAAGTTTCTTAGGACCGACACAGTTACCGCTCGTCCGATAAGACTTTTAGAATCCGTAATTGGCACAATGCTAGGTTGCACTTGTACCATAACATTCTACCTGAGAATAAGTCATGAACGAAAACTTCTTTTTAGACCCATTAAGGACTTAATTATGATGTTTAGTTTGTGATGATAGGTAAAACCAGATCAGACCCACCTTTATGGTGATGCATAGCAACATGGATTGCTTGAGGAGGCTTAAGAAGCAAAGCATGACAAGTTCCCTTTGGTGAGGGTCTTACATAGTTGAGGAGATCCGAGTGTGAAGGTGAAAGTTCAACAACACTAACATTCATCAAATTAGTCCTATCTTTCATTTAAACATAATTTGATTTTCTTTCTTGACAAGCCCCTTGAAGTCAGGCTTTTTAGCAAACCAAAAATTATAGGAGAATTGAATCAGGATTGTGTGGTTGATAGAGGAGCCAAAATTAGCAATTGTTAGTGGAAGATTAGTCGTATTTGTTTTGCTATTAGACAATTTTTTTAGTTTCTTTTGCAAAGCTTGAAGTCCTAGAACTATTTGATTCAGTGAAGTTTGGATTCCATCATGGCCATTGAAAAATTATCCTGCCCATTTAAGAAACTTATTTTGTTTTTGACTATCATAGAGTTTTATATTGACAAAATCTAAGTTTAAGAATCCATGAAGTCTTAAACTTAGATTTTGTGGAAGGTATTTTTTGAAATTGTTTATTTGTTAGAAATTGGGGCAAACGAGAATGGCGAACCACTAGTGATGTCTTTTTCATGATGGATTGCACAAGTAAACTCTTTTCATTTTTTCATTGTCTTTTCTTACCTTTCTCATCTTTAATACTGCTTGTAACTTTCCTATTTCTGTGGAGAGAGAAGTGAGGGGTAGACCTATGTTTTTCATTCTATGATACAGTGGATGCTGCTTCTTGTTCATGCAGTACAGCAAATGACATGAGCAGTATGCTATGCCTATGTGATCAATTATATATAGTGATGACTCTAGGTTACATACCGATGCAAATCTAATACTACCCCTCAAACATATATAAGGCATCTATGTGGCACAATTAGTATGATGCAGTCAATGTACTAGGCCTTTAAAACACAAATGACCCTTCAACATTTAAAACACAAAACATCCTCTTGAGCAATAGAGTCCAAATACTAGGCTAAAGGTAATCTTTTACACCAGCTTACAACAAATTCTTCATTTCATAGGCTTTTGATTCAAATTCTCATTTTCCTGGTAGTCACCTTGGTACTTATCCTTCTTTAACTAACACTCTCCTGATTAGTATAATACCAACTTAAATATCCTTTGAATTCCAACAGACATGATGATAATGTAATGTTTTAGAAGTATAATTCTACGATTCTCAAAATGCTATAGTTGTTGAAAACTTGCAATACAAATGAAGATGTTTTAAATAACTCATATTAACATATCTTGTTTTTTTCCTCATCAGGTTGTCCTAGTTTCTCATATATTGAATGTGGGAGGACAGATGTGTTGATTTATAGGGCTAGATATGCTACTAACATCAGTTTGAGTTCTAGTATTTTGATTGATGTTCCAGACTCGTTAAGTTGATGAGTTAATTTTTCCATCGGGCTGAGTCATGATTATAATTTGTATTGAAATTAACTTAGTTCTATTCAGTGAGATGCACCAAATAGTAAAGGACTACTTGTTGATAAGCTAGAGGCATATCATAACATGAAACTACCTCTAAGTTGGGCCTCACATATTGTCTATTATGGGTTGATTCTAGGATACATGAGAAAGTCCAACCTTTGAGATCCCATGTTGGAAGTTAAGGGTGGATGTGTTGCTTTATAGGGCTTGATGTGTTGGAAGTTAAGGATGGTTTATAGGGTGGATGTGTTGGTTTTGAGTGTGTTGGACCATGTGGTTCTAAGCTTATCAAACTAATGGGTCAATCTTCTCACCAGGTTTACCAAAGCAGACTTAGTATTACACTTTATAAAGGGGATCAAGTAGGAAAGGATTTAACGTAAACAACTTCAAGGGTGCTAAGGCTTAAGAAATCAAAGATAAAGTCAGTGAAGAAAAAGACAAATAAAGGGGAGGATGAGGTAAAACACATTCGATTTGCAGAAAAAAATATTTCAACAATGAAAATACAATGCATAATTGTCTTAAGAAGAGAGAAAGACACTGATGCTACCCTTCTCAAATAACTTTAGTTAAATATGAGGTTGAACCTTATGTTTCCACCTGTTGACAACTATAATAGCATCAGGTTATTAGTATTGTATGGTTTTGGTGGATTATGGATGAGGAGAAAATATAGAACAGCAAGGCCTCATTCCACACACATTTGTAGGCAAAAAGGCCTCAGTCCAAACTTTTTTTCTTTTAGGGTTAATCATTCTGTGTAATCTTCAATTACACAAATTTTGATTTTTTTTCTTTATTTTTCATTGGCTCCATTTATTTTCTCCTTGAGCAATTTATGAGACTAAAATAGAAATGTAGAAGATGAGCTATGTGACAACAACTTATGATATCTACAAAAGCCACCTCCAAAATACTAAAATTATTTTATAGAAAAGAAAGTTGACTAAAATGATAATATATTTGATTGAACCTCAAGTTCAAATTGATTACCGATCCAAAGTAATTTGGATAGAATTTCCTTTTTCTCACACCTAGTGTAGAAACCGAACTTGCTGCTTGGTATAGCTGCCTTCTTTTCCTCCTCACAAGGGTCATCACTTACACCTTTTTTGATACACCTCCTTTGCTTCCTCATCCTCCTCCCATCTTCTCTTCCCCTTTCTTCTGGTCTCAACTGTGTTGATTCATACCAAATGTTAGTTCGTCAATACATATTGGAATTGTATCACTTCAACTGTCAATCAGTACCAAAACCACACCAAAAGTGGCAGAATTGATGTGTTGGTTTACAAAGTTAGATATACTAATCATCATTAACTTGAGTTTAAATATTTTAGGTTATGTGGCTCTAGGCTCATCTGGTTATCAGTTGGTTTTCCATTTGGTTGGGTTGTGATAGTTTAATTATTTGAAAATCAGAAGGTGAAGTTCACCAAAGTTGAACAAATTAATTATGTTTCCCTCTGCTTTTTGGTAAATGACTTTGGAGCTATCTCCATCAAAGTCCACTTTTTCTATATTTTTGTAACTCCACTTATGAGTGTTAGTCCACTTTTGGTGCAACATACACGAGAACATTTCTTCTTTGATAGTTCGCTGTCAGTGAAAGAAGGGATTCAAGGGAGGAATTTCATTAGTTGGTACTGACTTATTCTCTTCTTATCAGACACTTAAGACTTCTTTTTTTTTTTTTTTATGCCCAGCCCTCCAACATTTATAATACAAGGGATAACACTCAAATCCACCCTTAGTATATTCTAACAACAGTGGAGATTCCCTAGCCTAATCACCAAGTTGTCTTCCATGTGGCATGTATTTCTTCAGCTACTTCAGCCATTTTTCTCAGTGCTAATATCTTCTTATCCATTTTGACTAATTCTATCAAATAAACCATCTTTAATCAGGTAGCTCTAAACAGATAATGCCAATTAAAATTAGAATTATGTTTTCCAATTTATAGGTGATGTTTCTTTTTACCAATGTTTATTCTCAAACATAATGATGTTAATAAGGAGTATTGATGAGGCTATGAGCCTGTGACTGCAAACAAGATTGTCGTGTCGTTTACCAAAACCAGCTAATCATTCTCTCTCTGATCTTTGTAGCGTCAATTATTGGAGAATTGAAATGCTATAGAAATTCATAAATCAAGTTTTAACTCAGTATACACTTTCATTCTTAGAGCATTTCCAATCTGATCCACTCAGTTTCCGTCGTATGGATGCAGGGTCGATGCAGTATTTGTGATATGGGAGATGTTGATGTTTGCTCTCCTTGTCTTCGCAGGTGTTGCTTTGTACTTCAGGTATATGAAGCTTGCTTTTCTTTTGATGTGTGTTACTGCAGTTGTTCTTGTGTGCATGAAAGTAACAAAGCAAATAAGACAAAACAGGAAGAGCAAACGTAAAATGCTCCTCCCCTTGTCAATGTAACACCACAGGGTTCAGTCTTGCATTGACAAACTCATTCTTGTGCAAAGGATTTTCGAATATTGCAGCCAAAGAGCTTTCATTGCTTCCTTATATCTGTGTTCAAAGAGCATTTATTTCTTTTCGGTAGTTCAGACAACAATATCTCATGCAAAGAGTTGACACACATCTGGTGTATGGTATATTTAGAAACACTGAAAATTCAGTCTGAGTTTGATTATAAGTTTCTTTTAGCCAAATGCCTATATCAGCTTGGCATAATATATGGAATATGATTGTCAAAATGTATCAAAATCTTGGTAGTAATATTCAAAGAGTTTATGTAGTTTAGATATACCCAATTTGAGAAATCTTTTGGGTGTTTGTAGTAGACATTCTTGAACATAGAATGAGGACTCTCTGCTGATTTAATGTTTTCTTTCTTTCTCACTTAAAATTTTTTCGGTTTTATTTGCTTCTAATTGATGAATGAAATTGCTATTCAAACTCTGTTCTTCCTGATCATTCTCCACTCTTGTGGCAAGCAAGTAGAGGGGTTGATCTGCACATCTTGTTTTGGCAATGGCAGCCTCAGTCTGATAATTTTGGAAAGGTAGAATGTGTTTATGATGACTATACATCATTACATCACACTCTTTGTTTATGATGACTATATATCATTACATCACACTCTTTGATCATGCTGTTGAACCAAGTACCACAAACACTAGTTATAAGCATATTTGTTTAGTGGATTTTAGTTGCTTTCTACAGGATGGAGGAACCAAATAAGAATCAGTCAAACCCCATAAAATATTATAAGAAATAAGATTGAATAAAGGAGTGATAGATAGCTTATAATAACCACATTCTTAATGGCTTTCAGTTGTACAAGAAGTATTTCAACTTGCCATCTTATCTTGGCACCAACATAAAGCATTTAGTCTTTCCAATGTTGAAATTGCCCCTTAATTTCATTGTTGTCTCTAATTCTTGCAATGGTTCCTTGAAAAAAGGTTGTCATATACTTGTGTAAAATTATTTTGACTTCATAGTTTACTAAAAGAACAGACAGCAGACACTGCAGTTTGCACCCTAAATTTCTCTGGCTCTTTAACTCATACCAAGGCAAAGACCAAAAGAAACATAATCAAATACGTAGCCACCCGATACCCATCCCGAGAGACGAAGGTCGAAGAACCTACATGTGATGTCAGGTTGGTTGGTTTAATGCATAGAACATAGACACAAAGGGAGGATCGATCTGACTGATGTGCCATAAATGCTTGCGGTCAAGAGAAAAAAGATGATACGTGTTCACAGCTTAGTGGTAACAGACTTGATGTGGCCGTTTCTGTTTTCGTTCGTCACCTCATGCACGTGGGTTCTCGGGCGGTTCGATGAATGTCTCCATTCCATCATCCGTCGCCCCTCTGTCCGTGGGTCCTCGTGCGGTTCGATGAACCGTCGCGTCACTCAACGGAAAGAAAATAAAAAGTACGTCGGCGGTAGATTAAAAATCAGGGAAAATTATTAAACAATAACACTCGAGAATAATTGATTAATTACGGGGGCTCAATATAAGGTTAATAATATACTGCTGCCACTGTTTTACTGGGTTAATATTTTTGCTTTCTGAAAAGTCATTGGTTATTTTCTACATCCAACTTCTTAGAATAGACCAATACCCATATAATTATCATCACGAAAACATCCATGCTTGTACGAGCAAAGAAAATAATGTTATAATGCTCAAGCACTAGTCCTCTTGCCTGCGTTGCACTCCCTATCTATAGTCCTATCTCCTCTCTCTTTTTACCGATCACTCTATACACTATTTTTTTTTATAAGGTTTAATATTTTAAATTTCATATAATTGTTTTAGCATATTATAATAATAATAATAATATTATTATTATTATTATTATAAAGGGAACCTTATTGGCCCGCGATGCCACCACCGCTTCTGTCTCTCTCTCTAGGCACCCTTTTAAAACGCTCCTTCCATTACTCCCGCTTCGCCATCCGAGTCCCATCACTCGCCATTTTACTACTGATAAGATCACTAAAGACGAGAAGCAGAATCAAAGAGAGCCCGGGGGAGAAAAGCATACCTCATGGTCTTCGGATTCCGCTTCTCCTTCTCCCTGTCGAGCCTCAACCCTGGCGCCAACCCTTGCCGCCGCCGCGACGCGCCCCACCATATGCGCTCCACCAGTCTGCCTTGCCCCGTCCTCTCCCCACTCCTGGACGAGATCCGCTCCCTCCGCTCCTCCCCACGCCGCGATGGGTTTGCCCGGATCAACCGCCTCCTCGCTGCCCTTGACGATCTCCTCCACCTTCCCCGGACCCGGGACACCCTTCGCCGCCGGCCCGCCTGGGCCGACCGCCTCTTCGACGACTTCCTCCGCCTCGCCGACGCCCACGGCTCCTTCCTCTCCGACGCCATCGCCCTCAAGCAGCACCTCTCTGAGGGTCGCACCGCCATTCGCCGCGGCGACCCCGTGCGGCTCGCATCCGCTGCCCGATCCCACCGCCGGGTGGAGAAAGAGATCGCCGGGCTCGCTTCATCCATCAAGGATCTCGCCAGATCCCCTACCGTGGCACAGGGAATCGGGCCGGACTCGGAGATCGCCGGGATCATTGCAGAAGCGGTAGCGGCAACAGCGGCCACGTCGACGGAAGTTTTCCTGTCAGTGTCTGGCTGGGGTTCTTGGATGGTCTGGGCGATGAAGAGGCCGTCGAAGAAGGGCTTGGAGGAGGCGGAGATGGTGGCAATGGAGAAGCTCGAAGAGCTGATCGAGCGCATCGAGGAATTGGAGGACGGAAGCGGGAGGGTGTTTAGGAGTCTGGTGAACACGCGAGTCACGCTTCTTAACATGCTCACGCCTTCTTTGTAGAACATGTCATGGTTGCATGACCAGTAGTGACGGAGTCTGCAACTGAACCGGGCCGTCCCGGTCCAAGGCCTCATATACAATCGAGCCGGGTCTAGCCTTGTATAGGACCAGACCGGGAACGGTTCATTACCAGTCTCGAGTCCATCAAAACAATAGAAATTTAAGGCTAAGTTTTCACAAGCCTCAAGATTAGCTTTACATTCTTCAAGGTAATGAATCTAATGTGGGTTGAAGAATACAGTGATCTCTTCCTCAAAATGATAGAACATGTACTCACAGAAATATGTCTGTTTGCTTTGATTGTGCTTTAAGATCCTTCAGTTTCTTCAAGATATTCGTGAAGTAGTCTTGCAAGTACCTCTCTAGCGTCACAATGTCTTTCTGATCCACACCAAGGAGGTTATACGTCTCCGTCATCGGAACCGAGAAAACTATGTCGCTGGAGAGGACCTATAATTCCATCAAGAAAGACATTGAAAAAACATTGCCCAAGCGCAATACGGAAACATAATAAGTCAAGCGAAAAGAATTGTCAATTTGGAATACATACGGTTAGTAGAAATTAGTTATGATCCATTACAAACATCTATGATATCTTAAATTCACAATTTTACATCAAACTACTTGTAAATAGAACCATGGGTCGATACTCGATTGTTGCGTCTTGATAAAAAGATTCTTCATATGATAAAAAATAGTTTTGCATTTAATAAAATCTATGTTAAATATAGAGAATTACCTCTGAGAATGCCAATCTGTCAGCTACATCATTGGTCCATTGGAAAAGTCGAGTCAGCTGCCGAGTGAACTTGAGGATCGAGACAGGGACAGTGGTAACATTTGCATCTTGCCCTGCGAGTCTCTCGCACAAGGTAATCACCTAGAACAATAGAATATTCTAAAACTGAGGAAAACCATAGATTGCTCCCTCTGAACATTATCTTATTAAACTCAGTTCATAATTTCAGCTACAAAAGAAAACAAGATTGAGCTTGAGCTTTGATGCTTCAACTTCTGAATAAACATGCAGACAAGAAAGTGTTATTGATACTTGAGAGGCAAGATTACCATGAAAGGAAAACCTAATGATATCCTAGGCCAAGAGTTCTGTACTAGTAGTCAGATGTCAATTTACCAAAAGTAATGTTTTCTGATCAGAACTCTGAAGTGGCTTGACAGCTGACTTAATCTTTCGACATGAACCGATAGAGAAGTTGCACTGCAACTTGATGAGTCACAAGATTTATGTTCATGTGTTTGCTTTTGTCACATCCAAAAGTAACATTATCAAGTACATTAAATATATAAAAATGAAAATATTTAATGCTGAACAAAAGTTCCTCATCAAAAGCCCTGATGGAATTTCTCTGGATTCACAATTTCATAATATACAACTTTCAAGGCAGAATTCCATGTGTCCTTCCTCACACTCATAATATCATAGAAACCCCTATAAAGCATAGACACACCTCTATAGTTAGCAAACTTTCATGAATACCCTTCAGAATATCACAGAGTAACCTCAAAAGTTAATAAATTTCATAAACGTCCTTCCAATTTGAAATTGTACATGGCAAATGTGAAAGAATTGAATATATATAAAACTTATTAACTTCAGAGAAGTATTCATTATGCCTGCAACTCATGCAATTTCATGTATTTGAAAGGGTATGAAATCACCTCAAACTTTAAAGACGACAAACAAGTCTTCCTTCAATGATCTAAACAACATTCTACCTACAAAGTTTTACAGTGTCCATTTCTCTGTTACCCTTTTTGCCTTTTGCAATGCCCTTTGCAATACTCCAACACATTTAGAGGACACCATTGTATACCCTCGGAGGCATGCACTTGTTTTCTGCACGACCAACCAATACCCCAGTGGAGAGTCAACCCTCTGCAGGCCTGACATATATAACTGACTTTTATGCTTTTGATTTTGGTCCCACCCCCATAAAGACATTCTTCATATAAGATAAGAACATAAAATCTCATTATAATAAATTAGTCTGATCAAATATTTATAGCTTTGTTGTTGTTGTTGTTGTCTAACCAAGGTTTATTATGTCTATTACCACGTGCCATACCCCTGTCCCAAAGGTGTCAACATATGGTAAGGGTTTAAGTGTACCATGCCAAAAGAAGCTATTGTCACCCTTCATATCTATCCATGACTAAGGTGCAGACATGTGACATGGCCAAATTTTGGCTTGCGCTTGCAGGCACAACAATATGTTGATATGTCAACATACAAGCGAAATTTTGGCCTGTGGTTGCCAGCAAATAAGCATGTCAGCTACAAGGTGCAAAAATGTTATTCCAGAAAGGTCCCTGCATTCTCCCATATAGAAAAACAACAATCCTTGAATCCAACAATTAACTAAGCAAATCTCATGAAAATTCGAAACCAACCTCTTGAGTTGTCCATGCACGAGGTCCTGCAAAAGTTAGAAGTTCCTTATTTATCTTCTCATTACGCATAGCTATAAATGTCAGTCGAGATATATCCTGGAATGAGAGCAAAACTGTTATCAATATACTGCAAACAGAAGTTGAAAACTATTAAAGATCTTGGCACACCAGTAATAACTTAATTTTGCCAAAGAATATCGACTAAATGTATCAACAAAGAACTTATGTCTTACTTGGGTGTCCATGTAAGCTATTCGAGTTGGAGCATCAGTTCCCCAGACTGACTTCTCTTCTAGTATTGGAACAGCATACTGGCCGATAAGGCCCTATCACATTGAGGAATAGGTCAGTTAAAATATATAGCAACTTCAAACAAAACAAAGCAAAGAAAGACAAAATAGGCATGGCTGTGCAATAACAACAGGTTCATTGACCTTCAAAGTGGAGTTAACACATTTAAGCATCCTGAAATTTCCATAGTTTGCTATTCTCACTGGTGAGATTTAGATTTCATGGTAAGAGTATCATTTTGTCCATATGTTGATTTCCGGTTATACAATAATGTACTAGTAGCTCCTCATTTGCTATTCATATGGAACAATAAGGACAGCAGTAACAAACACATGAAACTATATTGTAAAAGATGATATTTTAAAAAGGTAGGTACAATCAAGCGAAAGATTTATCTTCCGAATGTTGATGCTATAACAGATGTGTAGCACTACAAAAGATATATATACTATGTCTATTTTTGTGAAGGTACACAAAAATCTTCAAGATATCAGCATAGTTTAAATCTTAATGACAGGAACTTTGTTGAAAATTGATTTTTTTATATATTTAATATAACCTAAGAACAAAGAAGTCCAATTTTAAGATCCTCATCTAGCAAACTAATTTTGACTTATCCAAGAAAAATGTTACTGGAGTTCTTAGTGGAGAACACACTCATAATAAAAAATGTATTTGTTAAGAAAATACCTGCATGAAGCCACATAATCGAATTATAAGGTAGTTTAGACCAGAATCCTGAAGAAATTTCTCAGTGCAATGCTTGATTTCCATCAAAGGTACCTCAGGATGCTTATCACAATTGTGGATAGAATAGAATACATACTTCTGAATGCCCATGGCTTTTGCACACTGGATTAGAGCAACTTTTCCTTCCCAATCTACCTAATGAGAATGAAATAATTAGATGGGCCCAATCATACAATCATAATGTCAATTGTCAATAACAAATATAAGAAGAAAGTGCAAATTTCCTGGTTATCATATATGTCCAACAGGTCAGGTTATATACGTTACTCTGAATACACACCAATGTACATTAAACTTATTGCTCTACATAAGTAAAAAAGACATTAAACCTAGGTATAACAACAAACCAAGTGTACAAATTTAGAAATATGTGAACAGGTTATTGGATTATGCAAAACAGCATAAGCTATGCAATTGAAGTGCCTATCAGAGATTATACAGTGACTTGAAGGAAATAGCGAAAGAGCAATACTATTTAAGTACAAACAAGGTTACAACAAATGGATGCCAAAAATATGGAAATGTTTCCCTTGTAAGGCAAATATTTTCCCTCGACTATCTAAATGGAGAACAAAGGATTATCATGTGTGTGGTACAAGGCATGTCAGTAAGTTTTTGGCATAGTAAGATTCCATGTTGGCACACTTCCATGTTGGTTGGTACAAAGCAATTGACCTAGCCATATGATGGCACTTACAGCATGGGTTGGCATAGGATACATGCCGATAACTTTGTGGCACGGTTCTTTCAAACCTAATTGACATGGAAATTCTTGCCTGTAAGGCCATTTGCAGGTTCTTAATAAGAATCCACACCTCAAACTTAAACAAGGTCTAGAAATTCAGTTATAACCATTTCTTTGTTATTTTCTATTTAAATGGCTTCCACCTATTAAAGTCCAGATAATGATAATAGTAGTTAGACATTGAAAATATAAACTTATTATAATGACTTCCAAATATAAATGTAACAAAGAATAATAAAGGAAACTGGTGACCAATACCTGTGATGTCAATTTGTGGTGCCCTCATACATGTACCAATATCCTTATAATCAGGTTCATTCTTAATGTTATAGAATAGATTTCAAGAAAAAAGATAACTACAAACAACATACTGTGCTGATAGGCTCTTCTGGGCGTCCAGTTGCACAATCAATTACCGTGTGGACACCAACAAGAGTTGCAGGTATGGTCTCTGGTTTGCTGAGATCACCCTGTTCAAACATGGTTAAGTACAGAGGTAAGCACGGACAAATATAAGTTGTATCAATAATTAGATATATCCAATGAAATTAACAAAGAAACAAAAGAATGAATATAAATTTGAACATGTGACATCAAAACGAGTGTTGTCCTGAATATAAAATCTCCTGTCCAGGTATGCCTGACTGTGAAATAGGTCATAATTAGGTCAAACATATAGCAAGAAGTCCGTCAACATGGATATTCACATCTAGAAGAAGCCAGAATGCCATCAAAGCATCATGCATGAGTTATACAACCAAAAGTCATAGGATTTTCAAGGCATTATACATTTAACAAAAGAAAGTTAGCAGCAACATCTAGTGACCTTTTATAAAACCCTGCAACAGTCATTTGTGAAAAGCTTGTCGAGGTCTTACATTGACAACTGTAGCACCCCAATCCCGCAGGAAGTCTGCAGGAGCTGGTCGAGGTCTTACAAGACATCTAACATCATAGCCTTCATCTAATGCCCTTCTAACAACCTGGCGTCCCAGAGTTCCAGTAGCCCCAACCACCAGTATGCTCGTTGGTCTAACAGGAGTTCCCTGTGACAGGCTTGTCGCAACAGCTGTCTGAGCATTACATTTAACCAGCAGTGGTGCAAAACATCTGCCTGAATTAATTAAATGAACAAGAAAAGGATGAAAATAATATCAGAAAAAGAAAAATATGCATTTAAGAAAGATGAATGTAAAAGTAAAAAATATATATATTACACCACGAATTTCACATATTGACATGCAGAGTAAGCTTAAGCATCATCCTACCAGTCTATATTTACATATAAATCATTAAAAAAAATATCCACCAAGTTTAGTACCATAAACTTGGACACAAGCTTTATTCAAGAAGTTTGCTTAACCAATTAATTAGATTGAGTGCATGTAGAATCATGTCTATCAGACTGTACTTGATAAACAGACTGAAGAAGAATGCCCCGAAAACAGAAATATATTGTTGATATTTGATTCCCGATGTTGATATTTATATTTCATTCTTATACACATTCATTATGTTGGAAGTTGCAACTTTACCAATCGAACAAAGATGCAGCTCAATGATGTAACTTGTCCTACATTAGCTCCTGCATTAGTTGGTTTTAAGTTTTAAGTTTTCAGTTTTAACTTTTAACTACTGTGTTCTTAACCACGAGCACAAAATTCGGTTGCCAAGGACAAACCCTAGTTTCTATTGCACCTTTCACACTACTTCCATTCTCTCATTTTTCTTTCACCAGCCGGTCTCTAGTGATTGTCATGTCCACTTGATATATTTCTCTAATCTTTTCATAAAGAAAACCTTCATCCTTCCTTTTCAGACTTTAGTATCAGCATATACTTTCATAAACCCATCTAAGATGGTTTGACATATTTTACAATGCGAAACAAGTCAGTTGAGATTAAATCTGTAATGGGAAAATCATATGACTAGGTTAAAAACACAAAGGAAAGAGAAAACAGATCCCGATGGGAGGTGGTAGGCTCAAATAATTCACAAAGAAGAAATATAATAAAAGAGAAAAGAATATACACGCAAACTAAAAATTCTTCACTCTCACCATTTCACCAATATAAGCATTCATTCCCTGCATCAGTAGTACTCTGAATCTGTGACACAACTTTATCTCATACTCAAACTTCACTCCTCAACTCTACTTATCAAATCAAAAGTAGTATTCACATCTTGATCAACTACTAACTAATAAAATTCAAACTCCAACAGTGCATACATACCTAATTAAAGTTTAATTTGATCTCCAACAAAATCTCCCACGATTTTCAATGGGACTCCCGTCCTACAAAGCTATGCTTCATAGCATTATATAAAAAGCATTTACATCGAGGCAAACATACTTCAATCGGTGAATGGAAACAGACGATAGCCGGAAATTCTCATCGTTCCCTCGGGATATTTAGCAACCCAAACGATGATAGATACGTTACAGAGGAGAAGGGTTTCGGTATCTTGCCCGGAGATGTAGAAACAGAGATGAGATCGAGCTGCGCTGGCGCTACCGCGCGGCGCCAGGAGAGGGAAGCCTGCCCGGAGCACTGCGGGCGGCGGAGATGGTGCCGGTGGTGATGGAGAGACGTAGAGGCGAGCTGTGGAGGGAGAGAGCCGAGCCTCGATGCCATCGGAGATCTCGTCTCGCGTCTCTTTCGTTATTCTTCCTCCTCTTCGTCAATCTAATGTGATGGATCGAGGGGAAGGACGATTCTGCTCTCCGCTCTCCTTTGTCGCACTCAACTTGAAGAGGCGGGGAGGGGATACTGGGATGTGGATGTGGGATGTGGGAGAGGGAGCAGCTGTTGATCTCAATCCTGCCACGTGGACGCCAACTGCATCATATACTTGTCCATCTTTTTGCCATTCTAATTTTTAATAGAGTATATCTGTATATCTAAATAATTACATACAAAATACTTATGAATCACTATACGTATTTAAATGAATTATAAAATTTAAAATATCTAAAATATCCAACAACACAATATTCTTTTTTTATTTTATTATTTAATGTGCACATAAGAGGGTGACAACATATTCAAACTCCTCTGTCATGATAATTTCTTACAATAAATATTACATTAATTTGTATGCAGTTTATGTAGTGGATGGAAATAGAGTTATCCAGAGGACGTGCCTACCATTGGTTATCTAGTGGAGTCCAAAAGCTAGGACCAAAGTCTCATTAGTGTCTAAGTAATATCTTGATGTCAAAGCTATCATTTTAACATCCCAATTAATCCCACATCGAAAACAAACAATAACTATGATTATCTTATATACATCTAATGAGTGTATTATAATAAATTTTATTTAAATATTTTGATTAATAATTTAAATAAAAAATAGTTATTTTCGTAAAGGACTTAATTAAATTTTCATGCGAAATATAACTGTCCACTAATAATTATTAGTATCATAATCCAGGACATTGGACCGGTGTGGGGTCGCGAGCGATATGCCAGCAGATCTTGCCACGTTGATGTCGTGCCTCAAGTCGCGGCAGTGGTGGTACGAATGATTCGAAAACAAAATTTAAATAGAACCTTTTTTCTCTTGCTCTCTTCGTTGCTTTCCATTTTCTCTTCTCGACTCCCGTCGGCCCGCTCGCTCGCCGAGTCCGATGGCGAAGAGCCCGCAGACACAGAATCTGCCGGTCGACGTGGCCCATCTCGTAGACCAGCTCGAGCGCCATTGCCTCGCTCCGGACGGTTCCCATGTCTCCAAAGCCGCCTTCTCCGATCTCCAACTCGTAATCCCTCCGCCAAATCCATATGGAGAGAACAAAAGATTCGCTTTCGCAGTATCGTTTTTTTACCTCTCAATTATCCCTTTATTTGGTGCATTTTATCGATCTGGTGGCAGGCGAGGGAGGAGATGTCGCGAGAGCGGATGCGGTACTTGGAAGCCATGGTTAGGTTTCTCGTGAAACTTGGAGTTTAGGGTTTCTCGGTTCATTTACCGTGAATTGGGCTTGTGCAGGCGGTTTACTGCGAGGCGATTGCGGTAGTTGAAGAGTATCAGCAGGCGGTTTCTGCAGCAAATATCGGAGGGGTTAAAGACATTCCCGTTTTACAACCTCAGCTCGGGCTGAATTGCTCCCCTCTGGTTTGATCTCGGAACTTGTTGTACGATTGGGAATTAGACATATTAGACATTACTTCTGTTGCTAGGTGTGTAACTATAACGCTTGCATTCTTAGGGAAGGTTAGTTCTTGATGCTTGTATATGAGTGACCTTGTTATTCTTGCATGATTAGTATATTACATTCTCCATGTCTTGAGGAGGGCTGCTATCAATACAAACAAACAGTTGGAGATTTGAATGTGCAATTTAAATTGGATATAAACTTTTCAATCATTTGTATTTTGCTTTTTTTTTTATGTTTCCACTTTTGAGCTTGCCATTTGATGAGATGGCAATGAAAGGGGTGGTAGTCATTCTCCATATTGCTGAATCATTTCAGTGGAGGTAGGTTGGCTTTTCAAATAACTGACTGGTTAACTGTGGCATTGTTCTGTACATAAAATGTAGACCGAGGTTTTGATTGATGGACTTTATTGTAGAGATGCAAGTGAGATAAAAAATTGAGTCCATATCAAAAGCTTAGACTGGATTTATGATCAGATTTTTTGTGTCAACTCTGTTAATTATGGAATTATGATTTTCTTAAGGCTCTAATACATGCAATTTATGAACGATATACTTGATCAAGGCTTATAAATTATAAACTATCAAGCAATCAGAGAATATTCATCTCAAAAGCGAATGTTCCAGCTCACCAATCACTATACAATATAAGATGGATGTGTAAGTTCTGAAAGTTATCTTTTTTGTTCAGCTACTAACTTGCTACATTTGTGGATCATCCTACTCCTCTTGGCTTGGGTTGTTAGAATTGAATAATGGATTGCTGATGTGTCTCAATTTTGTATATTATTTCCAGCAAAAGGCAATTGTTGTATCAAATTGAAAAGAACATTATTAGAGCATTCAAGATACTCTATGTCAAAGTTAGATTGCTCTGCATGTAAATTAATGCGTTATTGTTCTGTTAAAAGAAAGAATTTAATTCATCCCAGTGAATTCAGGTTTGTGAGTCCCTTGAGCATTGGTTAGCAGTCGCAGAAGCTTCTCAAAGATTAAGACTTCCTCTTCTATCTAAAGATGGTGAAATTCATGAGGAGGAGATAGAGAAACTGAGTATGATCTCAAGAAGTTCTATTGACAGCACTAGTACGAGTGTAACTCCGAGCACAAACTCAAATTCAACATACTATAACAACAGTTATACAAATAGCAGCAGCGGTATCTTGGGTTTCACTGGTCCACCGAGTAGTTCCGATATTGTTGAACCAGGAGTTGGTGGAGTACCAAATCGTTTTCTTGGAATAACACCAGGTTTTCTATGGCATGTCCAACAACAGCATCCTGTCATGGCCATGGTATGTTCATGCTTGAAATTGATGGTTTCAAATTTTCAATATTGAAGCATGTCTATAGGTTGTGTTTCTTCTCATGATTCTGCAAAATTCATATTAGCAGAATGTTTTTTCGTACCTCATCTGATATCTCTTGAATGTGGCTGTGTTTTTAGGACCCGTCAGAATACCAGAGATCCCTTGTTTGGGAAATTGAATCTCGCTTAAAAGCTAAATGTGAAATATTAGCTGATATGTTTGCAATGGATGACAATGGTAAGTCAGATTCTGAGTGCATCTTCGAGTTTGTGTATTGCACGCTTATGTAATAACTCTACTATGGGCATGCACTTTCCTTTTTGGCAGACTCCTCTTCCATAACTCAAATTTCAAGTGCTCGGCTTCCAGAAAGGTGATTCTTTTATGTGTATGATGGTTCTTATTTGTCTTTAACTTCTACATGTTTTGCACATAGTGCTTTGTTTGAATATTTTTGAAATGTTGCTTTCACATCTTTGAATTGATCCTTATAATACTGATGGAAAAAAGTCTTGGATGATGACAACAATGAAATATCATGGTGATGGTTATACCCTTCACCGATCCAATGATCTTTGGTTCTGAACTTTTGAACCATGATACTCACCTTTAAATGGCAGTGTTGGCTTGGTTGTTTTACACCTTTACTGTACCTTTCTTTTAGGAGTAATGACACTTGTGATGGAAGATAGATAAAGTTCCTAAAAGGTCTGTGGAAATAAAATTAATTTATTAAACAATTTTGAAGGGTCAGGATTCAGGAAAAGGGTAGTTCCATAAGTGCTTTTAATGGTGAGGTCATCCGGATATATGGAAATCATGTTGTGGTTTAACAATATTAATGTTATTAAGGCATCATAGTTTTGGTTGTCTATTTTTCTATAGGCATACAAATGACTTGTACAGTCAACCAAAAACTGCAATATTAAAATACAAAGAAGATGAAGCAGGAACACAGGTTGCGCCTCAGAAATGGAACAGATTGGAGGAAGTCCATCTTCATGTAAAGGTTCCACTTGTCTTGACTGGACTTAAGTTGGGAGAGCTCCAAAGCCAGTCATGGGGAGGTGAAGCAAAGTCTTGAATGAAATTCTTGCAGTGTTTCAGTTTTCTTGACCAAGCCAGAACAATGTCTAGTTACTTTAGCATATTTAGAAGACAGAAACAATTTTAAAAAAATTGTGACATGATCTGAACAAATTAATAGTCAAATATGGCTTTATCAAACAAATCCAACCAAGGTTTTAATATCAATCTTTTACTGATTTTGGTAACCTATCAGAATGTCACTGGTATGTAAACCAGAAGGTTTATCAAACTATATTATTGGTATCATGAACAAAATTAAAAATGAACAGTACATGTACCAGTATTGAGCTATACTTCTTGATACCTGTACTTGGCTGGACCAGCGATTACCACTTGGTACATATTGGTCTGACTAGTTTCCCTTTCACAACTTCATTAGTGGGACTTTTCCAGTATCTTGACTTTCGGACAATAAAACAAGGAGTCAAGGGACCTTGAGTTTGAGTTTTATAAAGTTGAAGTGACTTTTAATTTGATGAACTGAAGTTGAAGTTGAATTCTGCGTCTGGTATGAAAAAAAAAACCCTTCTATTGAAATGGGCCTCTCATGTTGCTGCCGTGAGAGTGTGATTCTATGGTCTGAGCCTAATTATGAGTCTATCGTAGCTACAATTTTAATGCATGATAAATGCTCTGATGTCAAAGAATCACAGTAGATACTTGTAGTGACTTTGGTTTATATTTTCTTTTAAAGCTATCTAACTTTGTCTCAGGGTAAAATTAATAATTGAGGAGGTTGAGAAGGAAGAAGCTGTGTTGCTAGAGGATCTGTATTCAATGGATAGGAAGTTTGCAGAGCATTACAATGTATGTAATAAATTTCATTTTTTATGCCTTTTTCTTTCTCTTTTTCATGTTGTATTTCTACTGATGGATTATTTGAGATTGGCATGCATGATTTCTAAACATCATTACATGCAAAGGTTTTGGAGCAGATACTGGGGGTTCTTATTAAGTTTGTCAAGGATCTGAAGCTGCAACATCAGCATCAATATGTAAGCCTACTCATGTGCTTCCTGAGATTATCATACAGTCGAATCATATTTCTTCAATGGAAGTATTTGCTAGTTCGCTTCTCCAAGACATTGGTGTTATCATATTAATTTCTTTTATGAAACAGGATGAGTTAAGGAAAACTTGGCTATGTAAGAGGTGTCAGACAATGAATGCCAAACTTAGGTCTGTCTATGCAGTTTTTGTTATCCGTTCCTTCTTTTAAGATACCCCAGAATGTTTCCTACTTATTTGCATCTTGTGAACATTCAAACATATTATTTGAAGTACTGATCAGACCTATACGTACTAATTAACATTTACATACTGAACATTCAATTATTCAAACACGTATCTGTTATTTTTTTTCCTAATTTCAAAGGACAAGAGAGAATCATATGTTTAATGACATGACCATGGACTTAACTAAACCACATCTGAACTATTTCCATGATGTGTAGCAGCCTTTAATGGATGCTAAAACTAAACAGCTATAGCTCATAATGAAGTTAGCAAGTATTTAACAGACTGGGCTTAGGAGAACCTTGTTGTGCAGCAATGCTGATTATTTGTCTTTTTCAGTCTGTAAGAAGGTATTGTTCCAAAATATATAAGGCTCTTTTGGGGTAGAAATCTCTATCTTGTGTTTTACTATATAAGATCTTGCAACTGGGACAACCTATCGGTTTTCTGGAATTAGGTAGCTTAGGGAGATGGAAGAATACCTTGCTATGCTGAAGGGTGAAGTGTTTTTCTCAAAGTGTGCATATAACTTAACATGCCAGCCGGGAGAAAACATCACCAGGTACATTTTTAGAACAGCTGTGGATAAAATTACAAAACAAACCATAAGACACTAATAATGAGATTTGCTGCACGTGTAACCCGTGTTAAAATGTATGCATATAATGTTACCAACTGTTGGTTTTTGGGTGTAAAATATAATATATGAAGTTAAATTATTCTTTTGTGGAAAAAAGAGTAAACTTCCAAAATGCAGGAGAAATATAAAAGCTGCAGATGAATTTCGACTTTCTTATGAAAATGCAATTCTCATGAATCCTAACGTCTTTTATCACATAATATGAGAACCACTTTTCCAGCAGTTATCAAAATCATACTTGGTGTTTCGTCACTTAGTATGGGGGTTTTATTTATTTATTTGGCATGATTACCTACACTATTCCTTTTTGTATCATTAGATTTTGACCTTCTATAGTCTTGTATCCTTAGATTTCATCTCATGCGCATCGTGTATAAATCCCAAGTGTTTTTATTGACAACCTATTATCTACTTGCTAATTTTGACTGATACGCTAAACATAAGAATTATTACTGGGATACAATTCTATAGCCTTTCTTTGTTGCTTATCACCTCAGAATATTATAACATGCCAATATTTAATAGTTGTCAATATTAGAGTTCATGTGTTCTTATATATAAAATGGCAAAATCAACTCTAGTAGCATAGTTCTTTTCTATTCTTTTCTAATTTAAAGATTTCCATTTGGTTCTCTATATATTCCACTTTTAATCTCAGTGTCCTTGAACATCTTCTCTTGCGTGACACTTACACCAAGGACTCTGTTCCAGCCCTCCGTAAGATAAGGTAATTGAAAAACACTTGTTCCATGCTTTGGTTGCAATGGCTTAACATTTACCTAATGAACTACCTCATCCTGCAGGAATTATCTAATAGAAGCAACAGAAGAAGCATCCATTGCTTACAACAAAGCAGTATGTTGCTCTCAGTCTATTAGAAAGTTTTCATTATTTTTTCGTGCAAAAATTGAAGGAGAACCTTTTATTATATGTTGAAAATTAACATGTTGATTTGCTGGCAAAATACTTCATGTGAATTGTCATACTTTTTCTCTTGTTACTTGACAATTATTCATATTTTGATTCCTGGTAACTAGAAACAAGACAAATTTAAACATCAATAGGCAGTAAATGGTGAACTAGTCAAAAGATACAATTGCAGCTGTCATAATGAAAGTTCTAGAATCACTTGGAAGAATAGTTGGACCCAACGAGCTACCAGATTATTTTATTCATCTAGGAATTAAAGGTATAGTTTGTCTGTCCAACATGCTTCTTTTACATGGTGCCAGATCCATGATTGTAACGATCCTTGCCAAATTTTGATTCCCATGTTAAGTGATCCACATATCATTTTTCTGCAAGAGAGACATGGAATCAACGATCCACATGCTGAGGATATAGGATTTTGTGTGTGACAGCCTTTTGTTTGAGTTATCGTAACATGCATGGTTGTAATAACTAATGAAGTATCAAAGAATGTTTGTTCTCATTAAGCCAATTATAAAATAATATATCACTCAACCTTTTCTATTGGTTCCTTTCATCATGTACTATTTCTATGGAATATTGATGACTACCTATGGTTGATTTGTACTTGTTTAGATTTTGTCTGTTGATATTAAGAGTGCAACCAAAGTCATGATTATATATCTTCAATCTCATTATTGTTGCTTGTTGTTCAAGCATCTCTTTTACAATTTTCTTTCACTTATGTTACCACATCTATGTTGAAGTGGATGCATATTCATATTTCTGTCAGGTCACCCGTCTACGCGAGTATCAAGGTGTTGATCCCCATTTTGATACAATTGCTAGACAATATCATGACATTGTAAAGGTACATGTTTAGTTTATTCTCTTTAAGTCTGATTGCTGCTAAATAACTTTAGTGGTAACTACAATAATTCTGATGCAGAAACTGGAAGGCATGCAATGGACGATTCATCAAGTTGAAATGGACTTAAAGCGCTCACTTGATCACTCATCCTCTTAATCTTTCTACACTCCTAGCAAGATTCCAGTAAACCTTATTTCTTTGGTCTTATACACATCTTCATCTTGATATTCAATCTTTCTCATTTATTGTTAATCATTTTTTTTTCCCATTTGTTCTGGAAAGGTATTTTGTAGTGCATACATTTTCCCTTACTGAACCCTGTTCAACAATATCAATATCTTTTATCTTACTTGCTAAAAATACTAATGACAGTGTTGTTACTAATCTTTGGAACTATTCATTCTAATTGATATGTATCCTAATCTGTATCTATCCTAAATTGGACTAATGTTGATATCTGTCCAAAATTTAATTTGTAATATCTATATCTGATACGAATATGATGCATATCTAGATCATATTCATATCTGTTATAAAAAGATACGAACTTCAAATTTAGTATTTATCTACTATCTATGTTCGTGTTAGCATCCTCTGGTTAAAAGTGCATATGGATTTGGTTTTTCCATTATTAATCTGTCTTCACACATATATTTGGTCACTTGAATTCTGGTGGATTTTTCTATGCAACTGTACTCTTTTATCGTTGTCTTGTGCTGCTTGAGCTACTGTTTTTTTTTATTTACCTTTTTACTATTTGTGCTACTGGTAAGTTGATTTATACACCAATAAATTCTGTCCCTTACATCAGGAATTGTAAATTCGGAACATGGAAGTAATAGACACATTGTCTGAACTTTTATGATTGAGTTGTTTCTTTTTACAGGATTTCATCAACCAAGGTAATTGCTACCACAAATTCTAACCAAAGGGAGAGACCTCAGAAGACTGGTGATGTTAAGGGGAATTGTGAAGAATCTAATGCTGGAGCTTGTAACAGTTTGCACTGTTCATCTGTTCACCTTATCCTATTAGCGGATTTACTACCGGTGACCTACAGCAGCAGCTTAGCATCATTGAGTTAGACTGTTGATCCATGTTTATAAGAGGCTTGCTGAAATCTGCCTCACAAACTAAGAGACATGCCTGAGTTGTCATTTTTTTCTCCTGGTGTGTGGTGGAAAGGTGTTGATTAGTTTGTTACTGTTGTGTATTCTGTGATTTATCTGTTTGTGACTCAGGAGATGTTAAATCATTAAGGTTGTAACTGTTGCATGAATCTTATTTGTATACTTAATTAATTTTATCCAAAAAAATTATTTTGGTCAACCCTACAATTTTATTTGTGGAATTAAACCCTACAATTCAAAACAAAAAAGTTTTATGTCTGTTTATCTAGTAAAAATCTTGACTCTTACTAGTAAGATGATAGGGTAGAATTCCTCTCTCCACTCTGTGACAAAGTTCCTAATATCTATCTTATAAATTCATGTATAATATATTTGTTCTTGTGCAAAGTAATTTTTGTTCATTCTAGACCATGGGAAACATAAGCTAATTAGTTTAGTCTATAAGCCTAACTTTGGAGAGGGGAGGTACATGTGAGAGGGGCAAAAATGTATAAGAGTTAAGCATGGTATTTATATTTTAAAATAATTAATGTTGGGATAAGAGTTATTATTCTTCAAAGGTGTGATTGTTGTAAGTCTAAAAGAAAAACAGTTAAATGGGCTGGGCCCGGCCTCTTTCAAGACCGTTCAATAGGCCCAGCAGTGTTTTCCTTTAGGGTTTAAGAAGGCAGAGCGCGGTCGTTGTGGCCACCGGTCTAGAGGAGAAGAGCAAGCTGTGGACGAGTAGGCAAAGCACGAGAGAGCGAGCCAGAGAGGAAGGATGAGCCGGAGCCTAGGGATCCCGGTGAAGTTGCTGCACGAGGCGGCGGGGCACGTGGTGACGGTGGAGCTCAAGAGCGGCGAGCTCTACCGTGGCTCCATGATCGAGTGCGAGGACAACTGGAACTGCCAGCTCGAGAACATCACTTACACCGCCAAGGTCCTCCTCCTCTTCGTTTATCGCTCGGATGAAGTCTTAGGGTTTGGTCTACCGCCGTCGTTTGGCGCTAAGATTAAGATGCACCCCTCCAATTAAACTGTTGCTTGTGGCCATCACTTTAGGGTTATTTTTGTTCTTATCTAGTTTGATTTCTTCTTCACAGGACGGGAAGGTGTCGCAACTGGAGCATGTTTTCATCAGAGGCAGCAAAGTAAGGTAGAACGATGGTCCAAGATTGTCCGTTGTATGCTGTGTTTCCATTGCTTGCAGGTTCCTTGGGATCAACAAACTTTTGATTGTTATTACAGGTTTATGGTCATCCCTGACATGCTGAAAAATGCGCCAATGTTCAAGCGCTTGGATGCGAGAATTCGAGTAATATATTCGTTGTTTTGATCTTGCTGCATAACAGCAAGCTGTTGTTCTTCTTGTTCTTTCTACGTTTCTAAATTGGAAATGGCTTCGTGAAGGGCAAGGGATCAGCTCTTGGAGTTGGCCGGGGCCGTGCTGTCGCTATGCGTGCTAGGGTGAGTATGCAATGAAGTGGTCTTCTTTTCATATTGTACAACAGTTTGTATATCTTGTACTCTTTTAGTTCATGTATTCCTGGAGCGAGTTAGTTTATTCATTCTGCTGGATGAATTTTAGTTTTTACTGCCAAGATCTTTGCTCATTTTTCTTGTGCATTTAATGTCGTTCTGATAGTTTATTCATAATTTACTACATCTAAAAAATTGTGGATTCCCTTGATTAAACTGATTGACCTGTGCTTTTATTCATGATTCAAAATCTGTTTCAGTTGTTTTTATATTGATTTATGTACATTTCCAATTGATTTTAACTTAATTGTATTCCAAGTTGGTTGTTTCTTTTTTGGAGTTTAGTATGAATCAAGGTCAAATAAGTGTTGAATCTTTTTACATCTTGATCTGTAACATGAGGATATACTTAAATTGGTGGGTTAGAAGTTCTATTAAGTTAAAAGTTCTATAAATCTTGGATCTATTATTCAACAAGTTGGGGATGCTGATAGGATATTATTCAGAGAGCAAAAAAAAAAAAAAAAGGATTAAAACAACTGAAGTTTTGTGTCATCATAGGATATATTTTAGATTAAAAGAAAAATTATACAAGATAGTTGTTAGATCAGTGATGCAGTACAGGTTTGAGTGTCAAGAAAAAAAAAAAAACATATATATATATATTTATTTATTTATTTATATGTGTGTGTGTGTGTGAGATAGTTGTTAGATCAGTGATGCAGTACAGGTTTGAGTGTCAAGAAAAAATATATAAATAAATATATATATATATATATATGTATGTATGTATATATATGTGTATATATGTGTGTGTGTATATATATATATATATATATATATATATATATATATATATATATATATATATATATATATATATATATATATATATATATATATATATATATAGATATATAGATATATATGTGTGTGTGTGTGTGTGTGTGTGTGATGTTTAAGAGAAAGATGTTGAAGTGGATATGTGGTCTTATTAGGAAAGATAAGAAAAGACAACTACAAATGTAGTATTGTGAGGTCTATTAGTTTCGACAAAGGATAAAATAAGGTAGAATCATTTAATACAGCATCACGATGTGCTAAGAAAAACCTACAAATGCAGTAGTTTCTAATAGCTGTTCGAGGATGGATAGAGTTTGATCTAAGAAGACCGTGTTATAAACTATAAATAAAGATCTAAATACTCTTAACTTAGTTGAAGATAAATATTTACTGATCTCAATGACAACAAAAGACCCAAGCAACTGGCTTCAAATAGTTGGTATTTTATGACTTTGTTGCTGTTATTGTATCTATAACCTGGAGTTGGAGTTGAAATTAGTTGGGACATTCCTTGAGTATGGTCCCATGTCCAATCTCATGATTGTTGCTCCTGATGGTTAGGGTCCTGCTGGATAGTACGAGGTGCTTACTTTTAACTGAATAGCAAGTAGCAACTGAAGCATGGACATGCTTTTATCATATTAATGAGTGATATTCTCTTTTCTTGATCTTCTTCTCCCTCCTATTTTGCCTTCTCTCTCTATATATATGTTACTCTAATGTAGTTACTCCTTTGACTTGTTGTCATCAGCCCTGCTATGTTTATATTATTTATTTCCCTTCTCTCCTTTGTGGTTGCTACCTGCTGATATTTTCCTTGGGCTTACTGCTAATTTTGATTCAGTTTTCTTTGGTGCCACCATATTTCTCTTCATTGTTTTTTCCTGGAGCTTACTCTACCATGACCTCTGTTCCTCATCCTTTTTAACTGCTGCGATTACCTTGCTTTCCACCAACTTCTCGTCCTTCTCTTCTTGTTCCTGTTGCATTGCTGCTGGTCTTTAGTATCACTGCCCTTGATATCTTTAGTATTTCTTCTTATTCCTGTTGTTGTAGGGTGTCAAGTTTTGCTTCCCTGTCAACTGCTTGATGAAATCATTACTGAGTATTGAACATTTTGGTGTTTTCCTGTTTCAGGCACAAGCTGCTGGCCGTGGTGGTGCTCCCACTGGTAGGGGTGTTGTGCCTCCCATAAGAAGGTAATTACCTTTGGTCACTTGTTGCTCTGGTGTAGAAATTGCTAGATGAGAGACCATATATGCGAAAATTCCTAAATGTTTCTAAGGTCCTTATGTTCATCCTGGCATGTAATGACCTATCACTTATTTCCTGGAACTCAGTGTTATTGCAAGTTTCTTTCAGGATTTGGTGACATTGTGGCATGTAATGGCCTATCATTTCTGCCCTTTTTTTGTTGAATCAACCATCTTAAATTTTAATGGTAATGGAATTCTGAAAGATCTATGGACAATTAACAGCATCCTAAGAATTTTAGCTTGAGTGCAAACATGAAACTCCATATTACCAGTTGAGTAGCGGGTATTATGCAGTGACTTTGATCATGAAGTTTATTCCACATTAGCCATGAACATGTTGTTGTCCATCAAATCCTGCCTCTTCGCCACCGAGAGATGGCAAAGTTGCTTGAGAGAATCATGTGGTGAACTGATCGAATTTTTTTGTGTTCTTTTTCCTCGTGGTTTTTTCCATGTGCTTATATAGATACACATACAAAATGTGCATGTGCACACACATTACCTTCGAGTTTTTGCATACAAAGATTATTGGAATCTAAATACAAGTTTAAAATTCCAATTGATGTCAACATATGAACACAGACCTAAGCAATGAAAGCCGACACCACTAAAGCAACAAACAATCTTGAAGCCTGATTACTACAAGTTCATTGCAAATCTACATGTCAGATGTGAGATTTGTGTTGTCTCCACACAAAGCAGCGGCTTGCTTAAAGTGCTAATCCTTTTCTCATTTATTCGAGCATGACGACATCATGACTTCAACATGAAGGCCTTTGTTTATTGTTTGTTGTTCATGGAAATATTTTGTTCTCTTACTCCAAAAAGAGTAAGAGATCAAAATAAACAGAGTAGAGTGCAATTCACGTATTGTTTATTGTTTTATTCAAGAGAAAGAATTATGAAAGTGACAAATCAGGCCTGACAATGCTAACTAACATAATATTAACATCTCCTAATTAAAAATGTATAAATCAGATATTTCCACTAAAAAAATCATAAATATCTTCCTTACCTGGGGAGGGAAAGACTTAGTTAGCAATTGAAATGCAACAAAAGTTTAAGTATTTTGTCTCCCTATATTTATCACATTATTGATCATTTTTAAAAAATATATATTATAAATAAAAATTAAATATTAATTAGTCTAATTGGTAGAGAATTTCACAGTCTATTATAAGATTCTGATCTCAAATTTCATTGTTTTTAAACACGTGGCAATTAATCTTACTGTCCACGACTTTCTCCCTCTGGCGCGCGATACGAATCGAACCCCACCGCCGTCCCAAAAGAATCTAACGAAAAAGAGCCCGACAAACTATGGACTCTCACCAATCAGAAGAAACCTCCTCTAGTGGGGTCCGTTCGTTATAGGAGGGCCCACTAAATAGGTTCGCTGCCTATGCTGTTTCGAGTTGTGGGTGTTCTAAGGAATCCTCGCCGGGGAGGGCAGGCATCATAGGGTGCCAATGTGCAGCAATCACGCGGATCGCTGACGTGTACAAGAAAAACCCCGCCCCAAACACCGCCGCTCCGTCCGCCATCCGAGCCGTTGGATTTCAATTTACCCCTCTGCACACCCTATTGATGTTTGCCCTTCTTATCTCCTCCCATTCGGCCCCCCGTCTCCTGCCCCGTACGTCTTCTCTTCTCGACACCATCCTCACCCGAAGAAGCGCCAATCTCAAGGTGAAGCCCCCCCCCCCCCCCCCCCCCACCCCTTCTCTGACCTCGATCGGTGTCTTCTTCGCTAATTTTTGTGACGATTTCGAACGGATCTGTTCGGTTTTGTTGCAGACCTCGCCATGAAACGGGGGAAGTCGAAGGCGGATACGACCAAGAAGGCCGACACCAGGTGAGGATCTCTTCTCCTTGTTGGTTAGGTTGGTGGGTCGATCGGTGTTTTTAGGTTGGGGTTTTGGGATCTGATGACGATTTATTTTTCTAGGCTTTCGGTGAAGAAGGGTGGGGAACGGGCGCCTAAGAAGCCGAGGAAGACGAAGGCCGCCAAGGATCCCAACAAGCCCAAGAGGCCTCCGAGTGCCTTCTTCGTCTTCATGTGAGTTCCTATTTGTTGCATCCCTCTTCGTTCTTATTTTTCGCTTTATTAATATTTGGGCTCAAAGATGTCTTGCTTGTTTGAATCGTCAGGGAAGAGTTCAGGAAGTCCTTCAAGGAAAAGAACCCGAATAACAAGTCGGTCTCTGTGGTAAATTTCTTAAATTTTATCTCTCCTCAACAAATACTTCTACTCATAAATACGAGTTTTCTTTGTAGATATGTGATTTAATTTATATTTTTAATCTAAATAGGTTGGTAAAGCTGGAGGAGACAAGTGGAAATCCTTGTCAGAAGCTGTAAGTAATTTTTACCAGTTTGTTTCTCCTTAATTAGATCAGTTTGGAGATATGATCTAAAAGAAAGATATGTGATGATTCCAGGAGAAGGCTCCCTATGTGGCCAAGGCGGCTAAGTTGAAGACGGATTATACCAAGAAAATTGCTGCATACAATAAGAATCAGGTACAGATCTTTCGATTTATCTGTTTACCTTGTTTTATTCATTTTGTAAATCGATTAGCTAACTTTTTCTCGTCTTGTTGGATGATCAAATAGTCTGATGGAGGAAGTCATGCTGCTGCTGATGAAGATGAGTCTGACAAATCTAAATCCGAGGTGAATGATGATGATGAGGAAGAAGAGGGAACCGAAGAGGTTTGTAATTATCAAAAGAGTTTGTATTTTGTCCACTCCATGGAAAATTCTACTAATTCTTCTAATTTGATATCTTTTGAAACAGGAGGAAGAGGATGATGAGTGAGGAGCTTAGAAGCTACAGTGCAGTGTGCTGCTTTTTTCTCCCCTTTTTGGCTTTTGTTTTAGTTTCTATTTGAATGGGAAGAATTCTAGTAGATTGTTCAAGACACTACTATTTTGGCCATGCCATGTCTTTGGCTGTTCATCACTAACATGTACTTACTTCCATCCAGCTCAATCTAATTTGTAGCCAATTGCACCTCTTCTTATCCGTTGCTGATGTTATTCTCTTGCATTGCCATGGTAGTTCATCTGTCATTCGCGAGTGGAAAATTTGGTGGCATGAACTGTTGTTGTTGATGTTAGTGGCTTTGATAAAGATGGTGTTAGTTCAAGCTAATCAGGTATTTTATTGATTGTTGAAGTGGTTCTCTGTGCTCTGTGTTGGTTCTCATCCATGAGTGAGCCACATTTGGTGGCATGAAATGGTACTGGTTGTGTTAGTTGCCCCAACTCAATTGTTTAATGGAAACAGTTCAGTTGTGCCCTGTGCTTTCTTATGGTAGTTAATCTGTCATCCATGAGTGGCAATTTTGGTGGCATGAATTGGGGTTAGTGGTATTACTTGGCTCAAAAGATTGTTTTGTTTTTGTTTGAGTGGTGTTGGCTGAAGCCAATTTGATGCCAAGTGGGCCTGTTCTTATCCATTGTTCAGATTCTCTCTGCTTTTTTATTGTTCATCTGTCATCCATGAGTGCCAAATTTGGTTGCATGATATGATGTTAGTGGTACTAGTTGTCCTAGCTGAAAGGAATAACATGTATGTGATTGATTGATATGATAAAATGAGGTCCTGGTTATCAGGTTGGCTCAGTAATTATTGGTGACATGATATCTGTTTCTTACATTCCCTTCCTCACTATCTTCTACATGTGAATTATTATGCTTGGTTGATGTGCTACTTACAGTAGTTTTTGCTGGCTAATCATTGGTTTACTTACTGATGAACTTTTCAGACATTTCAGTCTTTTTACCCCAATATGAGCTGTAGAATAATACTCTTACAAGATTCCATTAGGTAAGGCCAGTGTAAAGCAGAGGGCTTTGCCATCTGTTCTGAGTATGTGTTTCATTGATCTGCTGGTTTCTGCAGCTTTTCAGATTCTCTTTCATTTATTTGCTACATGAACTAGTAATGCATAATTTGACAGGAGACAAGACCAGGACGAACATGATTTCATCTGCAATCGTGGGATATGGTGAGACAGTTCCAACATCATCTGGAGATAGAGTGAGAAAATAACTCATTTGCTTTGCAGGATGAGGGAAAAGAAGTGGATGTTTCTGTCAGTGACTTGTCAATTCTTCATGAGCTTCAATCATTCGAGTGAAAACCAGTAGTTATGAAGAGCAAATTACTGGTAACATCATTCAGAGCATATTCCACTGAGAATAATTCTTTTTATTCGTAAGAATCATATCTATATATTTTACACATCAAGTAACATGCAAGATTCCCCAGAAATTTCTTGAGTATTCCAATAGTGTATGAACTAATTACCAGTAGTTGTTTACATGCTTTTCCACTGCTTGCTGTCAACTATTGCTCCAAGCTTTTCTGTGGTTGACTATTTAATATTGACTTGTCATGAACATTAACCTGTTGATTAGAATATCCAAAGCATTCTTGGCATGGTCAACTAAAACATCGTGTAGTTTTTTAGTTAATTAGGCATCCCAATATGTGTGGAAGGTTTGGTACTGAAGATTCTGCATATTCATTTGATAGACTAACTTTTCCCTTATTATTGGGTTCCTCGAGACCGGTAATTCTAGTTCTTGGTTTTCTTCATCTCATAGACTAACTTTACATGCTTATGATAATTGAACACTTGTTTATGTTAATAGTTTGAAATATAAAACTTTGATGAGATTTTATTCACTAAAAGATCTTCATCAATCTTTCTTCATTTTGCTTTTATAGATTACTTATATATTGAATATCTCAATCACTTAATTAATATGTCATAATTTACTAAAAAACAATACTTTAATGATTTTATGTTTTTATAGTTTTATCAATTTACGAATCATTTTTTTGAGATTTGATAAGATCAAACTTTAAATTTATTATTTTGACATTTTGGAGCATCCAATGCTCTCTAAGTCTCTCACTCTCTCCAAGTGAGAAAGAACTCTTGCACGTTAAATAAATGTGGAGTGAGTGTGAACTTCAAGAGGAAGGAAGTTCAATCTGATAAGAATTATTATTAATTCTCTTAGAAACTCGATCGAGATTGATTTTTCTTTTTCTTTTTTTTAAGTTTATTATAAATTTATGTTAGAAGATATTCTTTTTTCAAAAAGACCCAAATAAGATCTCTTTCTTCAAATATCTTCATCCGACAATGCTTGTTAGTCTTTTTTTTATAAATTTGATTGTTAACTTCAAACTTCTTTATTTCTTTATAAATTTTTATCATGATAATAACAAAATCTTTTTTTTTTTAATTTGATAAAAATGATTCATATATTTTAGTAAGATCTAGATAATGAGATGAAAGACGATCATAAATAATCTCAAATGAACTTTTATCATACAATGATTAATCACATATTTATAAAAGGTTGGATGAGATATCATTGTTTTGTTCTTTCTGTAATGAAATGTTATAGCAAATTACCAAAGGTTCTATTAATAATCTTAATTTGTTCATCTGAGGATGATAAATACTATTATGTAATAGGTTGGTGCTAAATTTCTTCCATAATTTTTTTCAAAAATATTAAGAAATTTAGTATCATTATATGATGTGATAGATTTAGGAATTCCATTAAGTTTGATCACTTCATTAAAATAAATGTTTGCAATATAAAAAGCATTCGTGGTCTTTTTTAAAGAATAAAATGTGTCATTTTAAAAAATCGATTAACAACAATAGAATCTGTTTTTTTTTTTAAATTTTGATAGATCAATCATGAAAGTCATACTAATATATATTTTCTTGAGAAACATTAGGAATTGATAAATAAATACATATATCAAGATTCGAAGATTAATCTTTTAAAGTTTAAAATATTTTTTTTTTTTTTTATATAATGTGCAATATCTCGGTAGATTGTAGGCTAAAAATATTTAGTTTTGATGAGAAGGATTGTTTTGTCCCTCCTAAAGTAACCTCCTAATATGTCATAATATAGCTCTTGGATAACGTGCTCTTTTAAATAATATTTAAGAATATAAAGTTGAGTTTCATAAAAGAAAATTCATCTTTAATAACATAATCTTCATGATGATTCTTTGTACATATAATTCATATGCTTCTTCAAAATCATTAGAATAAGTATTTCTTATTATATTAAATCCTTTTAATTGGGCACACATAATATTAAGAAGCATCGATCACCAATTGTATCTATAATCTTATTATATATTTCATTCTTATGCTTTGAGACAAAAGTATATTTTTATAAAAATATCACTCATTTTGCATATCACCTATTGAGATTTACCTAATAATATTATATATTTAAGAGCTTTCTGTTAAGAATTGAAGTCAAATTCTCTTTAGATTAAATAAGGTCTCTTGGAGTACTTAAACAATAACATAAAATTTAATATTATAAATTAAATAGTTCTTTATTGTATTGTTAAACTTTTCACTAAACGTTGTTGTCCTTCTTGATTAAGTTCTCCACTAATATCACAGGAATCACAACTAACTTTAAATATTGAATCATAATTTACACTAAATATTTTAGAAAAATATGATAATATAAGAATAAGAGCAATGAATAATTTCACCTTTAATAATTTGATAATAGTATTGAAATTTTGAATAAATCAATGATAAAAGGTTGTCAACGTATGAAAACTCTAAACATAGATATTAGTGTTGACCAAGCTTGGATAGCTTTAATCTTCTCATAATCTACTTGAATATCTACAAGGATTAAGATGAAGCTTATAAAAACTAGGCTAGAGGTTATGAAAGATTTATATATAGCTTAAGTTTTATATATAGTTTTCAAATGTTAAAAGGATAGTTTTCAAATGTTCAATATAGTCAAGTTTATTATGATTATAAAGAAGAATATCATCAATGTAAATAGTAATAAACTTTATAATATAAGGATGTAGAATTTGATTCGTCATTCGCATGAAGATGCTCGGAGCATTTGAAAAAACAAATGACATAACTAACCATTCAAATAAATCTTCTTAAGTTTTGATAGTAATTTTTCATTCATCTTATAGTTTAATATAGATTTGGTGAAAACCATTTTGGAGATCAATTTTAGAAAAAAAATTTAGGTCCAGCAAACATATTAAACATATCTTCACACGTGGAATAAGAAACATATATTTAATGATAATCCGATTGATAACTTAATTGATGCATATCTATCAAGTTTAATCCTTCTTTAGAACCAATAGAGCTAGAATGACACATATAAACTTTATAAACTTTTCCAAATATAACTATTGGATAGTAGATTCATCACTTGTGTATTGAACTCTTCATGTTCTTTTGGGCTCATTTGAGAATGAGATTTGTTTGGTAATATTGCTTTTGGAATTAAATCGATTTTATGTTGAATATCTAGGAAGATAGACCATTAGAAAGTAATTTAGAGCAGAGGTCATTGAATTCCTCTGAAATAGCTTTTACTTCATATGGAATTTTTATAAGGTGCAGGCAATCTTTAGCGACTAACGTAAATATAACTTCATTTTTTTTACTTTCTCTTATAAACTTATTTAAAGTAAGAAATTATTTCCTTTCCTTTGAGTTGGGTTAAAAGTTTGAGAGCAAATTCTTCTTTGCATCACAAAAGCATAAATTGAACTCTATTGAATTTAAAGTATAAGTGTTCTTTCTACCCTCATGGATAACATATGTATTGTAGTATTATGATTTTTTCAAAATATATGACTAATATCCATTGGTACTACATTACATAACATATCATATTTATAATTTTTGTCCATCGACATATCATATTTTTAATTTTTGCCCATCGAAAAAGGAATGAGGTGTCAATTAATAACTGATACTTCATTGCCTTTATAGAATCATATAATCCAATATGATTTAGGATATGATTTTATCTTGAGCTTGAGCTTATGTATCATATTTTGAGACATTATGTTCTTACAAGTATCACCATCAATAACAAGATAACAAACTTTATGTTGAGACTTGCAACGTATCTTTAAAACATTATATCAGTAACTAGTTTTCAATAGAATCATATTTTGAAATAGTAAGCGCTCTATAGATTACCAAGCATTCATCATCTTCCGGTACAATTTCTTCATAAGCCTCCTCCGGATATTTATCATATTATGGTTTTCTAATATCTTCAGATAATTTATTGATAATTTCTTTTTTAATAAAGTTGACTCATGGATTAGCTTGTGTATTTGGGCACTTGTTCATATAGTATCATACTTGTTTGCATTTAAAGCAATTAGGAGGGTGATTGGTGTGACTAGATTATGCTCCGGGATTGGTCAAAGTTAGTTTAGATATATTTTTTATGATTTCACTAGTTTTTAATCCATTAATATTATAACAAGTAGAATCATCTTTAGAAGAAAAATATAAAAGAATATTAGAATACTTTTTTGCTCTGTATCTAACAAGTTTTAAATGCTAATTAATAAGTATCATATAACCTTCATAGTTGTCATATCTCCACGTCATCTTAAATCATAACCGTCATCCACATATCTCATGACAAGTTGTTCTTCTATAGTGTTATTTTGGATTGTTGATGATGATTTTGATATATCAAATACCTGATGTTAAACAAAAGAAAAAGAGAAATAAAGAGTGAGATATACAAAACTACTTTCTCTATTTCAAGATATATTAAGAGTTAATAGCTCAAAATATAAAAATTTAATAATATTTCGAAAACTAGAATGCCTCCACTAATCTTCTTCTCTTCCCTATATAGATGCATTGTACATTAAATCTCTCAATCACCTAATTAATGAGTCATAATTTACTAAAACTCAAACATAAATTATAATACATATTAAATTTATGATGTATTATACTGTCATATTTTTTAATTTATATAATCATTTTAAGACATAAATTATTTTTTAAAAAATTGATATGATTAAATTCAAAATTTATTATCTTAAAACTTGAAAACATAATAATACACACTGCATCAATATTGCTACATACAAGTTGGCAACTACTAGCAGTTGAATTGGGGTGCCAACAACTCCCTGATTGTGTGTTTTTCTTTTAATAAATGAAACATAAAATAACAAAAAAAGAAATTATTTCTTAACCATATGTGGATCAATTTGAAGCAAAAAATTACTTCAAATCCTGAGATTAATTATGTAAAGCAACAAATAATGAGTCGCCCACGTGGCCCCATTCCACACCCACCACCGACTGTACGACCCAAGTCACGACGCTACTGCGGTCCGCGCCGCCCCCACGAGTTGTTTGCTTGTGGAACAGTTCTGAACCTACCCGTTTTCATCGGAGAGGTCACTGTTCGTGTGGGTCCCGGTCGAACTCGTGAATCACGTGGCAGGTGTCTGGTGAGTAACTCTTAAGCAGGTAGCAGAAGAGTTGTTGCTCCGGATAAGAGTAAGCCAACGTATACGTAGATCCGTATCTACCGGGAGAAAGGACTAAAGGTGGCTGTCCGGGAATAGGCGCACGAGTTAACAGGCGGTCGGCTGCTTCTACTTTTCCTTCAACGCAAGTCTTCTTCCCTCTGTGCGCTTTGCGCCTGTTTCCAAAAACCTTCGACGCTGCTTCTTTCCTCGCTTGCGCTCGTGGCGACGCTGGCGAGCGATTGGAACGAAAAAGGCGGGACTTTGATGCGGGAGAGAGAGAGAGAGGCGAGGAAATGGAGCGGCAAGTTGCTTCGGACAGTGGAGCCGACGGCACCAGGAGTAGCGAGATTGGGGAGGAAAGAGGAGAGGGGGATAGGGTGGCGGAAGGGGTTCTGTGCGTGAAAGTGATGACGGACGAGCAGGTTGAGGTGCTCCGCCGTCAGATCGCCGTCTACGCCACCATCTGCGAGCAGCTCGTGGAGATGCATAGGGCCTTCGCCGCTGACCAGGACTCCCTCGCAGGTATCTTCTTCCTTCCTCTTCGCCTTTCCCAAGAGACCAAAACAAAAATCTTGGAAAGAGGGGAATTTTGGATAGAGAAAAAGGGCGTCTATAGAGAACCCTTCTCTTCCAATTCTTGGGCTTTCGGTCTCGATCTAGTCTACAGAACGCGTCTTCTTGTCTACCTTTTGCATATTAACTTCATGTTTCTTCCCAATTAAGGATTAAGCATCTACGATCAACTGTTCCTCTTTGCTATCCAAAGCTGAGCCGATTGCTCACTTAGTAGATGATTCTTATGCTGCACGGTTGCCATGGATTATCGATATGGTTAATTTCGAGGTCTCACTAACTTGCAAGCATAAAATGAGTAGAGCCTTTGAAAACCATTACATGCAGAACTTTCTTGATGCATTGATGCATTGTTAAGCCTGGACTGTTGGCGATGTTATCCCAATTATCCTAACTCACAGTTCTGGTTTGCTTTCTAGTTGGTAGTATTAGCATACAAGCCACTATGTGCATTTGGTCTTCTTTGTTAAAATCACAATGTTGGCATTTTGACTAATTACGATATCATAGTTGTTCATCATAAACCGTATAATGTTCTCAGAAACCATCGATTAACTATCTACCAGATTCATGGAGTAAGATTTTAATTTTAGTGCAGATTACCTTTTTCGTTTGATAGCAAATTGGAGTCTGAAAGAAGTTCCAAAAAGGACTGACTTTGATTGTTTGCCATGAAGGATATTGGATTGACAAAATAGGCATCTTAGATGAACTATGTGGATGCAGTAGCAAGTAGAAAACTCCAGTTTAGTGGAATTAAACTTACCAGCAAGGATTTAAGGTTGCTCTGTAGGAATAGGATTGAACTAACTCTTGAAAGTTCATGTGTGCTTAGCTGTGATTTGATAAGACATTGGTAGATGTGTGGCATTTATTTTGATCACATTCGTGCAATGTAGGATGAATAATTCTTGCTACTTGGAGAACAAGATTGTGATGATCTCCTGTTGTTTGTGAGATGATATGTGTTGCAAAAATTTTGATTTTTGTCGATTCTTTGTCTAAGACTATTGCAGGTGACTTTGTTTCGAAGTGTCAGGATATGCAAGTATAATAGCATAACTATGTTGCTCAGGTTGTTAATGTATTGCAGAAGGTCCATTCAATTTTTGCCCTCGAGTTTTGTGTTATTTTGACTTTCACCTCTCTTGCTACAAACAATCTCTCTATTAGTGGGGGTAAGGATTGTACATTGGTCCTTCCCAGACGTTGCAGTGGTGGGAACTTCGGACACTGGGTTCGCCACCTGATCATGTTCCAAAACTCGAGATAGGAGCAAGAAAGCACCCTACTCAGATTTCACTCAATATTCCTGTTTAGCGAAACAAGCACCCATCTAATATGTCATTTTATGTTGATTGAGGAGAATTTTATCTATGATAGCATTTGTGTAATTCTTTGTTGCTTTTCTAGGATTGAAGCTTGGAAGCGGCTACTGTGAATCCATGATGGCATCAGGAGGCCATAAAATGATTCCAAGACAGCGGTGGTGTCCAACAACTAAGCAGCTACAGATGCTCGAGAATATCTTTGATCAAGGTAATGGGACTCCAAGCAAGCAAAGGATAAAAGAGATCACTCTTGAACTGTCACTGCATGGTCAGATCTCCGAAATGAATGTCTATAACTGGTTCCAAAACCGAAGGGCGCGATCGAAGCGGAAGCAAACAGCACCAAGTAATAACGAATATGAAGTTGACACAGATTGTGAATCCCCAAACTTCAAGATATTCAAGTCAGACGAACTCCCTCAAGAAGACCAGCTTGTCGGAACAGATAATTATCCCATCCACAATGCCCAAGTAAGCAATGCACTGCATCCATTAGGCCCAGAGTCAAATCAAACTCTAGGAACACATGGATCAAATGAGAGTTCAAAATCTGGTGGAATGTCCTACCAAAATTTTTTATCGAGCCAGAGTAAGTTGATTTTTATCTGCCATTCTTTTTTGACTGCCGAACATTAATATACAACTTGTCTTTAACTTGAAATTGTTGTATCCAGGGGTGGATCAATTGATGGAAAATATGGACATTCCAGGGAGTTTTAGCCCTTTCCATCCAGGAAAAAGCTATGGCATGATAGGTTGACATACTGTTGTTTTGTTTGAGCTGATTTATCCTTTGAACAACACTACATTGTTCCCATGATGAAGTGCTTATTGCAGGGTTTGTACTCACTAAATTACTATCTGAAATTATTCAAGCAGGTTTCTGGTGTACTTTTGAATGAAACATCCACCTGATCAGATGCAAACATTAGGCTCAGTTTCTTCCTTGCATTTAAGCTGTTGTCTGTAGATTTATCTGTTTCCATCTTTTGAGTGTCCTCTGTTCTCTGTTCATTGTGATGAGAGTTCAATCGAAAGGAAGTAAATCCAAAATCCTGTACTTGAAAGTTGTATTTGATAATAGTGATCAGAATTCCTCAAGTATTATCCATGTCTTCTCTCAGGCGATGTGATATCCACAAAGAATATACATATTGAGAATGTGTTGCAGCACCGAGTCGACCACTCGGGATTCTTTGCTGAGGCGGAGCTGAAGAGAATCCAATAACCCAATATGCCTAATTTCACATGCAAAGCACGTGCGGACGCTAACTTTTATTATGATTTTGTTAATAGCTTCACCATTAAGTTTGCTGATCGGCAAATTAATCGGCGATTTGGTTCGAGTCCAACCCGACATAATCCGGACGGACTCCGGTTGAGTTCTCGGACAATGAGTCGAACCCGGCCCGATTTATTTAGACCACGCTGTGGCCGCGACATAGTCTCCAACGACCGGCCGTGGTATCGGGGACCGAGAAGTCTCGCTAGATCGAGCCTTCGAGCCGAAGTGTCGAGGTCGAAGACAGGCAAGTCGTCTCGGGGAGATCGCAGCTTCCTCTACTGCCAATTCGGTCCAAGAACGATGGGGAAGAGTTTCTGCGACATCCGGATCCTTCTTGTCGTCGCGGCTGCAGCTTTTATCTTCATCCAGGTGCCTTTACTTCTGCTCCGTCCTTGGCCTTTCTGGTACTGATCTCGGGTTGCTATTCGCCCCTTTGGTTGTTCTTGACGATGTTATGCCGGGGAAAGTATCCTTCTCGACCCAGTTTAGTGTAGTTTGGAAATTTGGATTCGCAAACGACGTTCTTATAGCATGTTAGGGCAAGAAAAAAGTTGGAAACCTCGATTTTGACTATAAATTGTGTTGACGAGTTGTTCAAGATTTGGAATTTATATTCAAATTACGTGCATGGAAATAAGTAAACAAATTTAAGTTGCGTTAAACTGATTTGGGGCTAAAAGACATTTAGCCAAAATGATGAAGAGGTGGCATTCTAAGCAGAGAATCTATGATACTGAAGAATGAAGGCACCGTTATAGGGGAAAGAAACATGGTGGCTCTAGTAGAGTTAGGAATATTTCGTCCAAGTGGGAAATGTTAACATTAGTGCCGCTCTGAGTTGTCAATATTCTTTCCTTGTTTGTGTATCAGAATTCACAATATTTTGTATGTGATTTTCATTTTTTTCCAATCATTCTTAGTATGATTGAACTTATTTGGATCTACTTGAACTTATTGTTACCGATGTCCCAATATTTGCAATTTCATGTTGCGAACTTGAATCCAAGATCAATGATTTGCATTTTACTAGTTTACTTGTAGATATCTGTTCTATTTTTTTAAGGTTATTAATCTGTTTTTAATGCAACGGATAGTTGTACGTGTATATATGTTCCTAGTGAATTGTGCCATGCACACTTTGAAAGTACGCCATTTGTCCATGTCAATATAGTGCAATTAATTTAAAAAATTATAATGATCATTCATTGGTTTTAGGTGCGCCTTTTTGCAACACAATCTGAGTATGCAGATCGCCTGGCTGCTGCGGTGAGTAGTGCAATGTAACTTACTTAAATTGCAAGTTATGTTTAATTATGCATATTTCTAAGTCAATTACATCTATCAACCTTCATTTTATGTAGTATTATATAAAAGGGTATTTGACTTCATCTTTTATGTAGTATTATATAAAAGGGTGAGCCTTAATGCAATAGTAAAGTTGCTCCCTTGCAACTTGGGTGGTCAGAGTTCAAGTCATGGATACAACGTCCCTATTTGTAGGACAATTATGATTATTAACCTTTTCAAGACCTAGCATTAGCGGGGGTTTGGTGCATTAAGATCACCCTTTTATACATTATTATACATATATACATTTTTGATACCTGATATATGTGGGCATTGGTTGGTGCCTCATGTATTGAGTTCGTCTTCTTGTATACTATTATTTTCTTTTCATATGTGGTGGAAGTCATTTCATTGTATTTTTCACTATATTATGCATCGATTGAAACTAAGGATTTTCAATAATATCAATTTGCTAATCTTGGAGGCACGAAAGATATATGGTTACTTCACTGAACTTGAAATATGTGTGCATGTAAGATGATATACTTGCCTGTTGTGACCCATAATCATGGTTAATGGTGAATGGTGAATTTGTTGACAGGTGGAATCTGAAAATCAGTGCACAAGTCAAATGCGCTTGTTGATTGATCAGATAAGCATGCAACAAGGGAAAATTGTTACCTTAGAAGGTGCATATCTATATTTACATCAAATAGATTTCTTTCTTACCGAAATTGTGTAGATAATGTAGATGACACCAATTAAGGCACATAAGTGTTAAAACAGTAAGCTTAGTAACTTGAAATATACTGTAACCATAAAAAAATCAACAACCTTCACTGTTCATGTGGATTTCATATACAGATATCCGTTGTGCTTGTATTACTTACAAGTAAAGCTGATATGCTGTATCAATATTACTATGTGGTATTTTATCTGCAGTTTTTGCACTTGGTACATCTGTCATCTATTGTTATTGTTGTTTGCTTTTGCAGTGCATTTATTTTACATCAAAAATATGGATGACACAATAGAGGTATATGGAAATGGCACTTAGGTCAGGGCCTAAGTGAACCTCTGAAGGCTTTTAGAAACAGGATACTTGGTTGGGAATATCAAGTCATTGTTAAAAATGTAGTGACTGTAGTACATATCAAAGAAATGATTATGTTCATCTTTATAGATCCTTCTAGTGATTGGGGGACCTCAAGTAAAAAGCTACGGTGGTTCTCTATATCTGATTTATTCTCTTTTGGTTTAACAATTATCATTTTTCTAAATTTTGTTTACTAAAACATGGATCAGTATATGATGCCCCCTGAATTATATTTATCTTTCTGATGAAATTGCAGCAGTGTGGAAGCACTTGATTTCTTTCAGCATTGAGAGTTGTTTTTCTGTCAACATGCTGTTCTTTGTTTTGTTTAGTACCATGTAATTGTGAATGAATATGGAGTGTAACCTATATGTTTTTTGTCAGAAAAGAATTTTTTTTGTTTATGCAAATTTTGAGTTCTATTTTGTTGTCGATGTATCAGAAGCAAACAAACTTAAAGATGAAGAAAGTGCACAGCTGAAGACCCTACTTCGAGATCTTAAAAGTATGCCTTTACAAGAACTTTCTAGTCTTTCAATTGGTATTTATGTATAAAAGTTGGTTCGACTACAAAAAAAAAACTTTATTTCCATCATTTATGTTGTATTTTATACTTTAATTTTTCTTAAATATCTTAATATTATTCATTTGGGACTTTAATTATTGAGCTTGTTGCAATTGCATATTTTATATTTTGCATGGGTGTAAACTGATCTTTCATGAGCTTTATAAAAATAATCATTATAACGATCTTAAATAGAACTATAAATAATCATTTTACGTAGGGATTTTAAATTTTGATTTGGACCTGAATTGGTCTCTGGTTAGGTTAGCATGGGTGTGGTACCTACTGGATTACCAATATATGGCACAATGCTGTCCTGATTGGCATGGACCAAAGGGAAAGATGGAGACAAGAGGCAAGTAGCAAGACAAGGAGAGGAGGAGAAGAGAGATAGTTGCAATGAGATGGAGAAAACTAGCAGCAATGAGGCAACGAGTGGTGCAGTGAGAGAGATGACTTGGGGGCAAGTAAAAGAGAGATAGTTGTCATTGTAAAAATTAAAAAAAAATGTTTTTAAACTGGACAATTTCTCAGCCTAGGTGCCGGTCATTGGTTGGACTGAATAATATCGGATGGTACAAACCTGTCTAATTGATTTTTGGTACACTAATTTTATGACTAGAGATATGTCAGTAATTCTTTGATGCTTGTACTTAGCATCCTAGGTTGAGACATCACTTTTCTTGATCATATATCATTGGTTAAAAATGCAAGTTGACATCAAATCAAAATCAGATAACCATGTGTGCTAGAAAGGAAGAGGGGATGGAGGGTTGGAGGACCTTTAAACCAAGTATCAGAGAACTGATTATGTAACACCCTTGATTAGTCCCACATTGGAGGTAAGACTAAGATTGACTTATAAGGGTCTAATAAGTGTACTACTATCAACTTCAGCTTAAGCATTTTGATTAGTGGTTTAGGCCAAACGAAGTTGATAGATCAGTTAGCTTATTAAGCCTGGATCGTGACATTTGGTATCAGAGGCGACCTAGTATTTGGGCATGGTGAAGGGGCTCGGGTAGGAAAGGACTACTTGTGGATGAAGTTAGAGAACTTGTCACGGCGTAGAGCCACCACTAGGCTACGCCTCACATGCACAATGCTAGGGTTTAATCTGGGCTATGCTGGGCCTTGACGAGAACATCAAGCCCTTGAATGGTGGTGATTGTAATACCCTTGATTAATCCCACATTGGAGGCAAGACTAAGATTGGCGTATAAGGGTATGATAAGTGTACTACTATCAATTTCAGCTTAAGTATTTTGGCCAGTGGTTTGGGCCAAACCAAGTTGATAGGCCAGTTAGCCCATCCGACTCGGATCGTGATAGATTAGAACAAGCTGTACTTGTCCGTATTTACCCATCCAGGCAGCACTGACTTATATCGATTGTCAATATGTAGGTCTGTGCAAGAGCTGTACCACTCTGACCATCCATTGATGTTGGCATTATGCCCGAGTTTATAAACTTTGCTTTAAACAGTACTTAATAAGGCTGGACTAGCCATCTAATCACAAATCATGCTGCTTCAGTTCTTTACTGTTATAAATAATTATCCTGAAAATCAAGTTTTTGGTTTAGGGCCATGAAGCTGCGAAGAAGCTGTGGGAGAAGTGGAGAACCTTGTATTTCATGTATAAATATGATTTTCTGTGGTCTAATCATAGGATGATTTTCCTTCTAGTGCATGAGCATTCACTTTATGTTTCTAACTCTATAAATGTTGGTTGCAGCAAAGAATCTACAGAACTTGATAGGAAAACATGAGGTAAAATTGCTTAGATATTCTACATCGTGTTTTAACTGATGCAAAGAACTGATTAAGTCTTGCCTTTTGCTTCTTCATCCTTTGTCCTTATATTAGGTACCTGTAGCAGCTGTTGTTATAATGGCTTGCAATCGACCTGACTATCTTGAGAGGACAATAGAATCTGTCTTGAAGTATGTTATATAATAATTTCTTAGTTCTAAATAAAAAAGGATTAGTGTTGTTGATTTTCAGTTCTCCAGAAAATAGTCATATGATTAGACAACTAATGAATAATCAATTCATGTTTCTCAGGTATCAGAGATCGATTGCTACAAAATTTCCACTATTTGTATCGCAGGTATGCATGTTCGGTCCCTTTTTCTTCACAAAATTGTTTTGCCAATGATTAGCATCTGATAGTCCTGCTTTGTTTCGCAGGATGGAACAAATTCGGATGTTAAAAGTAAAGCTATGAGTTACAACCAATTAACTTATATGCAGGTTTAAAATGCAAACTCTTTCTTATTGTGTCATCTAAGCATCCTGTAGAATGATGGGATCTTTGAAGTTGTTTTGCTAATGGCGCTACATCCAATAATGGAATAATTGTTTTTGAAGTTTCATTAAGTAGTAAGATAATGTTTGGGCATGTTCCTATATCCCAAATGGCTGAGTTCTATGGAAAGCTTGCGCTTTGTCAAATTAAGTTGGTTGGAATTTAGGCCAGTTCTATGTCATGACAACTTCCAGATATGAAGTTCCATTGCAGCCCTCTAAAGAGTGATTTAATGTTTAGATTTGCTGTTCAACTGGTGACTATACATCAATTTGAAAAGGTCCTAGTGATAATAATTATGTATAGTATATCATCTGGCACTCGTCTTCCAAGACATTTGTGAAAAAGACTATGCTTTTAGATGTTCTAATTGTCCAATGACTTGCAATAAGATCTCTTTTAACAGTAGACATTCTAAATGAAAGCCAGGATACAATATGCTTAAGGTTTTTGCAGCTGGTTCCATGAGATTGAAGCCAGTATTTTGAATAGATTCACATGGAAACTTGTTTTCCCTTGAAATGCTGTTCAACATTAAATAAACTTGACATTAGAATGGTGATAAATGAAAAGATTCCTGTGTTTATCTTTTTTTGCCAAGTTAGACAGTTGATTCTGTTGCTTATATAAGATGTTTTTGTAACATAAGCAAGTTTTTATTTTATTTTATATGTCATGGTCTAGAAAAATATATCTGATACATATTTGTATTACCTTACAGAATTATAATCTAGTTTGACTATATGGTGAGTGGCATATTGCAGTCAGTGTTAGAGAATTCTAATGCTATGGGTGATTGCAATTGCAGCATCTAGATTTTGAACCAATACATACAGAAAGACCTGGAGAATTAATCGCCTATTACAAGATTGCTAGTAAGTGTCACATCTCTCCAATCTTTCTAGTTATGAGTTATGACTTAGTTTTTAGCTATGAACATGGATTATTTCAGGACACTATAAATGGGCTTTGGATGAATTATTCTTCAACCACAATTTCAGTCGAGTAATTATATTGGAAGGTGTCGTCTATTTACTGTTGGTTTCATGTTTTTCCGTTTTCTGTATCTATTTTTTTTTCGGGTAAAATCCATTAAAAAATATTCTCTCACCAAACAGATGACATGGAGATTGCCCCAGATTTTTTTGACTATTTTGAAGCCACAGCTGCGCTACTTGACAAGGATAAGTATGCCCCCCCATCCCATTCACTCATATGTTTAAAACTTTAAATTATTCATCTCATCTAATTATTTTACATCACAATTAACTTTGCAGATCAATAATGGCTGTTTCCTCATGGAATGACAATGGACAAAAACAGTTTGTTCATGATTCTTGTAAGTCCTTTTTTAAGCAAGTTCTTTTAGCCATTTGACAAGATTTATGTGTTTGATTTTTTTCATATCAGTTAGAGTGAAAGCATTCTGAGGTTAATTTTCGCATGTTGATTATGTTTTACATCCACTTTTTTTTTCAATGTATTTTGCAGATGCTCTTTACAGATCAGATTTTTTTCCTGGTCTTGGATGGATGTTAACAAAAACTATATGGAATGAGTTATCACCTAAGTGGCCTAATGCATATCCTTGTGTATAACACTATGTTTCAGTTACTCAAAATTGACATATTTTTCTTGGTTTATTATTCCTTGACATAATTTTACTTACTGGGATGACTGGGTGAGACTAAATGAGGTACACAAAGATCGGCAATTTATTCGTCCAGAAGTTTGCAGAACATACAATTTTGGCGAGCATGTAAGTAAGCCAATATTTGTGATTAGCATTTTGTGGATGCTCTTTTTTATCAAGAAGGTGACTCATGCGATTAAGAGATATTAATTCTGTATTTCCTCATAATATTATCTGATTTTTTAATCTCATTATGATAGTGTAACACGATTGAATGATAGAAATTGCTTATAAACATTGATAATGAAGTTGCTGCCAATACAAAATCTCAATACTGCCATGAAAATACTCACGTCTGCCTGTTTGTTCTCTTTTTTTGCTAGTGCTTGTGAAAGTTAGTTCTTCACCTACTTGTTTTCTTTTCAGGGCTCTAGCATGGGACAGTTTTTTAGACAATATTTGGAGCCTATTAAACTGAATGATGTGCAAGTAGGTATAAAGTTGCTTGATCTTGGGTTTTGTATACTTCCTCATACTTCTTATCTGGAATAAATTTTTATGTGAATTGTTGTATTAGGTTGATTGGAAGTCTTCTAATCTGACTTTTTTGATGGAGGTAATACAATTTCTTTATTCAGTCTTATATTTGCTTCAGCATCTCTATGGATGAAAATGGACCTGGTCAAAGGAAAGATGTCCCAAACTTTCTCCAGGGCCTTCTTTAAATCTGGTTTAGTAATTAATATACAACTTATGGGCAGGCATATACACATACTTCTAACTGTATCTCTTTCTGGTCTTTGACAGGAAAATTTTTTGAAATATTTTGCCAAAATGGTCTCCAACGCCAGACCTATTCGAGAATCTGATCTTATTTTGAAGGCAAATAATATTGATAGTGATATAAGAATCCAGTATAATGACCAGCGGCACTTTGAACACATAGCCCGACAATTTGGAATTTTTGAAGAATGGAAGGCAATTTCTCTTTCCTATCAATTTCACTTGATTGGTCATCACCTGAAAACATTTAGATAAGGATTATCTTTGATCCATAAATAGTTGCTTATAAATTTTTGGGTGCCTTAGTACAAAGATGACACTGTTTCTTCCAATTTGTGATAGGAGTTTTGATTTTTTCAATATTTGAACTTGGTTGATATACATGTTTTTCCACATCCAGATATAACTTTTGCTGATTTCTTACTGTTATAGGAGTGATTCCCATAAGTATCAGTCTAAACAAAGAAACATATACAGGACATCTGTAGGAACCAGAACATGATTACAGAGCATTTAAAATTATGATGTTGTCATTGTTATTCTTTTATCAGTTGAATTTTTTATCAATGTGGTGATCTTCTAAGCGTATCTCTTTCTTATCGTGCATGTTGTGCTGTTAAAAGCATAAAACAGACCTGCCCGGAAATCAGGAACACATGTGAACAGTCAATTCAAATGTCAAAAAGTAGTTTAAGCTTGTGTTTCTACTTCTAGGCAAAAAAAAATGTAACAGTCATTTATTCTGAAGTCAAAAGAATTGGAAGGATCAAAGAATTATTAGTTGATCTAAATTAAGATTTTCCTAATTTTGGTTTGCAAATTGTTTTATCATAATTGCACTCAGCAATTGCAATATTTTTATCTCCTTTAATGCTGCTGGTCAACAATGGAGGCTATAATACAAGATCCTGCCATGTTGTTACTCTTTTGTGAATTACAAAGTAACTTAGAATACTGACCCACAATTACAGCTGGATAGTGAGCAGCATCTGTATCAAAACCAATCGGCTCTATTAAATCCAGCACAAGCTAGAACCTACTAGATCATCTCAAACAACAAATGGAGAATTGAACTTCTTATCATCATTTTAGACATTTACTGCTACTTTTTCTTTTTTTTTGCTATTTTCACTTTTCATATCTACTTTGTTTCTGTTTCAGTGGTTCTGGCCATTGATTTATCATCTTTCATATGCATAAAATATTGCTTTATAGAAAAACTTCCATTGCATTACATCTTTGCACTTTACAATATAAATCTGAATGAGATCACCTCTGTTTTTTCAGGATGGAATTCCCAGGACAGCATATAAAGGAGTGGTAGTTTTTCGCTATCGAGGTCAAAAGCGTGTATTTCTCGTCGGTCCGGATTCTCTGAGGCTGCTGGGAATAGAGTAAATTTGAATTCTAAACACCACACTAGAAGGCTTCCAGAACTCCCATGGTTGAAGGCCTGATGAAGGTGATGACCACCAAAACAACTTTAAGGTGGAAGCTTAGACGAGGCTCAGATTTGTGTACAACAGCCTTCATGTCGATGCATATTGTCAGAAGACCAAACGAAGGATTCCTTATGGGTTCATCCCAAACATTTTGGTAAGCTAGTAGATAGATATCCATGTCATGCTTGCAATGGTATAGACTTGTCTCAGTTGCATTAGTTCTCTCTTTTTCTTGATCTTTACTGGAATTCTGATTCAACATAAAGAAGAATAGTTCACGATTTCCATTAAATCTGATTTATTATTACCATCAGCATCAGTCAGCTAAATTCCATGGAGCACTTCTTTTACAAGCATCCTTTAGAAGTCACCATCCAAGAAGGTGTACAAGACATGTATGCATGTCTCTTTGCATAAAGCTCTAAAAACCCTTTTTTTTTCTTTCTTTTATGAGAAATTCCGAAGCACTCGACCTCTTCTTCTCTCTCAAAAATAAGATAGATGGAGTATTTATAGAATGAGTAGATCCTAAAATTAAAGACATTTGCCTTCACAAAGAATATTTTCCATAATTGGATTGCTTATATTCTACACTGCCTCACTCAAAAATTATCTATCATCTCCAACATCTTGACTTTTCTTTCAAGTTAGCATACTTCTTTTGAGAAAATTCATATTTCCTTTATGACTTTTCCTGTTCGTTATAATTCTTGAAATATTTCTTTGATTAGATAATCAAAGTACTATCTGATTATATCATTCATAGAAGATTTATAATATTTTTAAACAGACTTTTAGTGTTTTGATGGAGGTCAAAACATTATATATTTATTCAAAAATACTATAAATAAAACAAAATAGATTCAAAATCTAATATAAATCGAGATTTTTTGAAAAATAATGAAAAATATATTTCAAATAAATGATTTTTTTTTAAATATGAAAAATATGAATTCACTCAAAATATTTTTACTTAATATTCAAAATAAATTAAAAATTTAAAGAAATATGACATGAAGTTCATGAAAAATATTACTTCATAATAGATGAAAACTAAAATGTCGCCATCTCCATTTCCATCCGAGTCAAATTCATTAACTCGGATTCCAACCGTGAGCTGTCACAAACTAGAAAACCATCACAGCCGTCCACCAACTCGAACGAAATCTCGACCGTCCGTCTAATCCGTTCCCGGCAATCGATGCCTCTTCGTCTCTATAAATTAACCGAAGGCGGTGGAATAAGTGAGGACGACTTAACTCGAAGAATCGGATCCCATTTCCTTCTCCTGCCGCTTTCGCTTTCGTTCTGGAACTTTAGGGTTTGGGACGCAGTCACGAATCGGAGTTGATTCGTCTCTTCGGTTTCGGTCGAGTTTGGTTCTGTGATCGATCTGAGATTGATCCTCGTCTTTGCGGCCAAGGATTTTAGGGTTCCTTGACCTGTTGTCGGGAATCGATGAACGACCCGTCGTATATGATGAACCGTGGCTTCGGGATCTGGCCGGCGCCGCCGCCCCTGGCGGAGGATCCTATGGGGTTTCCGAACCCCGCTCGGCCTCCCCCGCGCTTTGCCGTCGGCGGTGCACCCAAGTCGGGTCGGATGAACTGGAAGGGTAAGAAAGCTGCCGGCATGCGGAAGAACGCGGCGTCCGGTGGGGCGGGAGGGGGGCCCGTGGGTGGCGGAATGGTCCCGCTTGGCGGTGGCGTCTCCGGTTACAAGCCGCCGACCCTCCACGAGCTCCAGTACCAGAACCGCGTCAAGGCGCGCAGGTTCTACCCGAAGAAGAAGTTCGCTCGCTTCGCCCCCTTTGCCCCCCGGAACACGACCTCTTTCATCATCCGCGCCAAGAAATCAGGCGGGATCGCGCCGCTGGTCTCGCCGTACCCGGTGACGCCAGCGGTCCTCCCGACCCCCAAGCTCTCCCCGACGCGCGAGGACCTCGCTGACATGGTCAAGGAGGAGTGGGGCGTCGACGGTTACGGGTCGATGAAGGGCCTGATCCGGCTCCGATCGCCTACCTGCCACGATACGCGGCCCTCCGCCGCTGCCGGCGGGGAGGAGGACGACGAGGACGAGGAGGGGTCGGGCGAGAGCGATGTGGAGGAGCACCTGGAGGTGGAGCGGCGGCTGGACCACGACGTGAGCCGGTTCGAGATGGTGTACCCCGGGGAAGAGGATCACGACCTGGAAACCGACTCCGGGTCCGACCTGCTCGTTAGCAGGGTGGACGACCAGGACGCTCACATTGCACAGCTCGAGGAGGAGAACCTGACGCTAAAAGAGAGGCTTTTCCTGATGGAGACGGAGATGGCGGAGCTCAGGCGGAGGCTGCACGTGCTTGAGGCTCGAATCATCGGGAGGGAAGATAACAAAGACGACGATAACAACAACAAGAACGCCATCAACAGCGGAAAGCCCGTCGAGGTGGTGGTGCCGGAGAACGAAGAGGACGGGGCGGAGCTCTCCGACGATAGCAGCGGAGCTCCGATGTTGGAGTGAGATGAGGTATGGAAATTGACTTCTTCTTTTGTGTGCCTAAATTGACGACGAAGAATCGCATTGAATTTGTGGATTTGTGGTTTCTCAGCGATTTGATTATTGGATTCAAATTTCTTCTAATTCTTGTTGGGAAATTTTGTGGGTTGAATGTGAAATTTCACTTTGATGAAGTATACTTCCTTATGACGTGTTTTGACTACAGGCGGATTCAGAGCACAGGCAGCGTCAGGTAGTGTTGAAGAGGTTTCAAGCAGCCACCTGTGACTGACCAGAAAACTACCTTATAGAAAAGGCGAAATTACGCATTTATCTCTGTATGTTTTCTTATAAATTTAATTTTAATATGTATATCGGTCGAATGGATATTATTGGGAACGACATATGTGAATGTTTAAACATTTAAGAGATGTGAAATTTAACTTTTTAATTTTTCTATTAGGTATTGTTAAGTTTAAAGCATTTAATAATATAAATTAAATAAAATAATATTTTATTTAATTTTTGAAAATGCAAATCAACTCTTATAAAAATACAAGTATAATATTTATTATTATTGATAATTTATTAATGAAATGATGATGTTTGAATCTCGTTTTCGTTATTTATTTTTTATAAAAAAATTATAGGTAGAGTATTTACTGTTTTTGATAATTCATTAATGAAATAAGAACAATACGTGGCGGTCCTTTGAGTACTTATATTTCGTGGAGCCTGAATGAAGCTAGATTGGTGAGCACAGTATCCTTCCATGGTTTGAACGAATCAACGACACATCAAACCCGTAATTCTCGTCCACCGGATTCCATCATCCCCTCTCCATCCAACGGTCCCAACGGTCGTATTATCCATAATCGAACAGTCAGGATCGCTCGATCACCTCAAGCCTGTGGACGACGGTCCCCTCGCACGCGTCAGGAGCGCTTCACGTCCGCCAGTCGCACGGCGGCGATGTGTCCGAAGCCCGACCTCAACCTCCGTCCCCCGCCCTCCGGCACGTAGCTCTCGCCAAAACCTTACTAGGGGAACCCATCAAATGATGCTGAGATCCGTCCATCTCCCCCTCGGATTTGGTGTCTCGCCCCTGCTCCGATGCCTTCCTCGCTTCTCTGGCCTCGCCTCCTGCTCCTGGTCCAGGATTTCCTCCTCTCCTGAAGGATTGCCGCTTGACGTGCCTTATTCTCGTCAACATGGTGTATTCGGAGCCTTTCGGATGTCTTCCGGCGGTCCGGGCACGAGCCCCGATGTGGATGCCGCCCTCGGGTCCGCCGTGGCGCTGCCTGCAGTGAGTATCATGCGAATTTCTCTTTGATTAGGAGGAAAATTTGGTCTTGTATTGGTTTTTGTAGGCTCCAAGCATTTGAGATATTGCGTTTTCTTATGTTCACTAATTATGGATTGATATAAATTGGCGTCTTCCTTTATGCTAATCTTTAGTGAGTGCAACACTATTTATGTAAATGCTGAAGCTACAGCCAGATTGTCGTAGTTATTCGTACAACTGGGTGATAGAAGGAAGAAAATGGATTAAATTTTAATGGCAACATAGTGGGGGAGATAGTTTGACTGGTGTTTTGCAAGTCAAGATCCATTTTGTGGATTTTGTTTTACTTCTGCTTACTTCATCGTTTTACGATTTTATTGTTGCAGATTCAGATGCCCAAGATTTGCTTCTGCCATTCCTGTGGAAATCCAACTAAGCAAGTTATTCCGGATGGAGAAAAGAAGATAAGACCGGTTTGTGTGGTATGTGGGAAAATCCACTATCAGAATCCCAAAATGGTATGATCAATGATCTGTGCAATTTGTTGCTCATGTTGATGCTTTACGTAGTTGTGAGATGTTTTGTTATCAAAATGATTAGTTGAACATGAAAGTATATGTCCTCCCACATACATTAATGTTTTTCTCTTTAAGCCTCGTGAATGCGTCTCTTCTTCCCTCTTCTTCCTTCTTCCCCAGCATATTCATCCATCTGTGAAGGCAGGAGCTGTCAGAGACATAACACCTAATGTCCAGCGTATGCTCATGTCTTATATGTGTCTCTCGTATGTAAATGGCATGAATTTGCCATGTTGGGTTCCTAGATTAGTCACAAGGCTACGGTTGAAGCGGCTTTCTCTTCAGAGGACTTGATGTTGCAAGCTTATCTGAAGGGAACGTTGCTTATGATGGCTGAAGCTTTTGCTTTATGTGAACGTCCTCACTTTGGTCTTACGATGGAGTTTTAACATCATTGTCAAGGAACATTCAATCATTCTCTTTAATTTCATTAATAAAAGTTCTTGCCTGCTTGAAATGTCAGATGTATCATCCTATCTGATATGTTTCTTATTAACAAAAGAATCCATCAAGAATGCATGACAAACTTGGATATATTTTACAGACAGGATCATGAACCACTCTAACTGATGTATTCATTCTGCAGTTACTTTATATTAAATTTCAATCGATAATATCTCCTTGTTTTAGAAGCTTCTGTCAGTTTTTCAATAAGTATGCTTGCACAACTTATTTATTCAATTTGGTGATCGAGTTTTTCAGGTAGTTGGTTGTCTGGTGGAGCATAATGACAAGGTTCTGCTTTGTAAACGGAAAATTGAGCCGTCTTATGGCCTTTGGTGCTTACCTTGTCCTCTCTTTTCTGTCGATTGGATATTTGGTTTTACGCTTTTACTTGTATTAATTGCTTGAGAATGGAAACCTAAGCAATTAGTTCACTCTAAGGTTTTTCTTTTTTTTTTCCTCTTTTTGTTCAGTTATGTGGCTCTAAATTGTAGGTATCTTGAGATAACATGCGTTTTATCTGTTGAAGTGTTAAGACACAATGTAGTAATATACTAAAAAGGTTAGAAATCTCGAAAAAACTACAATTACTAATTATAAAAGAATGTCCTATATAACATGTCTTTAAAAATTAAAATTTTGTAACAGTGTCTAGATATATTGAATCACTACCATCAATTCCTATTTCCAATCTTTGGTTCTTTTGCAAATACATCTACATGTTCTAAAAATCAAAATGCATGATCAATCTTTATTGTGAATATTTGTTCATGCTTTACATCATGTATGAGTCTTTAGATTTAAGCTTATATACTATTGGAAAAGAAAAGTACTGAGGTCTCAATCTTGGCAGTTCAAATCAGAAGAAACATGAAGATCAACACCATCGACTTCTTAACCGTATCAGGTCAATTATGAAATGAATCTCAAATCTGATAAGTCAACACCATCAAATATGATATGCAATAATTTAATGTTGAAATGATGAACTAGATGTAATGAAGGTCTTTTTTTATGTGTATCTATTGAGAAAAATCTAAGAATAAGCAATTTTGATATCAGAACTTATATTAATTTGAAAAAAGATATAGTTTTAGGAATGTGATTTCTCCTGGACTGGTTAGTACTGGCTGGTATTGCCGGTCCAAATGTGAACCAGGATGCAGATCACCTTATCCCTGTCTCTAAGTGAGTGGTCCAAATCTGCCGCTTATAGTTTGCATGCAGACTAGGGACTTGTGATGTCGCCCACCTGTTGCTCGTCATCCCTGGACCTCCCGTACTTCTCCTTTCCCCTTCTTGGTACCACGATACATACTGGCATATCGTGTGGTGGTAGACCTGCATGAACTGGATCCGTATTGCTTCAGCCATGAACCAATACATGTCCAGTACTCAGAACTGCAATCGTTAAAATAAGATACATCAACACTTCTTGATTTGAGATTGAAGACACTATCACCAGCAGCTTCTTCACAGACTCGAAGGCATGATTCAGTATAAAATGAAAGAATAAAAGAGAAAAAGGAGTAATAGAAATGGAGTGGACCCACTGATTTATATTACACAAGTTGCAGAACCTTAATTGAAATTTTCTGAGGGACCTGAAGGAAATGGCCTACAACATATTTTAATGCTTCTTTTTTGCATAGGTGCATCTTTTGTTGGTTTGCTGAACATGCAAAGCATTGTCAGATTATATAATTTTCTTTCTAAGTTTTATAAATAGCGTAGATCAAGTTTAATGGAGCTGGCCCTCAATTTGGAGGCCCACATTTGCTTTTCTTCTTCTGAATCCTCCCAATACGCCCGTAGTTTTACTCTGATTATGTACATTAAATATGCCGTCCATATGATCTGTCTTGAGAAGAATGTGGTCTAATTATTTAATTTTCAAATCTGCAGGACACTTCCAGCTGGTTTCTTGGAGATTGGAGAGTCTGCTGCAGAAGGGGCAGCTAGAGAAACTTTGGAAGAAGCATGTGCTGAAGTTGAAGTCCTTGCACCATTTGCTCAGTTAGACATACCTCGCATTGGCCAAGTGAGATAACTTTGTTCTGCTGCTAATCTATATCTGGATAAAATCTTTATAGTATCTTGAAAATGAAGTAGTATGTCCAATCTCATGTGCAGTACAGAGTTACATCATCTTCCGAGCAAGACTGAAGACACCTCATTTTTCACCAGGCCCTGAGTCACTGAAGTGTGCACTTTTTGCGTTGGATGACATACCATTTGATTCCCTTGCATTTTCTTCAATCATTGTTACTTTGAAGATGGTTAGTAGAGTTTTGCAATTATTCTCTCTTGACTAGCTATCTCTTTTTGCCGAAGCCGATTTATTGTTGGATTATATCGCACTGATAACATTTGGAACTTAGGTACAGATGAATTAGTTCACAGTCACTACTAATGTTGGTCATTCTCGACTCTTTTTCACTGTGGTTGCAGTATATCGAAGACACCAAATCTGGAAATCTCAAGTTTCACTATTGCACCATAAATAAGAGGTAAGCAAAGGTCTTGCATCTCCTCTTAAAAAACCCTTGTATATCTGTGCCTTTCATCTATAGAAACAATATTGGAGGTAACTGTCACCAGCTAGTGGCCATCTTATCTGAACTTTTCTGGATTCAAATTATCTTTTACTTCAATGTATTTGCAACTTTAATTTTTAGAATTTAACCTAGCTTTTCCAGATCCTTCTGCAATAAATAGTTCTGCCTAGAACTGGACTAACTTCTTTCACTTTAACCTGTAACAGACCAGGTGCCAGCCCATCTGATCCTCGTGGTTTCGATGTGGATCAACGTTTACATTCGTAGGATGATTCATCAGGATCAACATGGTTGGTCGGCGAGACTTGAATAGAATTGCGGCTGACAGATATTTCGATCGACAGAGAGGTTTTTCTTCAGGATCAGATGGGTCTTTTGTAAAGCAAGTGCTTTTGGCAAGATTAGATCTACATCTGAAATGTTCATTTTCCTAGTATTGAAGAAATAACAAAATAAAGTTCATGTGTAATATGATTACTTTGTGATGGTAGATGAGTAAGGATTAAATTGGTATACCATAAAGAATGGTATTCTTTGAAATTTGAGGTCTTTTTCAGTGATTTCAGAAATTTGATGCGATGCTAATTTTTTTTATTTGTCTTTGAAAGATCAAAATAATTTGAATTATCGCTAACCGGTTGATAATATTAGGTTGAACAGTTCCATCAGGAAAAAAAAAATGAAATAAATGGCACAATCATTCAAACATGGAAAGTAGTTTCCTTTTTTTTTTTTAGATTTTTGTCAAACACCCTTTAAAATTGACCCAAAAATTTTAGTCTATTAGAAAATTATGTTTCGGTTTTCAAATATATCATCATGCAATTCCATCATTTTATTCGTCCATATTTATAATCTTAAAGCCGCTTCTACACCTTGAAAAGCTTTTTGGTAATATATATATATATATATATATATATATATATATATATATATATATATATGTATTTATAAATCTTGAAAAGCTTTTTGGTAAATATACATAAATACATAAAATATGCTTCTTTCATATATTTTCTAATATATATATATATATATATATATATATATATATATATATATATATATATATATAATGAACCGTCGATTAAGAAATTATCGATTTTGGTTTTTTAAAAAATAAGTTATAATCAAATTATTCATTTTAAGTTATTTGAAATTGGTCAATCATCAGATCGATTTGATTCCGATTTAATTTTGGTTCGATTTTGATTCGAACCAAACCGTGCGAAGGGTAAGTTTTCTTTGCTATGGTAAGCTTCAACTCCTACTTTGTGACACCCGCCCACCTATTCTTCGTGTCTTGTCTCGTTCGGAACCAACGATTCGTGTCTTCGGCTCGTCACCGTCGCGTACCAGATCGCAAGAAACACAGCAACGTTCCTACCTCCCACGTCACCGATCCGAGCCACACTAGACTAACCCATCTAGACCGTCAACCAGGAATCCAACGACTCATTACCAATCGTCTCCCCATTTCCCGCCTCCCATCCCAAATTCCGAACACAAATCCCTCCATTTCCTTCACCCAAATCCCTAATCCCCCCTTTCTATAAATTCCCTCCTCTCGCCGCCTTCTTTCCACCTCCAATTCATCCCTTCTTCTACCTTTCTTTTCTTGGATCGATCTGCGCCATGTCTGGTCGCGGTAAGGGAGGCAAGGGGCTGGGCAAGGGCGGCGCGAAGCGCCACCGCAAGGTGCTCCGCGACAACATCCAGGGGATCACCAAGCCGGCGATCCGTCGTCTCGCCCGCCGTGGTGGCGTAAAGCGAATCTCCGGTCTCATCTACGAGGAGACCCGCGGCGTCCTCAAGATCTTTCTCGAGAACGTCATCCGTGATGCCGTCACCTACACCGAGCACGCCCGCCGCAAGACTGTCACCGCCATGGACGTCGTCTACGCACTAAAGCGCCAGGGTCGCACCCTCTACGGGTTCGGAGGCTGATTTCGTTCTTTGGCGGTGCTGGCGATGGAAGTGTGGGTCGCAAGTGTTAGGGTTTTGCGTTCTGAAATGGCTGATGTTGTCTTGTAAAAAGAACCTACCTTTGGTTGCGTTGTAACAGGAGAAGTGTAGCTTTGTGTTATCAAGATGTATGCCTATGGATTTCCAGTTGCAGTGGTTGGCATTGGCATACCTTTTTCTTAGTGACGAAAGGTTCTTGCTTTGATTTCATATTTGGTTTATGATACAGAGGAAGAAAGTTTGTGGTAAGATGGCAACAGCTTTGTGGTTTCCTTGTGACCATAAATGTAGCTTTCTTTTGTTCATTTCAGTTCTTGTGGTTTCTTCTTGGCTCTTGCATCTTTTATTCTCGTGTCTCTGTTTCTCGGGAAGCCATGCTGTGTTTGTGAATGGTGCTTGTTAATTAAGTAGCCATTACAACTGAGGTAGGGAGTTCAATAGGAACGTCACAACTGGTCTGCTTGGGAGGATGGAACTTAGTCATGTTTGTAAATATGGTAATGAATTCTACAAGCAACGTTTTCGTAGCAGACCGAGGGAGTTGAAGCGGGCAATCCCGAATGGCCATCCTGTGCTTGAGAGGGTTAAATTCGAAAGGTGGCGAGAGGTTAGGGTTTTATTTAAATCCAAGGAATGAATTAACGATCTTAACAAGCTTGTCCAGTTACCTTCGTAACTTTGTATAGAGACATTTTATGCTTGGTCTTAGAGGGGGCTAATTACATATTATGTTTGGTGTATTTAGTATTTTGATCTTAACACTAAAAAATTTTACATTCGAATTCTTATATTTATAAAAGTAAAATATCTAATTTTATTTATTCTTACGTTATCGATTTTGTCAAACGAAAACATGAAAATAATAAGCAAAAAGATAATTTCGATGTCTCGATTACATTTATCATGATAACGAACGAAGATATCGTTGGAGTCGCATGTGGCTATTGAGAATGAGGATAGAGAGTGATGGCGAGAGAAGAAGCGACTATACAGATATCGATGCTTTGTATCTACGTCAACACCACTCAACAACTACATCAGTGTAGCTTTACATTTACGTTGACGTAGATGTAACAAAAGGATCACTCAATATTTGCATCGATATTGACGCAGATATAGAGCGATGAAAAGACTGTTGGCATTTGCATCAATGCCAACATAAGTGTAGAGCGATACTACCCTCTCTCGTATTATTGTCGGTGTCGATGCAAATGCATAGTATCAACATCTACATCGTCATTTCACTTCTCGCTATCACTCTCTTTCTTCATCCACAATACTCACTTGTAATCCCCAACAACACTATCATCCAACACTACAAAAAAATTAATCGAAATATTAAAATTATTTTTTTTCTCGTTATTTTCGTGTTTTTGATGTCGTTAGGATAAATGGAGCTTTTCACTTTTGTAATTATAAGGATTTCAATAGAAATTTTTTAAGTTTAAAAAATATTAAATTGATTTTGTTACAAGCTCTTAAAGATCCATGTAAAAATTTTAGTACAATTAACAAAGGCATAAGGTACGATTGTGCTCATAATTGGGGGTGGATTTTTTATTTTTGGGTGTCTTCACTTACCAATTTTGTAGCTCTTGACTAATTTATAATAGATTTCTTTATGTTAGAAAAAGAACTCTGGGAAGATGAGAACTCATTTCCATTTAGAGTTTAGTCAAGAGATTAACGTAATTAATTTTAAACATATACCAAGAATTACTAATGATTCTGCACAAATATTACCTCTAAATGGGGGAGGGAAGCTAATTATCTATTTACCTCGGGGATAATTTTGACTGGCAGTTGATGTCAACCTCTTTTTTGTCCTCTCTTTCTGAGTTTTGATGATTACTTTTCCTTAAAAAGGAGAAACTTAGAACCATTAGTATATCCATTCTTGGGTGCAATAACATGATTCTTTGGTGTGGACTACAGTCACTTGTAGTTGACTAAATCAGAACTCACTCTGGCTTCCCATTAGAGAGAGAAGTCAGAACGTTGACCTCCCAAAAGAGAGAGAGAGGGATATTTTCTCTATGATGACTTTACAATCGTTCAGTGACCACAGATATTTTTTGAAGTCAGCTCATCCCATGAGATATGGATCATATCTCTTTGTTCTAGTGGAAGCTGCCAACTGGTAATGGTCCATGTCTCCATTCCCCTTTCTCTCTCTCTCTCTCTCTCTCTCTCTTTTCTCCTAATAGGTTCAAGTTGAAATCTTGTAGAACATGCATTCTGGTAATTGACTTACAATAATATACATTCTTTTTCCTATAAGCAAAAATAAATCTGATGATCACACCAATTCATTGCAGCTGCAACTTACAGATCTGCTATTTCTTTGATCCGAAATAAAAATCACACTACTTCAGAGAGAGACAATCTGTCACACTTGCCTCCAATGGCAGCTGAACCAAAAGCCATTGACACATATAAAAGATAAGAGAGACAAAAAGCTGCACAAACAACAAGTCAACAAACGTTTCCATTGGTGCTGCAAGAACTCCCTTGCAAGCTGAGACCTTCTCTCAAGAAAGCAAGCAGAACAAGTGCACGGCCGAGCTCCGGGCTACTGATCATTCTCCGGTCACCGCAAAAGTTTGCTTCTTTTGTGTTTCCGTTCCTCGCTCTCATGAAAAGAACTCCCATAAGCACAAGTTCCTTTTCCATTAGAAGTTGCGAGTGATCGATATTTTTTGTATGCACACATCACCAACCAATCCATTCTGTTTCTCCACCTAACAGTCAAGAGACATAACAACAAACATGTAGTTGGATCGTCTTCTTGGCCCGAGGTGATGGACGGGGCAGTGTTTCAGTGCGACAGCGTGCTGGCACCGCCGCGCTCGGCGGCCTTGGCGCCCGCGGCAGCGCCATCGGAGGTCGCGCCGCAGCTGTGGCACCGCGACGGCGGGGCGGGGACGACCAGGACCCTTCGGCAGGAGGGGCAGGACGAGTGAGAGCGGAGCCACGTGTCGACGCAGCAGGCGTGGAACCCGTGGCCGCACTGCGGCAGGACGCGGACATCGTCGCCGTCGGCGAACTCGGTGAGGCAGATAGCGCACTCCACCAGCTCGACGCCGCCAGCGGCGGCGGCAGAGGAGTCGAAGGAGAGCGTCGGTAGCGCCCGGAGGACCTTCTTCTTCAGGCCTTTGCTGGGTGGGGGGGGCGGGCCGGCGGTGGAGGATGAGGAGGCCGAGGTGGATGAGCGGCGGATCCAGGCGCAGCGGGCGACGATGGCGAGCCCGATGACGCAGATGAGGGCACAGAGCAGCGCGGCGAGGACGACGACCACGTCGGAGTCGACAGGAAGCAAGGACGGCGGCTCCGCCTTCCGCAGCGGGTCCGAGGACTGGAGAAACCTCGCCGGAGAACGCATTGCCTCTCACTACAAAGCCAAGAGGAAGGGGGAAGGAAAGCAGAGCAGCAGAAGAGAGGAGAGGGGGAGGAGGGAGTTTGTTTGGGGAGTCGAGACCGAGCGGGAGCTCCGCATTTATAGAAGGCAAATTGAAGTGGTCACCGCGTCAAGATTCGTGTTTCATCAATTATTACTCGTTATTACAGCACATATCTTTCAACTTTTTTGGATAATGATCGCAATGATAAAGGCTTCGATAGATTCCGAGTTCGAATCCCATCTTCAACTCATCATTTCTAAAAGAGACTTTATAATTCAAATAAAAATAATTTAGTAATTATCAAAATAACAACTATGTATGATATTTATTTGGCTAAGTTACATGTGGTAATGAACAGAGCAAGCAAAGCCTAAGGATGTCTATTAGTTGCTGTAACACCACAGCCAAGACGGGATAAAATGGGTAAGGCTAATCCTATCTGCAACTCGGCAACGTGTTATGTTCCCACTCAATCTCATGAGCCGCCCTCTTCTTTACGTGCCGACCTATTCCTTTCCTTTAATAGCTCATCTTTTGGTTTCCTCATGTATCATCTAAACCAACATGTAATAAAGGAGGACACGAGTTGATTCATTGCCTGGATTTAGCATTGTATCCAACTCAATAGTGTTCTGCTTTTAGTTTCCTTGTAAGAGGATGCAAACTAGTGTGTTTTCTTGTGCTCAAACTTCCCTTTGCTTGTTTCCAAGGCATTAGTGCATGCAAGGTGCTCGATGCACGGATAAGAGCAATCAGCGAGCGACTTCCGCACGGCATCACTCGTTCGAGATCTCCAAATCAAATCGTCGAACAGGACATAGGCATGACTCTTTTCTGCCACCTTCATCACCATCGTGAGAACAGTAATTTGCCATATTTTACATGTGCCTGACACCATTTTATGAGGGCATCAGGATGACACGAAAACCTTTGTGATATCTATCACATGTAGAGGACAAGTCTGGTGGATGTGTTCCAGGAAACTGGTGCCTTGGTCACTAGTGGGGATGCCAGAATTGAGGCACAACATCCACAAGGAGATGACCGAGTGGGATTAGCTGAAGAGATCACTAAAATGATGGCCACGAGGAAGAAAGTTCCCGCAGAGGATTGACATGTCTCACCAAACAATAAACTAAAACTTCAACCACACAGCTCAGATCCTCCACAGGGAATTCACTGGCTATGGTTGTTGATCACATGCACAATGTCTGGAGAAAAAGGAAAAGGCACTATATCGGAGGCTGACAAAAGGAGGAGGAACCCAGTCACAATTAGCCAGTGAAACAAAAAGATGTCAGTCCTTGGCTGGCTTTATGAATGTGAAAGTGGTGGCGATGGTGGTGGTGCTGTCGGCACAGTTCTACTGGTAATGATATGTAGGTCAATGTGGAGCAGCTTTCCCTTTCCAGTTTACTTTGTTCTAGTTTTCCTGGTCACAGTTCGTATGCCCATCTTCTTCTTCCTTATCCAGTCAAACGGAAGCAGAAAAATAAAAGGAGTTCTTTGCGCCCTCATCTTCTCTTAGGTCACTCTATCCGGTTGGATAAAGGTGTACTCAAGCAGAAACAAAGATGAGTGTCGACGATGAATCCCAGCTTTGGAGGTGGATTCTGATGTAGAAGGTTAACTGCATGCCCAACAGTTGATGTGATCTCTTCATGGTGTTGCTCTCCTTTCTACTTCATCGAACCCCATCCCATGGCCCGCAGCAGTGACGAACAAAAAGAAGAGGCTCGTGAAGATTCACCATTGAACACCAAGGAAAAGCATTAATCGGGATGTTGGGCTACCAATAATTTGGATCGAACCATTCCATTATTTGTGAGATGAAACTAAACAACAAGGAAGAAGCATTTTCCTCCCTTTCATTCATTGGCTCAGAGTTACCCCTCACGCCATGAGAGTGTCTTTCAAGTTCCTGTATGGTTTCAGGACACAATTGATTGAAAATGATTGAGCATAACTCCTGAACACTACTTATAGGGAAGAGAGAATATATATCATATTGAGAAGTAATTCATATCATATCATATCATACCAAGGACTGTTTCTATCACAAGACTTATCTAACACAAGGAGATATCTGAAATCAATGTGTGTCACTCTGTCAGAAACATCTTTCATATGAACATATCTCGTCCACCACCAGTTATGGAGCGAATACATGAAAAGCCCATGAGTTTGGTGGTGCACATGAAACAAGAACCAAGCAAGCGCCTGATTCAAGTGATATCTGCATGAGAAGAATATATCTTGGCTTCCTAAAAATGTTTGGTAAAGCCCTAATACATTCCATTCTTTCAATCCAAAAGAAAGAAACTCACTAGAGAAAGGTAAAAGAACTGAACATATACATACATACATACATACATACATACATACATACATACATACATACATACATACATACATACATACATACATACATATATATATATATATATATATATATATTCTCTTAGTGTCACATCTTAAAATAACATTCTGAATTTATCTTAAATTAGAAAAATTATCAACCATCCACAATCTAAGCCTAGAATCCAAGGCATAAAATTTGAGGAAATTAAAAATATTAATTTTTCGTTCACATATATAAAACTTATACAATTTATGATCATTCAATACTTCATAGTCAACTCAAAATTTATTAACAAACACTTATAAACTTACAAGAACAAGAATTGCCATAATCATAAATTTATATTAATATAAAACTCCATACTTAACATTTCAAACTTTTAAAATATGAGAGATCCTTTAATCTTTACAAGATACATCAATTTAGTTTTTAAAAATAATATTATAAGTAAAATATACTTTTATAATAACATCATGTCAACCCATCAAAAACTTACCAAGATCTTCTAGCATTCCATTGCCTCAACCCAAACCTAATATTAGGGTAAGTACCAAGCTAAGCTGAAAATTTTATATAGCAATAGAGTAATATATAAAACTTAGCAAGTGCCAAATATATTCAAAGACATCCGATCATGGATACAAGAATCATATATATCATTTCATTAGATGCATACTTAACAAAGAAACAAATAATATATAAGATACTCAATATCAAGATGCAACTCATTATCTCAAGAATAGAGTCATATTTGACATTTCATTTACATCGAAAGAGTATATAGAAACACATAAACATGTATTTTAGAAAAATATATTAAAAGAGCATAGAGATTAAAATAAAATCATAATATAGTATGAACATTAGTCTCTCATGTCTAGAAGTTCCATCTACCCTTGTTTGAATGAAGTCATTGGGGACGATAAGAGTATCAAAGGCTTTACAGAACTCTTTTTTTTTATTTCTGACAAAGATTTATATTATTTCACAAACATCAAAATATAAAAAGAACATTCTAAGCAAATTTATTTAAAGTAATAAGAATAAATGATAAGAAATATATAACGGGAAGAATTTTAGTTGAAATCAAATTTACATAGATAAAGCAAGAATTGATTCAAAGTAATATTAGTTGAAATCAAATTTACATAGCTAAGAAATATATGAAGTAATATCAAGTGAAATAACATTTGCATAATTTATTCAAAGTAAAAAGAATAAATGATAAGAAATATATGACTCATTTAAGGGAAGAATTTTAGTTGAAATCAATTTTAAACAGATAAAGCAAGAATTGATAAATCTGAAAATAATGTGTTCTTATACAATTTGTAAGGTATATTTTAGAAAAATATGTCAAAAAGCAGAGAGAGTAAAATGGGATCATAATATAGTATGAACATTAGCCTCTCATGCTTGGGAGCTTTATCCACTCTCATCTTAATGAGGTCATTAGGGTTAACAAGAGTATCACAAGCTCTACATATAACTTTTTTTTTTTTTTCATTTTTAGGAAAGTTCATATTACCTCACAAACGTTAGAGTATAAAAAAAATAAAAGAAGTAAGAAAGTTCAAATATATAGATTACACATATGAAACAATAAAAATATATATGTGTACTTATGAAATAATATCTAGTGGCATAACATATGCACAATTTATTCAAAGTAATAAGAATCAGCAATATGAAATATAAGAGTTTAAAACAGCAATATATATGACTTATTTGAGGGAGAAATTTTAGTTGAAATCAAGTTAAAAAAATATAGAAGTAAGAATTGATAAATTTGGAAATAAATGTGTTTTGGTAGAATTTGTAAGGTATATTGTAATAAATATTTGGATAAGAAATTGTATTCTAATTTATTCAAATTAGATATTGTTAGAAAAATATATGAGTATACTTTTAGAAGAAATAAGCTTTGTACAAATTGGAGTTATATAAAAAAATTACATGTAATATAATACCAAAGAGATTAGAACATATTATCTCCGTTAAGTAGAATTCAAGGGATTAAAAGAAATAAATATTTAGATAATCATTTATCAGAAGTTTACACAACACATTATAGTTAAAACAAGATAGATAGATAAGAAGCCTTATAAATTTCAGATTAATATGTTTTATAGCCCAATTGAGGTTAATGTTAGTAGAAAGGGTAAAACATTACAAATTACTTATAAACAAAAATGAATCAGAGATCAAAATCACTATAGAATAGGATAGAATACTTCTCCTTCAATTCCTCTTCTCTTCTTTAGTCCAATATATATTACAATAAGTTTTTAATTTGATATTTTTTTTTCATTTTTTTCTTTTATAATTATCTAGATTTAGCTAATAGAAAGAAAATATAACAATGTAACAAACATACAACAAAAAATATCATAGGTATAAAAAATATAGCAAATATGGATAACATACTCCCTAGGTTAGCTATTTACTTTCTTTTTTTCTTTACTAACTTAATATAAATATTTCACAAATCATATTCAAATTCTAGGATTCACAATTAGGTCCATAGCATTTTATATTAAAATAATTAAATATATATTATAAATAATTTAACAATAAAATATATTACAACCTATTCTGGACTTGCATCAATTTTAATTTGAAAGACACCTCCCATTCTTCTTGTTGTGGTCAGAGTCATTTGTCTTGCCACGTCCATCTATGTCAGCTTGTGACAGGTGACTGAGGCTCTTCCAGCTCTTGAATCATCGCTGAGTTGTGAGACACTGAGATGAAGACGCCACGCAAGTCACATGTATCGGATGGATCATCGAATAGCTGCACCTGCACCAGAGGAAACCTCCCTCGGTTGTTGTTCCCCTCACTGCCATTTCTTGCAGACATCCATCTCCACAGGGAACTGCTGCTTCATGGAGAATGTGCATCTCTGCACATGTTCTTGTCCCATCGATTCAGTGTCAAGAAGCTAATGGCCTTCGACTAGGGGCCTCAAACATAGGCTTCTCTTTGCTAAAGAATATCCTGCAGAATTGGGTGAAGAGGCCTTGCGTGGCTGTGGCTGCTACAGCAAAAGCTCATGTGAGAGCTTCAGCAGTCGATGTGATTGGCTTCACTTTGCCTCAGAACTGAAAGAGAGAGACATCAATCATTGCCTTCAGTACAGAGAAACATAATGTAGCTGATGACCAACAATCCAATGAGAATAAAAAGAAGGCATATGTCAATGATATAAATAATATATCATGTGTTATGTGGGCTTATATCTCAAATAAAAGCTTAAGCTTTTGGGATATATAATAATCAATCATCTAATTCAAAGCTTTTTCGAGAATAGAAATTAAACTTCTTAGTTATGTTTGATGAATAATAAAAAGAGATAAACTCAATGCAAATAAAATAGACTTCCATAAAAGATCTCGAAAGGATTAATACAGGCAAAATATTACTTGCATAATTAGAGTGGTCATTTTCATACATAATAAAAACTAAAATTAAAAGAATTATTTGACTAAAATCCTAAAGTTTTATAAGAGAAAATTCACAAAAAAAATATTCCCATATCAATAAGACAAGACTCAATTTTCTTTTTTTTCCGAAAGAAAGAAATATATATATTCAAGATCTGAATCAAAATGGGTCAGAGGCACCCTTCAGTCAAAATTGGTATGACCAATTAAATCAATATGTTTGAATTCGTAGCCACCACATGGGCTGCTGCTACTTGGAAAAGCATTAAGGTTACGTCCCACCTTGTCTCCACTCATGCAGTCTCCTCCCATGGCGTGCTTCAATTCTAATGATTCACGCTAATCTTTCCCTCGATACAATGAAATCTATCCGAGATTACTACGTCTCTCTCTCTCTCTCTCTTCGTGCTATCATAACCTGGGCACCGATTGACCCAACCATCTCCTCCTCGTCTACCTCTCGTCGACCTCTGAGTGCTTCCAGGTCACCTTCTCTCTCTCTCTCTCTCTCTCTCTCAGTTCATTCCGAGTTATCATTCTCTTCGATCTTAACATGGACGTCAGGCATATGATTTGGGTTCCTCGCTTACATACTCCTTTTGCGATCGTTCCTATGATTCTTTTGATTTATGAACGTTTCAGTTGTTCTGTTGCCTCTGCAAATTTTCTCTTTCTAACACATATCGGCCGCGAATGACGATTTCTGCTGCTTCGTTTTGCTTGTTTATGATAGATTTTGGTTTTTCTTTCTTCTTCCTTGATTTATTTTTCCTGCTTTTTTGGAGGTTGCGTAGTCTCTGTCTGTGGTCAAAGCTTTACCTTTTGGGCATTATTGTTTGTATTTTATAAGCATTATTCTCTGTCCTACACTGCAACTTGTTCTTGGCTACATTAGTAGAATGTGCACCTCATAATTGTCACTGCATCAATTCAAATCTAAGCCTTTATCATAGTCAAGAAATCTAGTATGAACCACTGTTACGAGTGTGGAGATATCAAATAGCAATTCAAAATCATTTGATTCCGACAACTGGTATCTGAGGTTGCATCCATGCGCACCATGTGAAACCATTACATACAGCTAGTGTGCCATTAACAGGCAGCGAAGGGATGCCGCACGACTGAGAGGGTGAGGCCGCAGCTAATTAAGCACCCATCACCGCAGAATTCGGCATCGCAGAGGAGGAAGAAGATGGGGTTTTGGTCATTGCTCCTGGTGGCATCCACACCAGTGGTTGAGGTCCTTCTCATAGGCCTCCTGGGGGCATTCCTTGCATCTGGTTACAGCAATGTTCTTCTTCCCGGCGCTCGAAGGGACATGAACAAGGTGAATCGATCACACCGAACTCAAATCAAGTGCTTTACATCTTTGTCACATTCATCTTGGACCTGAACCGTGAGCTTCCATTTCAACAGGTTGTGTTCACTGTCTTCACCCCAGCTCTCATGTTTGCTAGTCTAGCAAAGACCGTCACCTTCCAAGAAATCATATCTTGGTATGTCTCAACTGTTTCTTGCCATTCTATAGAATCCTTACACTGTTCTGACATGATCTTCTGTCTTCTCAAGGTGGTTTATGCCTGTCAATATCGGGATCACATTCCTAATTGGGGGAATTCTCGGATGGATAGTAGTAAAAATCTTAAGACCACCAAATCATATTGAGGGCCTCGTAATAGCTGCTTGTTCAGCTGGTAATGACTCGTATCCTCGTTTCATGTATATTAATCTTTGGTGACGAAAACGTATACTGCAGGTAACCTGGGCAATCTGCTCCTGATAATTATCCCGGCGATCTGCGAAGAAGATGGCAATCCCTTTGGGGACTACAAGATCTGCAGCGCCCGTGGAATCTCCTATGTTTCTTTCTCCATGGCGGTAAAATCTTTTGGATTCAGCGTTATGCTCATCGGTTTCTGTATCAGTCACGGTGATGTGTTGTGTTCATGCAGCTTGGAGCATTCTACATTTGGACTCATTCCTACAGTCTCATGAGGAACGCTGGCAAAATGTACCATGCAACCCGAACAGCTAGTCTTGGAGTCACAGGAGCTAATGAAGGTGGTCATGGAGTCTCTGTGGATCAGGAGAGTGTGCTTTCACCACCAGTGAAAGCAGTGCAAGGAATGGCACAGCACCAAATTGTAAGTTGCAATCATAATTCTAAGGAATCAGAGGTATAATTAGGGACTCTGTTCGTATCTGATCACGTCTAATAAATCCAATCTTGCTAGAATCAAATAACAACACTGGAAATTTGAAGAACATGCATAAGAATCAGAATTTTTAAGCTAAGATATGTGATGCAGGAAATCCCACTTCTATCCGGTGGAAACCTACAAGACAAAAAGGTGAACTTGTGGGATAAAATCAAGGAAACTCTCCACAAAATTGTCGAGGAATTGTTGGCTCCACCGACTGTTGCTGCGGTGTGTCCTCGTCGATAACTTTTCTCGTACTCTAAGAGATCGCATTCCATGTATCTCATATTTCTTGACTTGTTTCAGATTGTAGGATTCGTTGTCGGTGCAGTGCCATGGCTGAAGACTCTGTTTATAGGCTCAAGTGCACCGCTGAAAGTTGTTCAAGACTCGATGAAGCTATTAGGGTGATCTAATCTTTGATGTCCTCTACTAATCGAATGAATCCATTCTATCAATGGAAGTAGTAAGCAGTAACACACTCTCATTTGATCGATGCAGTGATGGCACAGTGCCCTGCATCACCCTCATTCTCGGTGGAAACCTGACGCAGGGTAAAAGATTGAGCTTCTGCTTCTCCACGCTCATGAATCACTCACCTCAAAGCTTCTGAAACGTGCGCAGGGCTACGCAAGTCGGTCGTCAGGCCTGTGTTGATCGTCGCAATAGTCTGCGTTCGCTACGTGATCCTCCCCGCGTTCGGGATCGCCGTGGTGAAAGCAGCCTATGGATTAGGCTTCGTGCCACACGATCCACTGTATCGATATGTGCTGATGGTGCAGTTCGGTCTCCCTCCCGCCATGAGCATAGGTAAGAAAGCTCCGTCCCTGTTCTCCTCGACAAGTTTTGTCGAACGCAAAGGGTTTCATGGCCATGAACACGATTGTGCAGGCACGATGGCTCAGCTGTTCGACGTTGGCCAAGAGGAGTGCTCTGTCATCTTCCTGTGGACTTACTTGATCGCGGCTGTTTCGCTTACAGTGTGGTCGACAGTCTTCATGTGGATCTTGTCTTAGAATTCTCATCAGAATTATTGTGTGTTATATATACAGTGCCATTCTTTTCTTGCAAATAATGCAGATGAAGGTCATCAATGTAAGATTTTTGTGCTGTCAAAGAAGAACTCTGATCCCCATATGATCGATCATTCAAGAAATTTAAATACAAAAATAGTTGACACAAGATTGGTTTGACAATCGCATCGTTATTTACCTATGTGTATGGAGATTGTGACTGCAATGAATAGTGGAATAGAGTATATGACAGCTCTTCCTGCTCCCAAATGCTGCAGCTGACTGACTCTGCAACTCCAGTCATTTTGGAAGCCATTACTACTAAATGATCAGAGTCACAGGTCACATGACATTTGTTCCCAACTCCGACGAGAACAAGACAGCTCCAACTCAGTGTCCTCTTCCCACCATGTGGCTCTCTGCATCAACAGAACTAATATATCTGATCTAACCAACAAGTTGATATCTGGATGCCCAGCCGTGATTATGTTATGAGTCAACCATTATGAAGATGAAAGATCAGCATCTCTCTCTCTCTCTCTGCTTCTCGAGTTCTTCTCAACTCATTCTGAGTCACAAATGGCAAACTCTGTCTGTTTGCTGCACTGCATCAGTATTATAACTCTGTCTTGGTCAAAAAAATCCAAATGAGATGCCAAAGATCGTAACTCACTTGCGGCCCATAATTGTTATCTGAGTTGCGGACCATGCGAAACCATTGCAGCTATTAGAAATCGACTCTGATGGTCTGTACTTAACAGGGGAGAGATGTGCAACTAGGCATACACCACCACTACATGCTTAGCAGTAGCAGAGGAGGAAGAAGATGGGGTTTTGGTCACTGTTCCCGGTGGCATCCACACCAATCGTGCAGGTGCTTCTCATAGGCCTGCTTGGGGCGTACCTCGCGTCAGGTTACAGCAATCTTCTTCCCCACAGTGCTCGACGAGACATGAACAAGGTGAACTGCTCGTGCTGCAATCAAATCCCACTGCTCTGCATCTCTCTCTCACATTCACAGTGACCTGAACCATGAGCTCACAATTCAACAGGTGGTGTTCACTGTCTTCACCCCATCTCTAATGTTTGCTAGTCTAGCGAAGACCGTCACCTTGAAAGAAATCATATCTTGGTAGGTCTCAGCTGTTCCTTACAGTTCATACTTGATTTAGCTTGGCAATCAACTGAACACGCACAATTCCCGTCTTCTCGAGGTGGTTTATGCCTGTCAATCTCGGGATCACGTTCCTGATTGGGGGAATCCTTGGCTGGATAGTAGTGAGAATCCTAAGGCCTCCAAGGCATCTCGAAGGCCTCGTAATAGCTACGTGCTCTGCTGGTAATGTCGTGTTCTGTTTGTGTCATGTTCCATCAAAGCAATTCCTTTTGATCTGGTCTCGTATACCGTCAGGCAACATGGGCAATCTGCTGTGGATAATCATCCCGGCGATCTGCGAACAGGACGGCAACCCCTTTGGGAACAACAAGGTGTCCGGTGCCCGCGGACTCGCCTCTTTCTCCATGGCGGTAGAGCCACAAATATCTTCTGTTTCAGCTTTAAATGCAGTATTGGTCGAAGCAAGTGATGTGTTCTGTTCATGCAGATTGGAGGAATCTACATTTGGACACATTCCTACAGTCTCATGAGGAATGCAAGCAAAATATACCATGCAAGCCATATATCTTGCCATGCAGGTGGCATAGAGAGACATGGGAATGACCAGAGAGTCTCTACAGATCAGGAGAATATGCTTTCACTTCCAGTGGAAGTAATGGAAGAAATAGCAGAAAACCAAATTGTAAGCTGAAATCACAGTGTCTATGGAGATAGAATAGGAACCTCAATTTTTCTATGAACCCAACATTGGAAATTGAGAGAATGTGAACAAAAATAGCTTACTTGGTATCATGATGCAGGATATCCCATTACTACCCAATGGAAGCCTCCATGGCGAGAAGGTGAACTCCTGGGATAAGATGAAAGAGACTCTCCACAGTATTGTTGAAGAGTTGTTGGCTCCACCCACTGTTGCCTCAGTGTGTTCTCATCGATTTCTTCTTCTCATACTTACCATATATAATTAGAATGAGCCTATGCATCTTACATGCTACTTTGTTTCAGATAATGGGAGTCATTGTTGGTGCAACACCATGGCTGAAGTCTCTGTTTGCAGGCTCAAGTGCACCACTGAGAGTTGTAGAAGACACCGTGAAGTTATTAGGGTGATTCATTTTTTGCTGTCTGCTACTCATTGAACAGATCATCAACATGCGTGGAGGTCATTAACTCGTATATTCTGATAGAAGATAAGATTTTCCTAACTATATGAGGAAATTTCTCTATTCTGTTGAGGAAAATCCTCTATTCTGTTAGGAAAATCCTTCCTCCTAATTCCTATAAATAGGAGAGGGAACATGTTAATAGATTCAAGCTAAAGCTATTTCATTTCTATAATAAAGCTTCTTCAATTATTGTTCTTATTGCTTGATGCAGTGATGGCACGGTGCCCTGCATCACCCTTGTTCTTGGTGGAAACTTGACACAGGGTAAAGTTGAGCTCAGCTGTGTTTGATCGATCGATGCAGCGATGACTCGAAAACTACATGCATGCGCAGGTTTACGCAGGTCGGTCGTCAGCAATGCGGTGATCGTCGCGATTGTTTGCGTTCGCTACCTCGTCCTTCCTGTGATTGGGATCGCAGTGGTGAGAGCGGCTTACGGGTTGGGATTGGTGCCATATGATCCACTGTATCGGTATGTGTTGATGATACAGTTCGGTGTTCCACCTGCCATGAATATAGGTATAGAGAGAGAAAGAGAGAGACTGGTTTTACGAAGCCTTGTTGTTTGTATTTATTGTGTCTGGTAAATTGAATGCTAATGCAGGAACGATGGCTCAGTTGTTTGACGTTGGTCAAGAGGAGTGCTCTGTCATCTTCCTGTGGACATATGTGGTCGCCACGGTGGCGGTCACAGTCTGGTCAACAGTGTTCATGTGGATCTTATCGTAGAATTGCCGTCAGAAAGCATCACAAGCTATATATGAGCGGCACGGAGAAGATGGTTTTATGGGTCTCATTCTTTGTTAGCAATCGTTGCAGATTAAGATGATGTCAATAAGAAGAAGAAAAGGAGCAATCATTGTGAAGTGAACCTCACAATGAAAGCTTTTGCAGTGTAGGCAAGAGGATAGTATTGTGCATAAAAGCTTCATCCATTTGATACACATGATATGGATTTGAGATATTTTACCAAATGGTCAAAAATCACTTTATGACCATTTTACATTCACTTTCTTACTCATTTAAGTGATATAATACTTTGATTTAATCTCACATCAAAAATAAATAAAGGCTTAAATTGATTTATAAAAGTCCGATACTATTACAAACTTCAACATATACATATATGATTTATGTGCATTTTGATCCAACAACATGATAAATCGTAACTTCGGTTTAAACATTTTGATCGAAAAAGAAATAACAAATCATCCTATCCGCGATAGACAAATTAAGAAAGAAGTCGCTACCAAAGGTCATCCTGAAATAAATTTTAAATGTAAAACATGAATATTTTTGCGTCGTAGCAACAGATCATATTTTTCAAAGAAAACAGGTTATTATACTTTCATAGATCTCAAGAATGACCTGTGCAGGAACTCAATTCTAAACTTTCACAAGTCTCAAAGAAAACCAGCTTTTTCACAAAAACAGATTTTCTTGAAATAAAAACTATAAACTAGTGAGCTCCTTTTCTTGAAATAATTACTATAAGCTAGTAAGAACTATAATAAGTTTTTCTTGAAATAAGAACTCAAATAAGAACAATCTTTTTCACTAAATACTAAATCATGACAACCATGGCAAGTAACAACACACACTGTTGTTTGAACATGAAAGCTTTGAGTGTCTTCTCCCCTCTTGCTAAATAAGCAAAGCAGCACCAAAATTTTTCTTGAGTTGGCAGCACCTTGCAAGTGTGCCACCATCAAGAAAAATGTCCCTCGCAACTTGTATCGGCATTGACAATTCACATTCTGCACATCATTCTATTTAGCAGCAATCCCACCATGACAACCAAATGATTAGGGGCACTTTAGATAAACACACCCGGGATACATAATGCTAGATAAACACACCCTGGATACATAATTAAAAGAGTTTACAAGGTAAAGGAGCATAATGAGCTGCCTGATAGCTGATAAGACACCATTTTAGCAGACTCACTGTCCTTAAGTCATTGTTGCCAAAAAAAATAGGGCAACTGTTTCTCATAGAAAGCTTGTTGCGCTAAGAGCTTAATGAGCAACAAGGCCCAAAAAGATCAGCACAGAAAAAAAAAAAACTTGTTCATCCATATGATACAAGACAGTTACATATACACAATAAAACAGAAGAAAAAATTATGTAACAAAAAGCCAAGATCATAGGACTCTAAGCTGCGCAAGGAAGGCAGCACACAAGTCGAGAAAGAGGAGCTGTGACCCACTGACCCTCTGCAAGTCAAGGAGATATTTCTCTTCCCTGGTCTTGTAAAGCTGCGATACAATGAAGCGAAAGAAGCATTATCCACATTATCTTATAAGAACCATTTAACAGTTACAAGAAAGTAAATATTATATAAATTTATAAGCATAATTACTTTAGCAAGTTAAATTATAATAAAATGTATTCCTCCAACAGCTGCAGTAGCCAATCAAAAGTGAGAGGGAACAAAAGTGGCATTGATAATATCTCATGTTACTTTGCATTGCTAATTTCATGATATCTTCAAGCATTTACTGTCTCATTGGCAGCGGCTTGTTTCTCATCCTTGTGAACATCAAGTATTCGCAGGCTCATTTGGAGCATATTTCCCCAAACTACTGCATAAAAACCAAGTAAATTCATCCATATTTACGTTTGCAACCCTCTACAGGACTTGTAGACATCTGTGCATGTTTGTAATTGTTAATTTGTTTATACTTCATCGAGCCATAATTTAAGGATTTTAAGATTTAAATTGTCATCAACTGCACCAATCTCTTGTAGTGGGTTCCTTTGACATAACTCTTGGTGCTAAGCTTGGAAAATATCAAACTCTTCATAGGTGTTTCACTTTTCATAATTTGTGAGAGCATATAGTTCACTGTAAACGTTGAGCCTCACAATCCTTTAAGTTCATTATACACTAAAAGAATTGATGAATTAGCAAGGGAAAAAAAGATAACCACCAAAAATAGTTTTACTTATTGGCATTAATGTGAACTGATTTGCAGGTATGTTTTGATTGTTTGACATATACAGCATGCCGAAGTATTGCTTGTGAGAATAATTTTGTGGTTTTGCCTCAAAAGGACTTTGTATCTTGTTTTATTTTAATACAACTTATCCTTAACTTGTTGGATCCTAACACATCCCTAGCATGTGATAGACACTAACGGGAAAAAAGCCAAGCCAAAGTGTCACATGCAGTCTAGATATTCTTTGTCATGCTTGCTTGGCATAGCAGAGAGAGCAAATAAATCCATGAATGTCATATAACTTATAAAAGTTCGATAGTTAGCATGTTAAAGAATAAAAGTTTGATATCACCAATGAAGTTAAAAAGTGAATCATGGATGAACTTAATAGTGACTCGTAATGTATATATACTATATAGCATATTGCACAACACTCATTGAAAGTATAAACAGGTTAACCAAGAGCATAAATACACAAAAAGAAACATTTGCCAAAACATAGGTACATGTGCTGCTCTATTGAACTTAAGTATGAGAAAAGAGGCACCTGAATTTCAAACTTGACTATATTGTCACTTTCAACAATGGCAGATTCGTCGCTGAAGCTATGGTTAGCATGCGGAGAATTATTGAGCATGCTTTCAGCATGATCAGAAAAGCCAGGTATATAACAGCATTTCATGTTATAGTGTCCAATCCTTTTCCATCTAACATTTAGTTCTTGTAATGCTTTAAGGACCTCCGTCATAATTTCACGAGGATGAGCCCGAGACTTGCAGTCAAATAAATATTTGTCAGGAAGAGGACTAATTTATCTGTAGTTAAAGATAGACAAGAAAAAAAAAATTGTAATGACCTGAAGTCCAAGAGCCCATTTTCTTTCAACAGGTAATTGTGATCTCAGACCAATTCCCTGTGGGTCCATATATCCTGGTAGGCGATGTGCAAATTCTGAATTTTCACTTGAACTCATAGGCGGCACACCATAATCCTAAAAGAACTATGAATTTCACATTACACATACTTACATGGTAAAGAAGCAAGAAATCCAATTAACATAACAGAAAATTTAGCTAGATGGAGATTGCAAGAACTACGTTTTAAAGATGCTGAAAGGTATCACACGCACCATAGTTTCTTGAAAATCACCGCCAAGGTAGCCGCTCATAGCACGGAAACGATTGTCCAGTAGTAAGTAATACGAAACAGTTGCCTATTCATAAACACTTTCAGAATAAGTTAAATAAAGTGACAAGTCAAAGAAAATTCTAATCACACGAAATACCTCATTTGAAATTCTGCTATGAAGAGATTCAACCAATTGGTTCTTGTCAAAACCCATTTTAATCACCTCCTGAATAATATCATCATCAATCTGCAAGAATTGACAAATTAGGAGACATATATTTGGCTTTTTCATGGCAGCTACTAAAGATCAACCTCAGAACTGTGACATTTCAAAGTTATGAGAATCATCATACTACTTCAAAGAATCAGAACTGGCATGCACGTTTAAAACAACATAAATAAGGTAAACAACTATATGAGTGAAAAACTAGCACAAATCGAATGCATAAGTACATTCATCTAATTCATATACAGAACAATGCAACAGCAGCAAATAATGATGAAAGAGAGTATAGATATACATTACCTGCCATGGCCTTGATCCTGAAGTTCTATGATTTTCACAACACAAGAACTGAATGAAAACTAGCTTTGCAATGAATTAGACACATGTTAGAAACCATGCATTACAAAGCATCTTATAGATCATCACAATTAAATATTATGAAAAAGGGCTAGTTTTTATCTAAATTCTTTTTAAAAATGATTATCATAATTTTCTACTCAGCACTTGTACTTGACAAAATCCATGAAACATCTAGTATTAGCCAATAACAGAAGCATTTATAGACAAATCACCATCCGCTAAAGCAATATTAGTCATTGCGTCTAATAATAGTGTACGACTTAATTAACAATCCCAGAAGGTACTTGCCTTCCTAGCTTGCTGCATTGTATCAGGTGGAGGCACAGCCAAATAACGAGGTAGACGCATTTGGAACCATGGATGTTCACGAATCTCACGAATGGTTATTCGCTTCATAGGATCAACAACAAGCATTCTGGGAATCAAATCCCTTGCAAGAGCTGACAAATGGCTAGGAAGGGTGTATATCCCGCTCTAAAGATTTTGATAAGAAAACACAATTTGAGTGTTGTGTTGGTTTATAAAGCTGGAGTGACAGTTAAATATAATATGTACAAGATTTCTTGCCTTTATTTTCTTAAACAAATTAGGTATGTTCTCATCATCAAAGGGAAGGGTTCCACAGAGAAGAGCATAAAGAATAACACCACAACTCCATACATCAACCTCAGGTCCAGCATATAATTTTCCAGAAATTACCTATACAAATGAAGATAAACACATAATAGAAGTCAAAAGATGCAAATAGAATACCAAATTTAGTCCAGTGGAATATCTACAAACCTCAGGGGCAGCATAGTTTGGGCTCCCACAGCTAGTCTTCAGAAAATGACCATCACGCATGACATTACTTAGGCCAAAGTCGGCGATTTTAACATTGCATTTCGAATCTAAGAGCAAGTTCTCTGGTTTCAAATCCCGATGAGCTACCATGTTTCTATGACAGTATTCAACACCAGATATGATCTGTTTTGAGGAAAGCATAGATATTTTGTCAAACATAAGGGGGGAAAAAAGTAGTCCTACATCTTTTAAATCTTAGGACCATGGTTTTCAATAACAATGATAGGCACCATGCTGCCGAGGATTTATGGTCAGACAAGGAACCAGTAGCCTTTTTTTTATTTTTTCTATTTAGTGATACGAAGAGGTATAGGTCTGTGTAACGCTAGCAACACTAGTCTGATTGAGAATCAATATCAGTATCGGATCAAGATTTAAAACCATCCTTTGTATCAAAGTTGAAAATCTTAGTCCAACATTGGTTTAACACCTCATTGGACTGTACATGCAGGTATACCAAATGGTACACCAACCTATACCACCTGGTATTACTAAAAAAGTAAAAAATGAATACCAATTGGCACTGAGTTATATGGTTATTAGAAGGAAAAGGCTTTTCACACGGATCAGTCTCGGGTCTGCCACAAGATATAAAATAGATTATTAATTGTATTTCCAAAGTTCAGCACACTGCATGAATTATTCTTCTGAAGAACAAAGCATGAAATTCCAATTAATGGGATTGACTACATGGATCTTTTCCAGCCACAGATCTGTTTTTAGAGATAAATGATCTGATTCTTTCGCTCCAGACTATATCTTTTAACAACATTGTATGCTTATTCAAGACCTATATGATGATTTTAAGATGCTGTTCAGACTTCAGAGAAAGGTAATGAAGTAGCAATCTGTTCTCGAATACCTGTTGAAAAAACCGTCGAGCCTCATCTTCTTGCAACCTCCCCTTTTCAACGATATAATCAAATAGCTCGCCAGATTTAACATATTCCATCACGACATAAATATCTGAATGTGTCTCTATGACCTCATAAAGACGGATAATATGGGGATGCATAAATAATCTCAATATTTTGATCTCTCGTCTCACTGCAATACAGGTATGGAGCCATGACAATGTTAGAAACATGTCTGAAATAAATACACAGAAATGGCAGAAAACTTGTCCAGTATCCACAGCTTGTGTTATGGTTAATCAGAAGCAGTTTATAAAATTAGCATTCCTGTGTATCTTAGATAAAGTTGTTTAGCCTTTACATATAAATGCAAGTTATCCTTGTGACTCCAATACAACTGCAGAGCTTCCCATTGACAGAGGCAATGGACCACTTGGTGGTGGATCTCCCCCGAAAAGTCAGTATTTCCCACATGTGTAAGTACTAATGTGGTGGTGGAGCTCCATGCATTGATGAACAGGAGACCTGGGCCAATAAGATGCTCCTAATGAAAAACCTAAGGGCTCAATAGAGGACCATGATTGGTTCCTTGATATGACAGGAAGGCACTTTGTATATGCCAAGGAGTTCCAAGTGCCTACAAGCATGATCCCACCTCAACTACTGAGCCTCCTCAATTTTCTTGGTTCTTTTTCCTCTGCTGGGGCACATTTCATATATCTAGCTTAGCCTCGCTTTCTAGATGATATCTGGATGTAGGAACAGCTGTGATTGGTATTCTTTTTGCAAACAAACGATGTTCTTGTTTGTAATATATAAAAAAATCATGATTGCAATTGTATTTGCATGTGGGATACTACTTTGTATGATTGGTCTTGATATTAGATCTTACCATCTGGTTTGTTTGCTTCATCAGAAAAGCATGTGAAGGCTTTTCTGATGGCAAAACTGGAAATTTGATCAGAAAAACAAAAATTAACATTAAGTACACAAAAATGGAAATAACATAAAAAATCTGTACCCTCAAATGTGTAAATATAGCAAAAAAAGGATAAAAATAATATAATTCCAATCAGTGTCTAGGCATGCCATGTACTAATTTTTAAAATTTGCCACATTGGCATGTCCATGTCATGCATGCGTCTCTTCTGCATATGCTTCCTGGGTAAACCATGAATCATGTTATGCATGTTTTTAACAAACCAGAAAAGGATTAAAGGGGAAAAACAGGAGCAGAAAACCTTCAATAATTGAATAACAAAAAATGTCATCCTGGATAATCTATTTGGAAAAGGTACTTAGGAGTATGGTATGCAATTTCAAACAGTACCGCCTGGTACGGACGGTATGTACCGGTCCGACGGCATACCGGTACGTGAACCGCCCGCTACCGGACGGAATGTGCTACAGTACTACAGTAAGAGGAAGAAATATTTAAAACCACTCAGTACGCCCTGGTTTACCGAGCAGTACACGGTACCGTACCGTACCGTAACGTACCGAGCCAACATCGAAACACCGGTACGATACGATATTGCATACCTTGCTTAGGAAGTAAGATGTAATTTAGTTCTAAATACAATGAGAACCGAGACTTACATGAAATTCCTCATATTTTTATCCAGTAGATATATATGCCTCAAAAAATACAATTACAAATTATGTCAAATGTTGTTGCATGTATAAATGCATAGCACTGTATTACCCACTTGTAAAAGCATGTGCTATTTTAACATGACATATGGAGTAAATAAGAGCATTGATCTTCAGTAAACGGTGGTAACAACAAAAGAATATGTCATACTATAGGACAGTTTTGGAAAAAGCAATCAACATATTACATGGAGTTATGCCCCATACTTGATGCATATTAGCGATTTCAATAGGTGCTTAGGCGCTCGCTTAGGAGCTCGGGCGAGGCGAGGCAAGGCCCAAGCGCCTCGTTTAATATCCAAGCAATGCGCTTCAAAGAGGCGCATCTAGGGCACTCGCCTAGGTTAAACCAGGCAACCGAACCAACATTTTAGGTCTAGTTCGGTCTCATTTACGTCAGTTGGTTCAATCGAATCAACTAAAGCACTGATATCAGCCTCCTAGCATCCCTCTCGCTACTTCCCTAACCCTAACTCTGCTTACGATTCTACCGTCGACATTTCCTCTCTGTTGCCACTGCCTCTCTTTGCTGTCATTACCTTTCTCCGCTATCGCTGCTCTCCGCTGCCACTATCACTGCTTGCTGTTGTTGTCGCTACTCGCCGCTGTTGTCGCTGCCGCTACTATAAGTCAGTAGCCTCGACCTTACTCTTACTCACTCTCTTCTCACATCGACTCGACTTAGTATACTGTTAACAATATATTAACAGTATATTGTTAATTGTATACTGGTAACAGTATTTCTTATTTATTATATTAATAAAATATTATTTTGATTTTAATACTGTTAATTTTTATTTATTTGAAATTATTGTTAAGGTTTCAGGATAAATAACAAGTATACAGAGCAACTCAATAGATTCTCCAATGATATCAAAAAAAGATCTTGCATGGAAGTATAATTATTTAAAGAATCCGAAAGATCCTAATGTAATGACTTGCATCTATTGTGATAAGACTACTAAAGATGATATTTTTCGTGCAAAACAACATATAGTAGAAAATTTCAAGAATACAACAGCTTGCAAGAAGTGTCCACTTGGGGTAAAAGAAGAGTTGTTGACTTATATGAATGAAAAGAAGATGCAAAAGAATGAATCTTACGAGAATTTACCAGGGGATAATGTTGAACATCTCAGGGATGAAGAAGAAGATTATTTTATAAGTATTAACCCAACTAGGAAAAAAGTATATGACAAAAAAGGAAAAAAAGTTATGAGTACTAAGCAAGGTTCGCAATACCGTACCGTACCGGTATTTCGACCTGGGCTCGGTACCGGTACGGTACGGTATACCGAGCGGTACACCTAAGTGTACCGAGCGGTACACTCAGGTGTGCCGAGCGGTACACTCAGGTGTGCCGAGTACTGTAGTAGTGCTACAGTGCACTGCTACAGTGCTACAGTGCACTCGGACCGGTACGTACCGCCCGTACCGGGCGATACAGTTCGGTACGACAGACCCTGGTACTAAGAAGGGTAAAAAAGGACCGATGGATCTATATATATTTCAAGGATCACAGAAGCAACAAGAGCGAGCAGGAGGCTCAAAATTCAAACAAACAAATATAAGTGATGCTTGTGATAAAGAAATAAGAGGAAGAACAATTCAATGCATTGCTCGCTTCTTCTATCAGGCTAGTCTCCCTTTAGTACAACTCGTTTAGACAGTTTTAAGGAGATGATTGAAGCTATTAAAAATTATGGTACAAGATTAAAACCTCCAAGTTATTATAAGATGCGAGTTCCATTATTGAAAAAAGAATTGAATTCTACAAATGACTTACTAAATGACCATAAAGAATCATGGGCAGCATATGATTGCTCTATTATGCTAGAATCTTGGACCGACAGGAGACGTAGGAGTATAATTAATTTTATGGTTAACTATTATTTATGGACTATGTTTGTGAAGTCAATAGATGCTTCATCTTTTGTGAAATCTGGAGACAAGATATATGATTTGCTTGACAAATTCATGGAAGAAATTAGAGAACAAAATATCGTTCAAGTCATAACCGACAATGGAAGCAACTACGTATTAGCTGGTAATATTCATCTTTTAATTTTTTTAATTTTTTAATTACTTTATCTTCAATTAAATGTGTTAAACTCTTAAATCTTATCATTTTTGTTATCCTTTGTCTCAAGTGCTGGAGAATTACAAACATATAGTATCATTTTTTACAGCTATAGTATCATTTTTTACAGCTTAAGTACTCTATAGTATCATTTTTTAATAATAGCTTCAAGTGTTGGAGAATTACAAACATATACAAGACAGATGACGAAAAGAAAAATGAGTGTAACAACATCAAGCTTGGCTCCTGCTATTGTTGAAGATATAAAGAATAAAACATATTTTGATGAAGAGAAAGGACAAGAGGAAGAGGACGAATTCAATAAAGATAATTTGTTTGAAAATGACGATAATATTGATTATGTTGAATGACTTTGATGTAAAATTTTTTTGTATTGAATTTTGAGACTTTTTGTTAATGTGACATTGTGATTTTGTACTTTAGATTTTCTTAATTTAATATCATATTTTTTATTTAAATAATTATATTTATTAATTATATTTTATATTTTTATATTTTAGTGTCTCGCTTGGCTCGGGCGAGCGCCTAGCGCCTCAAGCATTTTTGGAGCTTGGTGCCTTGCACTTTTTAAATCACTGGTTCATATGCCAAGTCACATCTCACTTTATTGAAAAGAGGTTAGACATGGAAGATTGACACTACCAAATAAATTCTTACATAAACCAACATACTATACGGTTTTGGTCAATATAGAGATGTTAACAAAGGCTGGTAGTTACAACTAGCAAGTCAAACTGTTGTTCCCTACAGATATCAATGTTATTCGAGACAGATCCTAAGAACATATTTTATCACCAACTGTACTGTCTTTAGCCCAGATCCAGAACTACAACATAATTCATACCCGACAGCTGATCCTGAAACAACATGCTCATGTTTTAATTATAAAAATTAGGTTCCTGTACCTCAATTGACTTTCTGAAACCACGTTGTAAGTTCAGCTAGTTTAACTTGAACCCTTTAAAGTTCAGATACCATCTTGAATGGATTTCTTATTCATTCATGTCAAAAAGATGGCATAAGTTAAACATCGTTGAAAAAAGTAACAACCAGACAGGGAATAGTGAGAGCAACGATCCAGAACATACTGTTATTTATGCTAGAAGACCTCTGCTTCCAGAACATACTGTTATTTATGCCATTACTGAGACTTCTATTGTGAATTTGAGTTTGTTAAGTCCTAAATTTAGCTTAAGATGAACTCCATTAGGACTTACTAAAGTTCACAACATAAGTGATTGCTATGTGAAATTTTACATGTAAATCTCTAACTATGATTTTTGGCATCCAAGACAATATTATAACCTTTTTAATTAGTGACTCAGTTGCTAAAATATAAAGTATTCCTCACGGCAAGATAATTCAAGAGTTTAGTACATCATGCAAGCAGCTAATAAGGACCAAATTGCAGATGTGCAATTCTAACAGTAAAAGGTATCAGGACTAAAGTGAAGTAAATTTTCTAAGAAGAACTATTAACAGATTGAGGCAGACGAACAAAATCCTACAGCTGATTCATTGTTTAGAATTCCAAGCACTTGAATATTACAAATGATACAACAAAAAATTAATATAAATGTAATGTGTATTCTAGATATAGCAAAGTAGTAATACAAACCTTAGATGGTTATCTATGCCAATACAAGCAATTTGCTTAAAAGTGTTAAATACTATATACGTATCTAAGTTTATAAATTAATGTACCTTTTTCTTCCATTTCCATGTTCTTTATTTTACGACGATTGAGGATTTTTATAGCAACCTTGTGCCCTGTCAATAGATGCTCTGCAATCTTAACCTTGCCAAATGAGCCAATGCCAAGAGTCTTTCCTAGCTTATAATTTTGCAAAACCACATCAGCACTACCCCCTCCTTTGCTAGATCCCTCCATTTTCACTGTGAAATAAGTTAAAATAAAATCAGCATCATTTGCTTCTTGTATATAAAAACATAGTTTTTCCTCATAATATGCTCAAACTAAAACGCTTAGAATGTATTTTCGAAGGCTGTGACATGATGAATAACAATGAAGATATTTCGATAACATGGATAATATATTCATGAAGTCCCATCACGTTACAAGTAAATTGGCATGCAGATAAAACTAGTTAATATTGAAAAGGAAGTTCAATGAATCTACACACTTAAACAATTAATTGCTTCATGGAGAAATCACTGTTGATCTCTTCATGTCAGAATAAACTTGATGTATATAAAGTACTCAATATATAATACCATGCACTGAAAAACAAACATCAGAGTATGATTCATGTTTTCATTAAACATGCTGAGATATTGTTAAGTGAGTATGATATGCTAATGCATTAAGAGGTTATTGCATAAAACATGAAGCTTAAATTACTTTTTCTTCCTGTTAAACTTATTTGTGATAAAAGGTAAATTGACTCCAGTATATAAGATATATCATGTATCACAACTCTTCTAATATTGCAACTCTTCTTCAGGATAGGACACCTAAAAATCTAAAACAAAAAGCCAACACAAAGTTATTCCATGTTATACATATATAAATATCATTTTTGATCATTTATGTGACAAGAAATCACTCCCATGATAATACATCCTAAAGATCCTAGCCCATTGGAACTTCAGCTATACTAGCCACAATCATAAGTTTTGTTGATCCAGCAACAATTCTATGCTGCTAGCTGGTAGAAGCTTACAAAGAGATGCAGATAATATCAATCAAATGGGAACCTTCGCATCACAAAAAAAAAAAATCAGTTTAAGAAAAATGGCTAAGCCAAACCTACGTAAATGTCTGAATAGAACTTCTCCAAGTTCTAAAACAAGTCCCGGGAATAAAGACTGAAGATTGAGAAAGTTGCATAGATAGCACTTTTCCATGAAATATAACAGAGAACCAATTAATAGCCAGAAAAAGAAATCTTACTGCCGAAAATATTTAGCAACCCATAACGAGCATAAGCACAATTTTCATTCTAACCCAGACCAAACTATATCTCGTAAGCCATCAAAACCCCTGCAATTTCCCCACAATCCAGTCTTCAAAGAGCAAGAAGAAATCAGATCTCAGGCGCAAATACAGTAAATCAAAGCAAGAAAATACAAACAGGAAAAGAAAAACATCGCATCAGCTCATCACAAAAAAAAGGTTACCAAATCCAAGATTTATCAACAAATCAATGAAACCCGCACCGTTGAGCGAAAACAACGATCAGTCTCTCCTGTTACTTTTTACAAGATCAAAATTAGATTTTTCATTTATTTTATCTCCCGATCTTTCAAACCAAAAGATGTTAGAGAAAAAAGAACAACTAAGCAACGTAATTGGAACCGTAGAAAGAAGAAGAAAACGGACTGACGCGAATCCACCGGCGCCGAAGAGAAGCGGATAAGGGAAAGTATTGGAGATGGGATTGGGGATTTGCCGGCGAAACGAAGGTGACTGACCAGATCGAGTTGGGAGCGACAGTGGGGGAGATCCGCTCACCGCGCCACTGGGAATAAAGGGAGAGGGTCCGGTAATTGCTCACCGCGAGATCCAGGCCATCCAAACCCTTTCGCTTTCATCCATCGGTGCTTCCAAGCATTTGGACGGCAAAAAGGGTGGGATTCTTGATGCCTTATGTAGCGGTGATGGTGACCGGGTACTAAAAGAACGGTGCCCCTTTGGGTGCCCACGGTATATTGGACAGCAGAAACAGAAACCGATGCTCCTTTTTTACGTGGTGACGTCAATTACGTAGCCATGATACCTATAACACCATGTATGCGGACATCGATGTCAAGAAGACGACGATTAAGCTCGAGAACGAAGGAACGTTCATGCTTGCAAGTAATGTGCTCGATGAAATGCCCCATCCAGAGGCACTGTGAACCTTGCTTTCTTGATTGGAGAACTATCAAGAATCGTGGTCTTCACCTTATCATGCATCTATCAGATTGTCATTGATACTTGCCGAGCTTTCCGGGAGAAGCTAAATCTAGAAACCATGACAAGCACTAAACTGCAACCATTTTAACAGGTCTTCTCTTTCTTATATGTGTATGTATATCCACAGTCTTAGATATTGAAGGCAAACCAAAGAACCTGTCTGCTCTCAATGGCTCGTTCATTTGCTTACTATGTCATCTTCTCTAGCAAAACTCCAGTTCTGGAAGACCCAACCAATGTAATATAAGAATGTTATTGGGCCGGGCCGGACCAAAGGGTCCATGGCCTCTGTGCGTGTGTGTATATATATATATATATATATATATATATATATATATATATATATATATATATATATATATATATATATATATATATATATATATATATATATATGATTTAATATGTTTTACTTTATAAATTTAAGTTTTACATATGTATATACAATATCTACAAATTCAACAATGTCCTAATAATTTCATTTAGTTAATTTTTGTTAGTTATATATATGTATATATATATAATTTAATATGTTTTACTTTATAAACTTAAGTTTTACATATGTATATACAATATCTACAAATTCAACAATGTACTAATAATTTATTTTAGTTAATTTTTGTTAGTTGGCATTTACAATGATGACATTGTGTGTGTGTGTGTGTGTGTGTCCCTAATAAAATAATTAATTTCATATTTGTCCATCAAAACATCAAAATAAATTTAGAATCAAGTAATAGATGAAAGTGGTATGTGATGTTTTGGGTGTCTAAAATTCTAGTACTTTCCAAAATTCATTTGTTACTATGGATACTTAAATATTCTAAAACAATACTTAAATTCATTTAGTAAAGATTTTGACAATGCTATAAAATTTTGACTTCACCACTTACGTTTTGGGAAAAAAAATTTCAATTATATCTTTATAAACAATCCTCAAATTATATATATATATATATATATATATATATATATATATATATATATATATATATATATATATATATATATCAAGAATAAGTTATTGTTCCTTTTTATACTGTAAGCTCTTAGTGTTTACTGATCATGGAAAATGGAGAGGCGGAGGAGCATATGAATTTTGAAATTTAATAATGCCATGTTAAAATTAGAGATAGGTGTATAAGTATTTTTTTTACCGATATATATGGAAAAAAGCTTTAATATGACAACCGGACACTAAATAGGTTTCTTATAAAACTCATGAGACGACAATTAATGTGCAGAATCTATTCCCTGCACCACTGTATAAATATATATTACATCTATGAGTGATGCTTACTCATATAAGGTACATGAATGGGGACGTAAAAAGTTCCATAACCATAGTATCCAATGCTCTTCAAGTGGCCAAACAGGCTCGCATATTCTCAAGCATTTTCCTTGCCGTAAATTAAACTATATATATACGTATATAGGGACGAGCAATGCTTGTGACTTGAGAAAAGGGTGGAAAGAAGATCTACTGATAGATCATATCAATATATTAAGGGAAACAGCTATCGACCCGTGAACCCTAAAAGTAGAAAAAAAATCCATAAACTCATTGTCTCACTTAGATGTTTAGATTTCGAACATCGTGTGGTATATTTGCGATTCAACACCAAGAAATTAGTCACCGCTTTCGACAATGGTTACGTTAATGACATAGTTTTCCAAGACTTGGGACACCAGACATTAATCTCTCTCACGACAGGGTTAAACGCATGCATGCATGCATGCACTTGCGTGGCCAACACATAGTTTTCGGCTGTGTCTTCTGTATCTTTCACAGGAACAAGATCTTGAGAGAGAATAAGCATTCAAAATTAGTGTGCTGTGCATGCAACATGTTGATATATATGCTTACCATCATGTAAATGTTTCATGCACATGAAATAGCTTTAGAAAAGAGCAGATTTATTATTAGAACAGTAAACATTTCAAGGAGAACGAAGAAAACAAAGAAACAGTCATAAACAGAGAAAAGAAAGAAAGACGAAAAATTGCTATCTTGAGAACACCTTAAACTTAAATATGGGATTTGGAAGATAAACCAAGCTTGATTAGCTACATTCCTCTACTTAGTTCTCCTTTGTAGTCTTTGACAGCAGCTATGGCAGTCTCCCACCACCAAATGATCGATTAGAGGATCCTCACTTCTTCTCCGAATCCATAAAGCTCATTCCCATGCCGAGATGCCGTTCCCTCACCATGCTTCTCATCATGCTGCCAACACCAAGGAAGTCTCTTGTCAATCGGTCGGGTCCTCCAATGCCTCCGGCAGATAGGTTGTGGTGCAACTTGCCATCATCCATCTTATCCGAGTCCGGGATGAAGCCACTGAATCCAGACACTTGTTGATTGACACCACCGGATACACCATTGTTCCCGTTGGCAAGGGAGTTCATGATGTCCTGGAAATGGTTCTCACTCTCTACGTGAATCCCTGGGCTCTCGAAACTAGCATGCCCTGCACCAGCCGAGTACGAGCCGCTGTAGCCTCTGAGCAATGAGCTTCGACTGCCGCCGCTCGATGTTGCGCCCATTTGGGCGGCCTTCTGAAGCAGTGCGGTCGCAGACATCTGCGGTTCTTCACTGTGCAGGGAGGGGTTATAAAGAGAAGACATGTTTGTGTCGATGTGGTTGCTCATCAGGTTTCCAGTGATCAGCATCGTCGGCTCGGTTACGCCACCTGCATTGTTGATGTATTGATCGGGGCCGAGTAGATGGCCGCTTTGCGTTCCAGAAGTGTTGCCACCGCTGTTGGAGAAGAAGCCAAGGTTGAAAAGACCAGCAGCGGCTGCGGCAGAAGAAGAGGATAAGGCGAACTGCGGGTCTTCGTTGAAGCCATGGTTAGGGCTACCACCAGCGTAGAACGGGGATGGATGTGGCGGCTGAAGCTGCCGGAAAACGGTAGCGTTGAGGTGATCGAATTGCGTAGAACCGCCGTTACTTGCCCTCAACCGGACGAGGTCGGTGGAAGGGTATGCTTGGTCTTGTAAGGAGAGTTGCGAATTCAGTAGTGGGAGGCCTAAGTTTATGCCTCTATTTGCATACAAGTGGCTGCCGATGCTGTTGATGCCGGTGGGAAGCGTTGCTCTTTCTTGTGCTAACGCATCACAGAAGGCTCTGTGGGTGATGAAGCTGTCTCGCCTGCATTGGTTTCCCACAACTCGTAAGATTTCACATGATTTACATATGTTGAGATGAAGGAAGCAATAATTCCAAGAATTAATAGGGCAATTTTATCTAAAACTATAACGGATCAAATATTTATGACTTTGATGTATCAAAGGACAGGTGAGCTGTCAAATTCTACAAGAAATAGGCATGTATATATACATATATATAGCAAGAGAATTCAACTGCTCATCTTACATACATGAGAGAATCTAGAAAAAAGGAGCAGAGAAGAACGGTTCTTGAAGTTGAAAAGGGTCAATTTACGTCAAGAAAAGAAAGCCATCTTTAGGACTGACCCATCAATCAATGCATCGAGGGAACTTTTGCAGCAAAGATGAAAACCAACAATGCAAATTAAACCTATTTATGAACTCATTCCAGTGCAAGAACGTCATCAAAACCATAAACGCGACAGATCAGTAACCCCATGAATCTCTGCCCCACTCAATCCAACAACGCACAGGTAGAACAACACTCCACATCTTCATATTAATCCTTGTGAAGTGGTGTGGACCTCTGCAACGCCAAGTCGATGCCAGTTGCCCACATATATCCAAATCGCAACGCAACAAATCAACCTGCTGCTAACGTTCCTTCCATGTCACCACGTGAATGCAAAGGTGAGAGAGAGAGAGAGAGAGAGAGATGTGTTGGTTTCAATAAGAACTAGATGAGTGCGTCTTTTGAGATCTCAATGACCCTGCGTTGTTTGGTTCCTTGGGCATAACTCACGTGGGAGCAGTTCCTCACTACACTCGCAGAGCTTTGATCCAACCCTAGCTAACATCCCTAACCCTAAACCGTAACTCCAGAAACACCAGTCTGTTTATGATAACATGGGCGATGATTGCCCAATCATGGATTGATCGGATGACTCCCGTGTTTCAATGGATGGGATGCATGCAGTAGTACCTGGAGAAGAGGGTGCCGCAGTCGCAGCGGTACTCGCGAGTGCCGCAGATCTTGGAATGGGCCTTCCAGTCCGACTGCACAGCGTAACGCTTGGAGCACTTGTCGCACTTCCACCGCTTCTCGCCGTGCTTCCGGCAAAAGTGCTTCTTGACGCCGGTGAGGTCTCCGAGGGCCCGCGACGGGTCGTGGTGGACGCACGTCGGCTCCGGGCATACGTACACACGGCGGCGGACCTCCTCCGGGTTCTTCTGCTTCAGCTTCCATGGCAGGTTGTGGCCGCGCCGATGGAGCTGGAGGTTCTGCTCCCGCTGGAACCCTTTGTTGCAGACTTCGCAGACGAATCGGTTGGTGGCCAGCAGTGATCTCGGTGACAAAGCTATTACCTCGGCATCCGGATCTGTGATCATGATCGAATGAGAAACTTGTTGTCTCATCGATGCGCAGTGTATAATAAAGCTATATGCTCAGATATTTTATGCAGGAGAGGACTCGGTGATATCAATACAAGAAAGAGAGATCATTTCTGAACTTACAAAATTAAGTTGAATTCACTTGTGAGAGAAAAATGATCCAAAAATCCTAGAAATAACTTCTCCAAGAATAATGATAGGAGTACTCAACACACACACACACACACATATATAGCAGTCAGAAATCAGAGGAAAGGAAAAATGGATTGGTTGACAAGCAAACGTATAGATGATGTTCAGATACTTGCTTGGTTTTCCAGGGAGGTTCCTCTTCTTCTTCTGAGGAGCAGCAGCCGACGAGCCTGGTATCGTTGATGCTTGCGGCAGCGGCAGCGGCAGCGGCAACGGCTGTTGGTGGCTGTACTGGTCTTGCTCTACGGTTCCAAAGAAATGAGTCGATGACGAAGCAGCCATCGCCTTCTAAACCAAAGCTGATGGTAGATGTTGTTCTTGGTCTCGTCTCTCTCACTCACCGATCTTTCTTTTGGTTTCTGGTAATGATCGGCTGCTAGTCCAAATCAGCGACGCGGAAGAAACACTCACTTTCCTACATGGAACCTTGAGCTCCCATGTTTTTCTGTCTATCGAGCTATCTATCTCCGAGTAAGTATCTGCCTTCCGGCCTCCTCCAAACCTAAAGACAAGAAAACAAAGAAAGGAAGGATGAGATAAAGACCCAAATACTAGAGCAAGAGGAGTAGATCTAGGAACCCAAGCCAACCAACCCTTCACGAAAACCTCAAAACTCTAACCCTTTACTCTCCCACCTCCACTAAAGAACAAAGAACTCGGGCAGAGGAAACAACCAGTTGGCTCAAAAACAAGCAGAAAGAGACAGGGTGTTTATGAGAGGAAGATGGAAGGAAACAAAGGAGGGGGAAAGAAAAGCAGAGCCAAAACGAGAAGGCATCTTTCTTCTCTTCCTCGGCTCTCTTTGTTCTGATCAGCTAAACACAACCCAAAGAAGAAGAAGAAGAGGAAGAAGAAGAAGGGAGAGAGCAGCTAGTACAATCTACTCTTTGTAGTTCTGCTGCTGAGTCTGAGAGGGGCAGAAACGAAACTGGGTCTGTGATGTCTCTCGAGTCACTTGCTATAATTCTCCTTCTCTCCTCTTCCTCCCTGCGGACGATCCTCTTTCTTCCTCTTCCGCTAGTCCCCCTACTTCCTCTCTTATTCCACATGAATACGAGTAGGAGAGAGAAGGGATGGGGAAGGAGGACAGTGTTGCCGATGCTGTCTCGAGTGGGCAAGTGGGGTGCTATGTGGCAAGGATCGGGGCCCATGACCTGTAGCCCTCATCCTCTCCCACCTCCTCGTTGTTTTGTATCTCCCTCTCAACGTTGAGACAAAAGCCAACCTCTGAGCTCATTCCAAACCCCACATTACCACGGTTGTGATTAGTAGAACTCTTTCCAGTGACGTGATTTCGATCTACGGTAAGAAAATGAGATGAGGACGGGTGTTTATAATTTAAGATGACGAGTTGCACAGGCGGTTTACATATCTTTCCTTGGAAGATTTGGCATGATGGATAAGCATTCAAGGACCAGTGGAGGAATTCTTTCTTGGACATCGTTTATAGCGTTTTGTTTTGGATGAACTATTCCAATCTCAGCGCTAGATTGATTTATTAGGATAAAGAACAAGTTCTTCAATCCCAACGTATTTATGGGAATTTGACTGCTTAGCCATCGAAGAAAAAGCTATAGGCCTCCACTCACGAATTACTTGCCTTAATCGAATCTATCGAGCCTAGAATTATCGTTATAATTAACATGAAAAGAACACGAGAAACCAATTAGCTTGAGGTAAATTTAATGTGAAATCAAACCCAATACAAATGGTGAACGCAATTCCTATGAACCTTAGCATATTAAGAGTAATATCGCCTCTCATAAACCTGAGGTGTAAGGTCATGTGCATGGATCCCACCGCATCAACCCTATGCGATACATCTTAGAGGTGTGATGTGGGTATGTATATGGTGATGATGTGATCCATGCCTCTTTTGACGGCACTACCATAGCCTATGGCACGGTCCGTACGTTGCAGTGACATGTATCAAGTCGGTCAACGAGAAATGTATTAGTTGACGTATGACCTTAAGTGTGTCGATCACGTAACTGGTCAGAGAAGTAGGGCACTTGCTCCACTACTTACCTTATAATAAGATGTTTGTTTTATTTTAGTGGCTTGGGAAGGGGATGGCTTAGTTTGATTTTGATTGTGTAAGATCATCTGCGAGTTATCATGAAAGAACGCTTCAACGAGAAAGGGTAGAGAGTTGTAATTGCCATCTTTTAGGGTATTCTTTAGAGAATTTAAGAGGGGCTCCTAGTCCCGAGTCCTTGCACTGTCGAAGAGGAGAGTTCCAGCTTAACCCCTTCGAAGCTTATGTTAGATTTTTATAGATAGTGAATCATGTCCCCCAGCATCTATCTGGGGATGATTTTTATACCTACCGCGGGGAACCGACTCCTCCTGTACTTGTTGCGCTGTCAACATTTCCAATGGACAGTATATCTGTTCTGGAGTCATCCCTCTGAGCTCATGCCTTACAAGGTTGTATTCTTATTAGCTGGCATCGCTTGAATCCAATCGACACAGATTTACAATACGTTGCTTTGGACTTAAATCATGGCGTCAAACGAACTATATTGTTTCACTATACTTTAAGATGTATACATATTTTTGATTGGAGTGGTACTAAACTTGATCTGAGATAGTTGTCAACTAGACGGAGTGGCACCACGCATGATATAACGTGGCTACCAGCTGTGTAATGTCAAAATATATTTTTATTTTATCTTTTTATTAAGTAATGTGATTGTAGATATAATAGAAATATCCTTCCAAATGGTTAGGTGGAAAGGATTGGTGCTCCCAAAAATAACTTTCTAAATAATAATAGTAGCTAATTTAAGGTTTATTTTTGGTCCAAAATATAGTATCTTTTTTAATATTTAAGGTTAAGGGAATTGATAAAAGTAACCTTATTCAATGGTTTGTGCGGAGGATCTTTTGAGAATGCCAAAATCAATAAATTTTCTTCATCGTTAAATTAAAACAAACTAAATTTCAATTCTCTAAACTTAGTTTTCTATCTCTAGTCTTTATAATCTCTACGTTATAAATATATATATATATATATATATATATATATATATATATATATATATATATATATATATATATATATATATATATATATATATATATATATATATAATTTGTTACCGTGACATGCAGTCGTCTTACTTGGTTGACTCTTGTCTAACTATGAATGGATTTTTCTCTTTTTCATCGATTTGTCTTTTCCCTTTTTTGTCTCTTACTTAATCGGGTCATAAAAGCATATTTAATTATTATCTATGCAGATTTTATATAACTACGTCGAGAGCGATTGGTAAAAGCTTTTTGAATACTTAGTGCTGAGAAGGTGTAATAAGGGATTAGAATGGTTCAAAGAGTTTAGTATCTTCTCTAACACCTAAGACCTCTTTTTTTCCCTAAAAAATAAAATTTATTACTAATTAGATGAGTACAGAAAGAGCTCTATATATTCATGCGCATGCCCCCATTTTGTGAGCCAATGGTCAACTCTTTTGCTATACAACGCTAGATTCATGCGCATGCCCCCATTTTGTGAGCCAATTAAGTTTCTCTCTATATATGAGTATACTTGATCTCATCAAAACCCCTGAGATTCCTTATAAGAGCCTTTTACAATTGTCATGATTAAATGGTAAGTTAATTCATAAAATTAATTACTCGAACTTGAAAAACCATATAAATCGTCAAGTATTATAATTAATAGTGTCAAGCATTGTAAGTGATTGGATGATATGTCGAGCTAATGAGATGTTTGAATATATATTAGATCTCTTATCATTTTTTTGTTTTCAATGATTACAATGAACTTATTATAAGTTCTTTTCTGAACTAAGAATCATCTACTATCCAGATTTCATCTATTATAATTGTTCAATCAATCCATAAGTATGCTCTTATAAGAATCATCCCTAAGGGATGTGATTCATAAGTCTTTTTCTACTTATTCTAGGAAGAGAAATTGTCTTGTTATTTATCAATAATGTCTTAATATCTATTAAGAGAGTAAGAGAGAGAGAGAGAGAGAGAGAGATTGTGGAGTTTTTGGAAGAAGATATAAGTGACATTTTGGCCCTTCAGATGTTGCTAAAATGAACTCACAAGAGAGATTATTTTCTTGTGGTGTAAAACCAGAAGAGATTATTGCTAAGAAGTTGAAGGAAATGCATGCTACATGCTTGAAATTATAGGTTGCCATGATGGTGTCTTATTCAAGGGCATACTCAAATTCCATGTCACTATCTTGAATCTACATGTGTTACATGGATCACAATGACTTGATTTATGTGAATCCAACCATAATTAGTATATTTTAAAGATTAATCATGTTATGTTGATATCTCTACATGTCTTTAAGAGGATGCCCATTAGATTTTGTAGGACAAGCCATCACTGATTGAGGAGTTACATGTATTAGTTCCAACTATGTAGGGCTCAACAATTGACAAGCAGTTAAATGGCCTAAATCAATGCAAGTCTCAATCCACAAATAATTGTAGTTTAAATCAAATTGTTGTAACTTACCCACTAAAACAGTAGCACTAGAATTATGAATCATTCATTACAAAATGTCCTCATTCTCATTTCTCTATTCTGAACAGTGATCACAATGGAGATTGAAGGCTGCTTGGGAGTATTGTGTGCCAAGACATACATAAATTCCTACTGACATACAGAATATGGTACGGGCATTTCGAGAGGTGCATGCAAGTTGAAATTAATGTTTCTGGTCCCAAACATCTAAATATTTCCTGATGGAGATGTATCACCAACCCATGCAAATATTATTTATTGCATGAGGCAAACACAATCCCCACAGGGTGAATGTGTTGGATGCTTTCGTTCATTCTCGGGAGTAGAAAGCATAAAGAGTACACACACACACAAGTTTCTTCAGGAGCCTATTGAGTTAACATCATGTGAAGTCAATAGTGACTCCTACCAAATTTTGTCCTGATATTACTGATGCAATATAATAACAACATTTTAATTGGACTTGACTACATGCATCTTTTCATGCTAAAAAGAACAAAAAAAATATTTTCGACGTGCTAAATACTTTAGTAAATGAGCACATTGTGAGCTGTTATGTTCAATGAGACAAATAGACAAATCAGTATTTTTATTATCCTTTATTCATGATATGTTAAGGGGGGTTTGGGATAATATAGTATCCAAAAATGTTAATTAAGAAGTAGAAGAGGTTAATTGACAAAAACAAATTAGAGATGGTCATCAATCTAAAATGATGAATTTGATCCAACATGACCTGCTTTTCAAATATTATCATAATAGAATTGATCGTCAATTCAAAGTGTTGATTGCTCATTTGCGTCTTAATATCTCAAGTTGAAGGATGTTATAAAACTACATCAGATCATCTCTGGTGTGAATCCTTCGATGTTTAAGTTAACGAACTATTTTTCTTACGACGTGTGTGTGAGTTCCGATTGATTATCAATTCTAACTATATTAAAAGTACCATCATCACGTCCCTCTCATAAAATTAGGTGGAGATGGCTATCACGCTTTGAACAATATAAAATTGTGTTCCCTAATGCTAAATATTTGACGTCCTAATTAACTCATTTTGCACGGCATAAGATTCCATTTGGTGGGTCTGTGTTGAGCTGAGGACTGTCTTTTAGCTACCTTCTTGTCAGCTAATAATTGATGCCAAAAGAATCAGTAGATTTGATGCCAAAAGACACATTTATTATGTATCATTTTCTTGTTACGAAACACATAATAAGCGACCAAAGTTAATTCCACTAAATTGAATCACACTCTTAGAAATTTCAGATGGGATCGAGCCACTAATCAGACATCAGCTAGCAAAGAACGAAGAAGAACTATGATGTCTCATTTCAACCAATCAACGGCATAGCCCACATTGCATGTAATCGTAGAAGAGTAGAATTACAGTTCTAAATTGAACGGAGCTTAAAGCTAGCAACAATTCTTTATTAGAATTGAAGAGTCATATTTGTCTCACACTACATCGGGCAATTGAACAATAGGATTATCAAAAGCACAAGAACTGAGAGAGAGAGAGAGAGAGAGAGAGAGAGAGAGAGAGAGAGAGAGAGAGAGAGAGAGAGAGAGAGTATAGAGAATTTAGGAGGGATTTTTTTTTGGTTTTTGAGATTGTCATAACTCAAACTTAGTTTCTTACCATGACAGAGTAGTCAACAAAAACATAAAGTTGTTTTCTTCTTGCTTTGGGGATGCTGTTGAAGGCACCCAAGAACTCATATGATGTAGGAAAGACGACTTGCTTGTGTATACATCTGATTCGATATCAATTTAACTTAGAAACTTCTTCTGTCTTATAAATTTGAATCCTCATTGATGATGGAAAGAGTGTTACATCTCTTGTACGATAATTATGTGATTTGTAGGGTTGCAATGGTGGATTAGATTTCAAATTAGATGGATTTGTAATTATTAATTTGAGCTTAAGCTTTCTAAACCAAGTGAGAATCAAGGCTTCATTGTGTAAGCCATGGCATGTAAAGCAATTGAACACTTTAATCCATAATCCATATATGTTTTATTCTATTGCACAAAAACATGTAGTTTGTGTTTCCAAAAGAGAAATGTATTAACTAAGCAATAGAAACAAGAAAGAAGCTCTGTAGATCAAAAGCACAAAAAAACAATTGGGCTGAGAGGGTCAGTTCCCTCTTCAAAAAAATACAGATTCGATTAGCCTAACATATCTAGTGAACTAATTTGCAGCCTTATTCCACTCTCTATATATATACATGAGAGATTATGCACGAATCAAAACAATACTGAGCGGAAGGACAGCTCTTTAGCAATCCTAAGCCGCATTTCAGTTCAAATTTTCTAAAGATCCACTGAGCGGAAGGAATGCTTTGGGACTGCTCAATTAGACTCGAGAACCACTGCGGAAGCTGCTCCATTTGTAGTGGACATATCAGTTTTATGTGTGGCAGCCGGTCGAGACTATCCAGGTGCTCCAGATTTGGACAACCATGAACCTCTAAAAACTTCACGGAAACATTGGATATTCTGTTCAACTTCTTGTTGTCTGCGACTCTGAGAACGTCATCCAACCGGAGGTTTGTGACTTCTCTTAAGTCGTGAGCTCCATAGAGGTACAATTCTTTCAAGTTGGTACCATGGGATAGGCCTTCCGGAAGAGCTCTCAGCTTGGAGCAGTCGGCAAGAACACACTCCTTTAGATTGGGAAACAGTCTTCCCTGCCCGCCTACCGACCATTCTTCCCGGTTGGGCATGTCGTTGAAATGTTCGAGTTTCGGGAATGCGGAAGATCCCACCGGCAAACTGCAGCCGAGAAATTCAACTCCGATGGTTTTGACGGCTTTGAAACTTATGATCTCCAGATATTTTAGCAGCGGCAACATGCCTAGAGGAGGTAGCTCGGTGCATGATGGGAAGTGCCAGAGCTTCAAGTATTCCAGGTTAGCAAAAGATTGGTCCAGCGAGTGTGACACCATCCAGCCTGGGAGTCTTCGACCGAAGAATTGGTTGATGGTAAGGTCTTCAGGGTTGTTGGAGGAGAGAGTTCATTATATATCTTCTCTGCTCTCCCGATTTCCTCCTCGTCCTCCTGGTCATGCATGTTGTTCCCATCTCCATTATCTTCTTCTTCCTCCTCGTCTTCACTCTCTTCGCCCTCATCTACACCGTCATCGTCGACTTCAACATCCTCGCCATCGTCCGCGACATGCATCCAACTCAAAAGGAGATGACTAAGGAAGCGTTTCTCCGCAAGTACCGACGCTGATCCCGTCGCTACTGCTCTCTCCAGTTTGGATATTCTCAGATATCTTAGCTCGAAAAGCGCTCGCAATTCCTCCAAGTCGCACCCCTCGTCCATCTCATTCGTTGGGTCATCAAGGCCGACCACAAATCCTTAAAGATTGTTAAGCTTTGTTAACTTTTAGATTCCCTTTGGTACATGAGTCAGCGGAGTATCGAAAGCATCGAGACACCTCAGACTGTGCAGCCTCGTGACAGCATTAGGAAGCCTGTGCAAGTGGTTGCAGTGGGAAACGATCAAAGTCTAGATGTTTGCAAGTCGCCCTATCGTTTTGGTATATCATTAATCTTTGTACCATGAAGATCTAAGTATCTTAGATGCAATGGATCCTCGATGCAATCCGAAATTCTATCGATCGATGTATCTCTCAAATCCAACACTTGTAGGTGCGGTAACCTTCTCAGCACCATCGTCGTCGATTATCTTGGTCCTGGGGGACTCAGAATTAAAATTCTCAAACATTCCTGTTCCATAATTCGTTTGGGGAGTAGTAATTTGTCACCCATGTTAGAAAATGACAACCTACGAATCTTGGTGTTTGCTTGTATATCTAATTCCCCTCCATGTCTAATCGAAATCCCTTCGTCTCTCATCAAATATGCACCAAGGGATCGTAAACGTTCATGCATAGAGCAACAGCTATTGTCTGCGTACAGTGGATCCAGCTGTAGCAGATTCCTCGAAACTAGTTCCCAATAGTACTCCTCGGCTACATGTTCCATCAATCTATTATTATTTCCATGTTATACGATAAGGCCTTCAGCCACCCAAAACCGAACGATCTGTCTGAAATGTATAGTACTTCTCTCTGGGTATAAGGAGCAATAGATAAAACATTTGTTTCAGGTAAGATGGTAAATCCTGGTGGCTCAAATTCAAAGCCCCCGGTACTCCATCCTCCATCTTGTTCATACTTCAAGCATCACTCTCAAGGACTTCTTCCCACTTCACTATGCTTCTGTTCTTGTAAGCTAAAACCCCTGCAATAGCTTTAATGGAAAGAGGAAGTCCATCACATTTTCTAACAATTTTCCTACCTACGCATGTCATCCTCCTCCCCAGCTTCGAATACTATCTTCCGAAGCAACATCCGCCCACTATTTTCATCCATTTTCTCCACTTGGTGGATATAGCTATGTCTGATACCTATCAACACACTTTCTTTTCTCGTGGTAACTAAGATCGTGCAGCTGCCTTCTCCTTTACTTAGTGGTCTCCTGAGGAAATCATTCCAAACAGTTGCACTCCAAACGTCGTCCAACACGAGAAACAAGTTTTTGGTCAGGAGAGAGGCGAGTTTAGGTTCCAATTCTGACATGCTTTCTCCCTTAAAAGATTCTGCACCTTCGGCTGCACACCTTACTAGCTCTTTCAGTAATTCGATCTCGGAATAATCCTTAGACACATACAACCATTTACTGATAGGAAAGTTGTCCTTGATCCTTTGTTCGTTGTATATTTTACGTGCTAAAGTGGTCTTTCCGATGCCACCCATCCCTACAATCCCAAAAACACGACACTTTTGCTTATTTTTCTGGAGCATGGCATCAATCAGATTGTGGGCAGCTACTTCAATTTGTTCCCCTACAATGTCCTCCTCAACTTCTAAGGGAGATGTCTCCCGTGTAGTTGTTTTGTGAGGTTGGGGTTCTTGGGTTGCCGACACTATCTCAGACACCAAGGCATTGAACTCGGCCATTTCTTTCAGTCTAGCATTAAGTGCTTCGATTTTGGGAGCGATCTCATGACGGCATTTAGTGCACTTAAAGCTAGAGGAAACAAAGCTGAGAGGGGAGCTTACCGCTGACGCTGATGCCGGCGGAGCTTCCAAAGTTTCCCACCTTCGATCGTGCAGAGATCGATGATATCATCGGCATCGTACATGAGATCTTTCAGCATCCTCACCCAGTTGTCAATGACGGCGCTCCCACGCCTCTTCCGCTCTGCATCTTGGATCAAACATCTGATTTTGACCAAGTTTTCCGTCAGGGATTTGATCTCCTTCTTCACACCTAGCACCTTGCACATCTCTCCCTCCAGAAACTCTGTTACGACTTTAAGGTATCTTGAAACAAAGAAATTAAGGATCATTGCCATGATCTCTTTGACACCAACCGAGGAAATGCCACACCACTCAGAAAGAAAGTTTGATGTGTTGTTTGCACGGCCAAGTGTTCCTTGAGCACAAATATATTTGTATCCAAGAGCAGCATCATCAGTAGAACAAACAGGCTAAAACAAACCACGCCTGCAAACAAAATTACGACAAATGTCAAGGATGGAGTCTTACCTTCACCGGTTCCCGTTTGCAAGCGAAACAAAAAAAATGGAACGCTCGTCTGTCTGCATTCAAACCGGTAGCTATAATTTTAAGATGAGAGCGCACTCGCATGCAGCAGTATCTATGTTTCTTTCCACTGTGCATGTTTTGTTGCATTAGATACCAGAAATCTCCGGTCATTGGTCGAGTCATGAAATCGTACGAGCGGCCCGGCCCCTAACGACAGAAGTTAATCGACCGAGGAACAACATGGAATTGTTTCCTAAGGTGATCCATGCAGTAGCCGTCAGAAATCAGATTACCTTATCATCTACTTTCTTAGTCTTCCGAGATCTGAGACAAATAAGACGAGTAGCTCAACGGAGAAGACGGCAGAGTCACATGGCGAAATCTCGGAAGTAGAAGTCGCGGTATCTGGGAAGTGTGTGCAACTGTTCAAGTTTTAGATGAAGATGAGACCCAGCAGCTCAGCGGAGTGGACGGAGGAGTTGCGGGGCGAAGTCTCGGAAACAGAGATCGCAGGACACGCTGAACAGCTGTGTTTGCTGAGTTCGAAAAATCTGCAAGGAGTCGATTCAAAGAATCTGTGAAACAACTGTGTATAACCAGCGACTCGGCGCAGAGGACGGATGGCGAAATATTGGAAAGGAACGAATTCGAAACAGAGCTTCTAAATGATAATTTCTCATAGCGCTTCTTTATTTTTTTTTAATTTCTCACAGCGCTTCTATTTTAAAAAGATTTCGAAACAGAATTTTTCTAAATGATAATTTTATCCTTTCGTCAGCTGTCCCCTCCATTTAGTCTAACCCATCGGCCATCGTCTTTGTCGTCGCCCTCGTCATAACCTAATGGTCTATGATAACGATATTCGTCCACTGATAGAGAATAACCTCGTATATAATGGAGGAGGGTAAGCATGAGGGCTATAACAAAAGAGACAATCCTGCTTGTATGCCGTAGAGGAGGGTGGCCAACGGTGGCTATGGGACGATGGAGGTATTAGCGGGTCTAACGAAAAAAGAGATTAAATGATTTTTTTCATTAGACTAGAAACGTTGTTTTAGAAAAAAAAAGTATGAGCATTCTAAAAATATTTCGAAAAGTATAATTCTAAAAAAATTGATATCGTACCAATAAATTCATACTATGGATGTACTCTTGAAGTATAGTATGAAACTTGTATGACGAGCAATAATTTAATTATTTAAAATAGATATCTCCACTATTAAAAACTATGCCCCCACTATCAAGTATTTAAAATAGGTGGTATAATTTAATTCAAATCTAATATTCATGTGATAATAAAATATAGAATAAAAATAAATAAAAGTAGAAGATTTATATTCAATTCATTTTTGCTATCGAACAATTTCATTTTAATAACTTTTGATATTCTTAACATATCCTATGCAAATGGATATAAATGTCCTCAATTTACTATTTAATTCTAACAATTTTTTTTAAATCTAATTATATTATTGTTGTTGTTGTTGTTATTCTCTTCTTAATCATCAAAGCATCTATCATTGTTGGAGATACAAAATAATTAAAAATAAATAAATAAATAATCAAATGAAACTTTATGAAGATTGAAGAGGTGGTGAGAAATAATTTTTGATATTTGTTGGATCGATTTAACATGTTTGGTTAAATGCTCGGAAGATGATATTCTGGGTATTTTTGTAACAATCTGAAAGATATTAGTTTTTGGATTATCAATAAGATGTTATATTATAAGTCATCTTTTAGGGTTGTCTATAGAAATCTACATACAACATGATCATTGATTGAAGGATACTTTATTTTTATTGGATAATAAAAAAAAGATAGAAAAAAGGGTTAGGACACTCTTAGAATCATTTTTTATTAGGTAGTATGGACATTTCATTTTTTTTTAATACCAATTTTGTCCTAATAAAACTTTAGATCAGTTCGGGTCTGTGAATCGGTTCCAAGTCCACGAACTTGTTCCAGTCAATGAACTGTTCCCTAAACCTTTCTTGGGCTTGTCACCTTTCCCTCTATCTCCTCCTCCCCCATCTTCCGGTGGCATCCAACTTAAACTCGTCGAGTTTGCATCCAGAGAGATGGTAGATGGTCATGCAAAGAAAAATATCGAATCTACCTGCAGAAGGTTCCTCCAAACTAGTTCTAGCCCACGGCACTCATCGGCTACATCTTCCATCAACCTACCTACCTCCTCGTTCTACAATAAAGCCTTCAGCCATCCAAAACGGAGCAATACCCTTGTAATACAGAAAGACCTTCGTAGAGAAAGAACAATAAAGAAAAAATTGTTTTAGACGAGATGGTAAATCCTCGTAGCTCGGTGGCGATGCTCCTACCGCTCCACATCTTGAACGTAATATCTGATAGCTTCCAACCTTCGCTGCAGACTCATATTAATTTCATACTTCCAATGGACCGGAGTTAAGGCTTACAAGCGTTCCAAAGAGTAACTAAGACCAGCTAAATCATATTAATTTCAGGTTTCCAACGAACGAATATATATATTGATCCCGAATACATTTACATGAGAAGGAAAAATATGAATGTAATAAACGAGGTCATGGAATGCATTCCATGCCATGTACTAAGAAAGAAGGTCATCCATATGTCGGTACGAGAACGAAGTTGAGGGTTGCTGCAACCCAACACCACAATGACTAAACAGAGTGGCTTCTGAATTCATTATTGACCTGGTAGACGATGAACGAGGTGGTGTGTAACGCTTCCAATCCAGCGGATAGTACAATGTTATAATTATGTAGATTTTGATTGCAAGGGCAGAATCAAAATAAACTAGATTTCATAATTATCACATAATCTAATTCATGATAAATCAACCCATAGGATAGGATGTACAATAGATTTAACAACTCGGTAAGAATTCTCAATATTTCAATCCAAATAACATAGAAAATAATCTAAACATACAGTGATCTTAATAGATTAATTATATAATTTAATCAATAACCGATCCATCATGTTTCAACCGCACACTCAGAAAAACTTAATGATAATCTGATATAAGCAACCCACAGTCCAATAAACACCGTGATTCATATGTTAATCAAAACTTATCATAAATAAATAATAAAAAGATGAAACCATTAAATCCCGGCATCAAATACCTTTATTCGCAAAATATTATATAAAGGAAGCATAAACTGGCGCAGAGACCTTTCTTTGACCCTGCAAAGAAATCAACAAAAGAATTAAGAGAATATATACACACATATATAGCTCAGTTATCGGATAGAACCAAGAAAATGACTTACAAGGAACACCAATGCCCTTATTCTGGAGGTACATTTGTGTCATACTTATATGGATCCTTGATGTATCGCATGTATTCTTCGGAATCAGTTTGAAATTTGACATCTGGAATCCGTTGGATGATGTTCCAATGCTCGTTGCCATTGAGACAGCTCCTTAGCAGCACTATGTTGCAGTACACTTCAAGTTTGCGGAAACTCCATTGTGCAGAATTAGGGCGCTGTTGATCAATTAAGCGGGATAACCACGGGGGAAGCTGATCCATATGTTCCGGACATGTCAGGACCAGGTGCTGCAGCTTGTCGAGATTATCCACGTACTCTAGATTGGGGCAATCCTCCACCTCCAGATACTTCATGGCAACGTTGGATATTCTGTTCAGCATCTTGTTATCTGTGACAGACAGCTTGTAACTCAAGCGGAGCTTTGTTACTTCTCTCAAGTTGTGAGCTCCCCAAATGTGCAATTCCTTCAAGTTGGTAGCGTGGGATAGGCCTTCTGGAAGAGCTCTCAGTTTGGGACAGTCTACGAGACAACATTCCTTTAGATTGGGAAACAGCTTCAGGTGTGTTCTGTGACCACCTTCCTCCACACCGCATAGTGACCATTCTTCCCAGTTGGGCATGTCGTTGATCTCCAAATACTCAAGTTTGGGAAATGCACAAGTTCCCGGGAAACTGTGGCCGAGAAACTCAGGCCCAATGGTCATGACCGCTTTGGCTCCTATGATCTTAAGATATTTCAGCAGGGGCAGCATGCCCAGAGGAGGGAGCTCTGCGCATGATGGGAACACCGAAAGATACAAGTATTGCAGGTTAGGGAGTGATTCGCCCAGGGAGGACGACATCATCCAGTTTGGGAATTGTCGACCCGGGAATCGTACGATGACAAGAGTTCGTAAGCTTGAAGGAGGAGAGAGTTCATTACATATCTTCTCGGCTCCCATCTGGATTTGCTCCTCTTTTCTCCATGTTGTTGCTCTTCTATCCTCACCACTATCGGTGGCATCTCCATCTTCCCCATCTTCTGGTGGCATCCAACTTAAAATTAGTTCCCTAAGAGAACGTTTCTCCGCTAGTGCCGACGCTGCCGTCACTGCCCTCTCTAGCCTGTATATACTCAGATATCTTAGCTTGGAAAGAGGTTGCAGCTCCTCTAATCCACACCCGGTCTCGTCCACCTCGTTCGTCGGATTGTCATGACCGATCACAAATCCTTGGAGTATGTTAATATTTATCAATTTCCCGATTCCCTTCGGTACATGAGTTAGAGGAGTGTCTTCGACAACGAGACTCCTTAGATTATATAGTCTAGTGATGGTCATGGGAAGTTTGTACAAGTGTTTACATCCTGAGATATTCAAAGTTTGAAGGTTTACAAGACACCCTATTGATTCCGGTATCTCATGAATATTTGTTATATCAAGATCTAAGTATCTTAGGTGCAATAGATCTCCGATGCAATTTGGAATTCTCTCGACTGATGTGTTACAAAGATCCAATACTCGTAAATTTGGTAACCCTTCGAGTACATTATCCTCAATTGTGATGGTTGAGTGGGAGTCTCTGATCACTAAAGTTCTCAAACATTTCTTTTCTATGATGTGATCCGACAGTACTAATTTTATTCCCATGTTAAATATCAACAACCGACGAATCTTCGCGTTGGCTTTTATATCTAATCTTTGACCAACTGTAATCGAAAATCCTTCGTCTTTCATCAAGTATGTAGCGAGCGCTCGTAAATGGTCATGGATACAAAACATGATCCTGTTTATATACGATGGATCCACTTGTAGAAGATTCCTCGAAACTAGTTCCCAATAGTACTCCTCAGCTACATCTTCCATCAACCTACCTTCTGCTTCTACGATAAGGCCTTCTGCTATCCAAAACCGAATAATATCATTGTAATGAAAAACCTTCCAGGTGAAGAACGAGCAATAAAGAAAGCATTGTTTCAGATGAGATGGTAGATCCTCGTAGCTCAAGTGCAAAGCCCTTGGAACTTCTTCGTCGATCTGACGGTTCGTACTCCATGCGTCATTCTCGAGGACTTGTTCCCACTCCGCTGTGCTTCTGTCCTTGGAAATTAGAACCCCTGCAATAGCTTTGATAGCAAGAGGAAGTCCATCACATTTTCTAACAATTTTCCTACCTACTTCCTCCAACCTACGCATGTCATCCTCCTCCCCAGCTTCGAATACCGTCTTCCCAAGCAACAGCCACCCGCTGTTATCATCCATTTTCTCAGCTCGGTGCATATAGGCTTTCATACCTCTTAACACTGTTTCGTTTCGAGTGGTAACTAAGATCGTGCTGCTACCTACTCCTTTACTTAGTGGTTTCCTCAGGAAATCAGTCCATACATTTGGACTCCACACGTCGTCCAACACGAGAAATAAATTTTTAGTAAGGAGCGAGGCAAGTTTGGGCTCCAATTCTGCTCTGTTGTCTTCCTCAAAAGATTCTGCTTTGGTTTCATCTCCGGCACACCGAATTAACTTTCTGAGTAACTTGATCTCCGAATAATCCTTTGAGATATACAACCACTTTTGGATAGGAAAGTTTGCTTTGATCCTTCCATCATTATATATTTTACTTGCTAGAGTAGTTTTCCCGATTCCACCCATTCCAACTGTTACGGTGAGTAACTGTTCAGCCGTGGCCCTGGGGCCGTCACGGCTTGGTCCGGGTCCGGAAGGCGGTGGTCAACGGGTGGGGGAGCCCCTCGAGTCTGCTGGATCTCCAGAGGCAGTGATCTCCAAAGGTGTCGCACCTGCACAAAGGTCGGGTCGGGGTGCTCGACCCGACCCCTTCGACGATCAAGTCAGTGAAAGATGTGGAGGAGGTTTAGGAGGAGGAGAAACCTCCGTGTGTTGAGTGCGTTGAGAGTCTCCCCCTTTGCTTAGGGCTCATGGGTATTTATGGAGGAGATTAGATGTTACCTGACACAGCTGTCTGCAGGGCAGGACTGTACCTTCGGTGGCGTCTGGCATTGCCACTCGGGTTGCGTGGGAGGCTGAGCTACTGCAGGGTATGGTGAGCCTCGGGCAGCATGTCGCTCAGGGGGATGGCGTGTCACATCGCCACTTTTATCCCTATCATATGCCCCCCTCGAAAGGAGCTATGCGTCGGTTTTTGCATGCGGGGAGCTCGATGCATGGCTTCTTACTTCAGGTGGGCTGTTCATGCGGATCCGGGGGGCATGACGCGGGCGGGGTGGCCGCGCTGGTGTGCCTCGGGCATTACGCGACCGAGGAGCAGGACCCAGGCGGGCTGACCGCGCTGGTGAGCCTCGGGCATTACGCGACCGAGGAGCAAGACCCAGGCGAGTTGACCGCGCTGGTGAGCCTCGGGCATTACGCGACCGAGGAGAAGGACCCAGGCGAGCTGACCGCGCTGGTGAGCCTCGGGCATTACGCGACCGAGGAGCAAGACCCAGGCGAGTTGACCGCGCTGGTGAGCCTCGGGCATTACGCGACCGAGGAGAAGGACCCAGGCGAGCTGACCGCGCTGGTGAGCCTCGGGCATTACGCGACCGAGGAGAAGGACCCAGGCGGGCTGACCGCGCTGGTGAGCCTCGGGCATTACGTGACCGAGGAGTAGGACCCAGGCGGGCTGACCGCGCTGGTGAGCCTCGGGCATTACACGACCGAGGAGGAAGACCCGGGCAGGCTGACCGCGCTGGGGTGCCTCGGGCATTACGCGACCGAGGAGGAAGACCCGGGCGGGCTGGCCGCGCTGGGGTGCCTCGGGCATTACGCGACCGAGGAGAAGGACCCAGGCGAGCTGACCGCGCTGGTGAGCCTCGGGCATTACGCGACCGAGGAGAAGGACCCAGGCGGGCTGACGGCGCTGGTGAGCCTCGGGCATTACGCGTCCGAGGAGTAGGACCCAGGCGGGCTGACCGCGCTGGTGAGCCTCGGGCATTACGCGACCGAGGAGGAAGACCCGGGCGGGCTGACCGCGCTGGGGTGCCTCGGGCATTACGCGACCGAGGAGGAAGACCCGGGCGGGCTGGCCGCGCTAGGGTGCCTCGGGCATTACGCGACCGAGGAGAAGGACCCAGGCGGGCTGACCGCGCTGGGGTGCCTCGGGCATTACGCGACCGAGGAAGAAGACCCGGGCGGGCTGACCGCGCTGGCGAGCCTCGGGCATTACGCGACCGAGGAGTAGGACCCAGGCGGGCTGACCGCGCTGGTGAGCCTCGGGCATTACGCGACCGAGGAGCAGGACCCAGGCGGGCTGACCGCGCTGGTGTGCCTCGGGCATTACGCGACCGAGGAGTAGGACCCAGGCGGGCTGACCGCGCTGGTGAGCCTCGGGCATTACGCGACCGAGGTGGTGGGACCTAGGCGGGCTGACCGCACTGGTGAGCCTCGGGCATTACGCGACCGAGGAGAAGGACCCAAGCGAGCTGACCGCGCTGGTGAGCCTCGGGCATTACGCGACCGAGGAGAAGGACCCAGGCGGGCAAGGTAGTGGATATGGCCGAGGAGTTCGGCGCGGGCAGGCTGGCCGTGCAGACGTGTCTCGGGGTTTATGGAGCCGAGGGGCACGACGCGGGCGTACTGGCGGCACTGGTCTATCTCGGGAACATGGAGCCAAGGAGCACGACGTAGGCGGCTGGCGGCGCAGGTGTGGTCTCGGGCATTACGCGACCGAGGAGCACGACGCAGGCGGGCAGACCGCGCAGGCGTGGTCGCAAGGGCCATGCGACCGAGTAGCACGATCAGGCGGGCAGGATGCGAGGACGTGGCCTCGGGCACCACGCGGCTGAGGAACACGACAGGCGGTCGGGCCGCGCCGAGGTGGGTCAAGGTAGTGGATATGGCCGAGGAGTTCGGCGCGGGCAGGCTGGCCGTGCAGACGTGTCTCGGGGTTTATGGAGCCGAGGGGGCACGACGCGGGCGTACTGGCGGCACTGGTCTGTCTCGGGAACATAGAGCCAAGGAGCACGACGCAGGCGGTTGGCGGCGCAGGTGTGGTCTCGGGCATTACGCGACCGAGGAGCACGACGCAGGCGGGCAGACCGCTCAGGCGTGGTCACAAGGGCCATGCGACCGAGTAGCACGACGCAGGCAGGCAGGACGCGAGGACGTGGACTCGGGCACCATGCGGCCGAGGTACACGATAGAGGCGGACAGGCCGCGTCGAGGTAGATCTCGGCAGTGATTATGACCGAGGAGCTCGGCGCAGGCAGGCTGCGACCGAGCGGGCGCTGCTCGGGAGGGCAGGCCGCGTTGAGGTAGATCTCGGCAGCGTGTTGGCTGTGCACGTGGCCGAGGGGCCGAGGCAGCGGGCTGCCGAGGAGCCGAGGCAGGGTGCTGGCTGCAGCGTCTTGGCTGCGCATGAGGCCGAGGGGCCGAGGCAGTAGGTTGCGCCGTCAGCCGAGGAGCTGACGCGGGCTGGCCACACATGGGGCCGAGGCAGCTGAGGCAGCGTGTTGGCTGCGCACGTGGCCGAGGGGCCGAGGCAGCGGGGCTGCTTGCTGGCTGCGCACGAGGCCGAGGAGCCGAGGCAGCGAGGCAGCAAGGCAGTAAGGTAGCATGCTGGCTGCGCATGAGGCTGAGGAGCTGCGGCAGCGTGCGGGCTGCGCATGAGGCCGAGAGGCAGCGTGCGGGCTGCGCATGAGGCCGAGTGGCCAAGGCAGCGAGGCTGCTTGCTGGCTGCGTGTGAGGCCGAGGAGCCGAGGCAGCGAGGCAGCAAGGCAGTAAGGCAGCGTGCTGGCTGCGCATGAGGCCCAGTGGCCAAGGCAGCGAGGCTGCTTGCTGGCTGCGTGTGAGGCCGAGGAGCCGAGGCAGCGAGGCAGCAAGGCAGTAAGGCAGCGTGCTGGCTGCGCATGAGGCCGAGTGGCCGAGGCAGCGTGCGGGCTGCGCATGAGGCCGAGTGGCCAAGGCAGCGAGGCTGCTTGCTGCGCATGAGGCTGAGGAGCCGAGGCAGCGAGGCAGTAAGGCAGCGTGCTGGCTGCGCATGAGGCCGAGGCCGAGTGGCCGAGGCTGCGTGCGGGCTGCGCATGAGGCCGAGTGGCCGAGGCAGCGAGGCTGCTTGCTGGCTGCGTGTGAGGCCGAGGAGCCGAGGCAGCGAGGCTGCTTGCTGGCTGCGTGTGAGGCCGAGGAGCCGAGGCAGCGAGGCTGCTTGCTGCGCATGAGGCCGAGTGGCCGAGGCAGCGAGGCTGCTTGCTGCGCATGAGGCTGAGGAGCCGAGGCAGTAAGGCAGCGTGCTGGCTGCGCATGAGGCCGAGGCCGAGGCAGCGCAGTGCTTGCCGCGCAAGGGGCCGAGTAGCCGAGGCTGCGTGCGGGCTGCGCATGAGGCCGAGTGGCCAAGGCAGCGAGGCTGCTTGCTGGCTGCGTGTGAGGCCGAGGAGCCGAGGCAGCGAGGCAGCAAGGCAGCATGCTACTTGCTGCGCATGAGGCTGAGGAGCCGAGGCAGCGTAGTGCTTGCTGCGCATGAGGCCGAGTGGCCAAGGCAGCGAGGCAGCTTGCTGGCTGCGTGTGAGGCCGAGGAGCCGAGGCAGCGAGGCAACAAGGCAGCGTGCTACTTGCTGCGCATGAGGCCGGGTGGCCGAGGCAGCGTGTTGGCTGCGCATGAGGCCGAGGCAGCAGCATGTTGGCTGCGCATAAGGCCGAGTGGCCGAGGCAGCATGCTGGCTGCGCATGAGGCCGAGTGGCCAAGGCAGCGAGGCTGCTTGCTGGCTGCGCATGAGGCCGAGGCAGCAGCATGTTGGCTGCGCATGAGGCCGAGTGGCCAAGGCAGCGAGGCTGCTTGCTGGCTGCGTGTGAGGCCGAGGAGCCGAGGCAGCGAGGCAGCAAGGCAGCGTGCTACTTGCTGCGCATGAGGCTGAGGAGCCGAGGCAGCGTAGTGCTTGCTGCGCATGAGGCCGAGTGGCCGAGGCAGCGTGCTGGCTGCGCATGAGGCCGAGTGGCCAAGGCAGCGAGGCTGCTTGCTGGCTGCGTGTGAGGCCGAGGAGCCGAGGCAGCGAGGCAGCTAGGCAGCATGCTACTTGCTGCGCATGAGGCTGAGGAGCCGAGGCAGCGTAGTGCTTGCTGCGCATGAGGCCGAGTGGCCGAGGCAGCGTGCTGGCTGCGCATGAGGCCGAGTGGCCAAGGCAGCGAGGCTGCTTGCTGGCTGCGTGTGAGGCTGAGGAGCCGAGGCAGCGAGGCAGCAAGGCAGCGTGCTACTTGCTGCGCATGAGGCTGAGGAGCCGAGGCAGCGTAGTGCTTGCTGCGCAAGGGGCCGAGTGGCCGAGGCAGCGCGCTGGCTGCGCATGAGGCCGAGTGGCCGAGGCAGCGTGGCTGCTTGCTGGCTGCGCACGAGGCCGAGGAGCCGAGGCAGCGAGGCTGCTTGCTGGCTGCGCGTGAGGCCGAGGAGCCGAGGCAGCGAGACAGCAAGGCAGCGTGCTACTTGCTGCGCATGAGGCCGGGTGGCCGAGGCAGCGTGTTGGCTGCGCATGAGGCCGAGGCAGCAGCATGTTGGCTGCGCATGAGGCCGAGTGGCCGAGGCAGCGTGCTGGCTGCGCATGAGGCCGAGTGGCCAAGGCAGCGAGGCTGCTTGCTGGCTGCGCATGAGGCCGAGGCAGCAGCATGTTGGCTGCGCATGATGCCGAGAGGCCGAGACAGCGAGGCTGCTTGCCGGCTGCGCACGAGGCCGAGGAGCCGAGGCAGCGAGGCAGCAGCGTGTTGGAGTGAACAGAGCTTACCTTAACATGGTTCTTGGGGGAGAAGAAGGACGACCTCCAGTTGTTGATGAGGCTTTCATCAATGATGACGAAGCCTTCGATGTAGTCGAACCTTTCGCTCCGGTGGGCGCTGTGGAGCGAGACGAGCTGCTCCTGGTCTCTGGTGAAGGCCGCGAAGTCGGAGTACAGTACTCGGATCCATCTCACCCCGTGAGGAGCTGTCTCCAGTGCAATCCGGGCTCTGATGATGATCCCAAACTGTCCCAGACCACCGAGAACTCCATGGAACAGCTCTGAGTTCTGATCTTCTGAGCATGTTATCAGCTCGCCCTTGCCTGTGACCATATCGAGCTCGTGGACATTGCTGATCTGAGGTCCGTGGTGAAAGGCTTGCCCGCTTACGCCGGCGTTGGAGAGAGTGCTGCCAACCGACAAGTAGAGGTAGTCGGTCCACGACTTGGGCGCAAGGCCGCCGTTGGCTAGCGTCCAGTTCAACACATCGACCTGGAGATCACCCCCCGAGGCGTCGACATAGTACTCGCCCGTGGACGGCGAGCACGTCGGCTCTGGGCGGGACGCGATCCGGCCGCGACTCATCTGGACCACGACGCCATCCGGCGACAGCGTCTGGCCCTTGATCGAGTGGCTGTGTCCCCTGGCGGAGACCGGCAACCAGCGGGCCGCGCGCGTGGGACCGAGGGGCCGAGCCGCGCGCGTGGGGGCTGAGGAGCCGGGACGCGCGGGCTGAGGCGCGCGGGGCCGAGGGGCCGAGGCGCTCGGGCTGGCCGCGCACGTGGGGCCGACGCGGGCGAGACGCGCGCGTGGGGGCTAACGCGGGCGAGACGCGCGGGGCCGACGCGGGCGAGACGCGCGCGTGGGGGCCGACGCGGGCGAGACGCGCGTGGGCCGAGCCGCTCGGGGCCAGAACAGCCCTAGAAGTCGCTGCTGGTGGTGCAGGTCGGCTGCAGTGGCGCAACCAAGGAGAAGACTAACGTACCGTCAGTCCGGGCCCTCCTTCTAGCGCCAAAATGTTACGGTGAGTAACTGTTCAGCCGTGGCCCTGGGGCCGTCACGGCTTGGTCCGGGTCCGGAAGGCGGTGGTCAACGGGTGGGGGAGCCCCTCGAGTCTGCTGGATCTCCAGAGGCAGTGATCTCCAAAGGTGTCGCACCTGCACAAAGGTCGGGTCGGGGTGCTCGACCCGACCCCTTCGACGATCAAGTCAGTGAAAGATGTGAAGGAGGTTTAGGAGGAGGAGAAACCTCCGTGTGTTGAGTGCGTTGAGAGTCTCCCCCTTTGCTTAGGGCTCATGGGTATTTATGGAGGAGATTAGATGTTACCTGACACAGCTGTTTGCAGGGTAGGACTGTACCTTCGGTGGCGTCTAGCATTGCCACTGGGGTTGCGTGGGAGGCTGAGCTACTGCAGGGTATGGTGAGCCTCGGGCAACGTGTCGCTCAGGGGGATGGCGTGTCACATCGCCACTTTTATCCCTATCACCAACAATCCCAAAAACACGACACTTTTGTTCGGTGTTCTCCAACATGAGATTGATTAGATCGTCGGCAGCTTCTTCGATTTGTTCCCCCACAATGTCCTCCTCAACTTCCAAGGGAGACGTCTCACGTGGTGGAGGTGGTTTTTTAGGGTGGAGTTGTTGGCTTGCGGGCTGTAGATTTCCAAGGATGGAGTTATCTGCCGCTATTCGTTTCAGCCTATCATTGATTGCTTCGATTTGGCCTGCGATCTCATGGCGGTATTTGGTACACCGAAAGCAGGAAGAGACGAAGCTGAAAGGAAGGCTTACCACCCCTGAGGCTGATACCGACGCCCGAACCTCCAAGGGCTTTCCCCCTTCCATCACGCACAGATCGATGACGTCGTCGGCGTCGTACATGACATCCTTCAGCTTCCTCACCCAGAGCTCCATGCCGGGATCCCCGCTGCGGCTCTTCTGCTCGGCATCCTGGAGGAAACATCTGATCGTCTCCAGCGTCTCCTGCAGCTCCTTGATCTTCTTCTTCACGCCCAGCACTTTGCATATCTCTCCCTCCACGAAAGCTGCCACATCGTTGACGTATCTCGAAACGAAAGTATCCAGAATCATTGCCATCTCTCCAGGACGAACAGGGAAAAGGCCTCGGCACTCTCGGGAAGAAGACTCGATGCCCCAAGTGGTGGTTCCGCGAGCACACTTACGTATGATGTTTAATGCCTACACCGATCGAATTTTCATCAAAAGAATAACCTAAGCTGAAAATGCTTGCTCCCAGTCATTGTCGAGAAAGAAATTTTGTTATGATTGTCAAGTATTTTTCGAGTCTTATTTAATTAATTCTTAGGAATTCTAGTATAAAAGAATCATTGATAAATTAAGATTTATTTATTCTATCAAAATCTTATTATCTCTTGATTAATATTCTATCAAAATCTTATTATCAAATTCTTTGCTTCGATCTTACCATTTCCATCTCATCTTTTCAATCCTTAAATTAATATAAATAATTTAAGTTATATAATTTATACACGGTATGTTTGATTTAAATCAAACTAATTAAAAGGATCATAAACATAACTACTAAGAATTTTATAAAATAAGTATTTAGAATAAATGATAAAAAAATCTAAAAAACATAATTTTATGATAATTACTAATAATATTTAGACATTATTATAGTTTATAACTATCACACTAAAATATTTTTAAAGATCAATTTAAATTTGTTGACAAGTCACCGACTGACATATTAATAAAAAAATTAATTAAAATTCACTGTGAAAGTATTTAAGGAATTCAAATAAAACTATAACCTCAAGAACATTGCATGTTAGGCATGACTCATTTAAAATTTACTATAATAAAATTAAGGATAAATGAAACTTAAATGAGCTGACTAGTATATATATTTAGAAAGAATTAAAATTAAAATAGGAAAGACTCATAATATTTTGGGTACAACTTAAGGATTGGATTCAACTCAAGGATTGAGTAACAATAAAAGAAAGTTAAAGCGTAAATCATTTGAGTTTATAAATGCTATATAAACTCATAAAAGAAAAATATTTTGTAAAAATAAGAGTCTTCAATTTACATGAAAAAAAATTGGATTTAGGGACTATTTTTAAATATTTATTATTTATCTAAAAAAATTTAAAAGATATAGATCTTATTACTCTTATTATAGTACAAGAATAGTTGAATATAGTAATGTAAGATTGTTAGAAAATAATAAATTAATTAAAATAATTTTTTTTAAATTTGATATTAAAAAATATAGATTTATACTCCTTTATCATTTTATATTCGAAAGATTTTTTTCTTTAAATCACTAAAAGAATTGATGAAGATGAATAATAAAATAATATTAATAAATAATTAAAATCATATATATGTATATATTCTATCAATTTTTTGATATATTATTTAATTATTAATTATTAGAAATTTCTTCTTCCCCAACAATCTTGGAGTTCACTAAATATAATAACTTGATTTCTTAGTGAGACATAAATTCTTATTGAAAATTGATACAAATAATTGAAAATTAGGAGGGTCATAAATATATGTCTTATTGAAAAATGTAATGACAAAATATGTCATCAGGATAAAATATATAAAAACCCTTAAGAAAAAGGTAGGATCCAATTATTGAAAACAAACAACAAACATGTGTAACACATTACTTTCGTAGGATTCACATGAGATCATCCACACAATTGGTGTCTCTCTAGTTAAGCCCAAGCCGCCATGAGAAATCCAGCATTATTGCACGTAACTGTTAGCTAAAGGAAACGTAGATGTAAAGTTAAAATAGCACACATCTAAATGACATTGACTCGTCATTCGTTAGATTACTGTTCGACATAACATCCCACAACCTGACAATCCATTCTGTGATATCTAATGAGCATCTAAATGACTTTACTTCTGTTCGACATGACATCCCACTGAACCTAATAATCAATTCTGTAATATCTAATGAGCACTTAAACGACATTGACTCGTCTTCGACATGACATCCCACAAACCATCATAATCTACTCCATAAATGACATCGACTGATTCTTTGCTTAACTACTGTTCGACATGACATCCTAAGAAACCTAATAATTCATTTTGTAATATCTAATAAGTGATTGTGTGATCTGTTAGCATATGACGATTACCTGAGATAATTTAAATATTAAAGACTTTCTAAATTGATATACTTCTAGTTCCACAGTGACTAATAAGGCACTCAAAGACCCCATAATCTTTATCAATTTATCAGATATCAATGAGTTATCATGCAATACTTAGAGAGTAACATTTAGTCTTTAAAAACTTTTATATTAAATTGTGATCAAAATAGTTAAAAAATGTGTCATGGAATCCAATTTGGTTTTGGATTAGATGAGTGATTTAGAGCTAAGTGGCACAATTATAAATGTCGTGCGGCATCTATTCTAGAATGTGGTCCAATAGTTTTCTCCATTTCAGATAAAAACATATTGATCTTGCATGTTCACCTCTATTTTTTTCTCTTTTTCTTTACACACACTATGTCCTCTAATTGATTAATTTATATTTGTAATATTATTAACTTGTCTCAATCGAATTTCATCATATTACAAGGTCTCGTTGCTTCTGTCTCATCACTTCAATCCTGTCACTTTCATCTCGCTACTTCAACCCTACTATTTTTATTCTATCGTAGTCTCCTCCTTCATTACTTTTGACGTCTACTATTTTGACCTTGCTATCAGCCACGATCTCAAACCTTTTAAAATATATGATCCTATCTAATTAGATAAGATATATTATAAATATAATTAGATTCTGATTATGATAATCGGTCAATAAAAAGAAAGTCTAATTATGATAAAATTCTTTATGAGATACCTTTGATGGGAGAGACTATTAATTACTTATCATAGACCCTTTACTCTTAGGGACTTAATGTGGATATGTGACGTAATGTTATTGAGAGATTACATATCTTCTCTCATCTCATCTAGTCATGTTAAGTTATTGAAAGATTACAGATCTTTTTTCATCTCCTCCTAGTCCCTAATTCATCGCTCATAGCTATCTTACAAAAGATAGGAAAAGAGAAGGCGACTCTAGCTTTTCTTGTAGATCAACATCAATGCAGCTTTTGGATTCGACGACGGTGTACCTATAGAACAGATAAAGACTTTTTTAGATGCATCGAAAAGTATGCATATTATATATGATCTATTATTATTTGATTTCGATATAAAATTTTTTACATAATATTATAATTATAATTTTTATGTTTATAATCCTCTCTTGTATCTACCTTGCGAAAGTAGGATAACTTTGAGGCCATCTATAATGCCCACTTGAAGAAGGAGGTGACGATGACCAAAAGCACCACTATTGTAATGAAAGAAGAAGATGGTGTTAGCTATTACGAGAGTCCTTTTATAATATTAGAGAAAAATAAAATGTTAAACCAAATAATGTTGCAAAAAGCTAAAAAGAGAGACTTAAAAAAAAAATTATCCCCAAGTTATTTTCAAAAATAGATAGCACAACAAAAAGAAAAAAAAACTAAACTACCACCTTTTTATTGAGTTAACATTCACAAACACAATAAAAATGTTTTGTACCAACACCGATCCATTTTCTCTCAAAATATTATTTTATGCTTCTGAAAAAACAAAACAGAGTAGTGTTTTCAACTCCAACGTGAAAAGCTGATAAAATTAAACCATCTAAGATAGGGATTTAGATATAAACCATGAAACATTGAAAAAGTTGGAATCAAATTATTGAATACAAACAAGTCTTCGTCTTTAGACCCACATGAGATGACGCGAGTTGCTGATAGATTTAGCTATGAGAAACGTACTACTACAAGTCGAATAGCATCTATCTAATTGACCCTCACGAGCATCTATCTCATCGCATGATGTAGTCTCGGAACCAGGACTTCAAGAACTCACTGGCTGAGTTTGAAAAATCTTTTAGGGAGTCAATTCAAAGAATATGTGAAACAACTTTGTATAACCAGTAGCTCAACACGAAGGATGGAGGAATTATAAGACAAAATCTTGGAAATAGCTAAATAAAGTTAACATCCTGCCAATGAATCGACAGAATGTGAGAGACGATAACAAAATTGTGCTGTTGAAATATAGTATGGCATGTCTAAGTTTATTGAGCATAGGTTATCCAGCATCCATAAGCACTACGCCCCGCAATCAACAATTTTAAATAGGTTGATTTTTTTTTAAAAATATTTATATAATTATAATAGTATTTTATTTAACAAAATCTTCTTATTATAGTATTTTTAGCCTATTATAATATTTTTAGTCTATTAAAATATCTTGATCATCATAATAAAAATACTATAAATCCTATTTTAAAATATTAAAAATAAGTCAAAGAAAATCAAAACACATTAAAAATCATTTGATATATTATACTATGATTCAAATAGGTATTTATGATAGTTTAGGAAAATCATAATCCAAAAAGAAATAAAAAAATTAATTTTTTTATAAAATTTTGATCGCAATAGTAAAAACACCATAAAATTTACTCAAAAACACCTTATCAGAATAAACTCCTAATCTCAACCAAATCAATTATAAACCTAAAAATATGAGACCATAACAATATGTGAGCAATGACAACTAAATATATACAATATGATGTGCTTAATTACATATTATCTCTTATAATTAGACATTTTTAGCATCTTGGTTCTCAAACTTAAAAACTTTATATTAAAATATCTATATTATGAAAGTGAAACATATACCTTCATTTACCCGAACATTGGTTTTATCGACAAAAGCACAAAATGATAAGAAAAAAAATAATTTTAATATCTTAATTATATTTTTAATGGTGACGGATAACAATGTCGTTGGGGCCACGGGTAGTTATTATTGAATGAGGAGGGAGAGCGATAACGTAAGGTGAGATAAAGGAAGAAGAGAAAAAAGATGATGCAAATATCGATGCTCTGTATCTACGTCAATACCACTTAACAACTACGTTAGTATTTGTGCTGTCCTCTTCTCCCTTTCCCTTTGCCTCACCTCTTATCACCACTCTCCCCCCTTATCCATAATAGTCACCCGGTATTATTGTCTACCACCACAAAAAACGTAACTAGAATATTAAAATTATCTTTTTGCTTATTGTTTTCATGCTTTCGTCGGTAAAATGAGATTTTAATATAAATTTTTGAAGTCTAGAGATCAAGATGCTAAAGATGTATAACTATAGAGGATAATATATAATTAGCCCCAATATGATGTCACTTAAAATAATTTTTAATAATATTTATGGTGTTTTTAATATCTTAATAAAAATGCTATAAATATTATTAAAAATACTATAAATGAGTTAAATGAAAATATTATAATAGTTTAAAGTCGATAAAAAAAAGGATGAAAATTTGGCCCTGCCTCGGAGCCAACCCACCGATCCGACATCACTCTTCCACCCACTTGGACGATCTTGCACTTTCGGGACAAGACCAAACCGTACCGGCCCTAAGCCACAGCATAAAGGTGTAAAAAATTTTTAACACTAGAAGGAGAGCCGAATGTCACCACGACATAAAGTGGCATCGACCCAAGTTGTACCTTTTTTTAGTAATAATTTTATGATATGACAAATGGTTAATTTGTTTAACCTTATATATATATATATATATATATATATATATATATATATATATATATATATATATATATATAATTAATTAATTCCACATGATTGTTGGTAGCTATTAGCTACCAGCAACACACTGCTAAAATCAAATAATATGCGTCTAGAAGGCATTGACAAGTACTTGGCTCCTTACAATACTTGGCTCTCACCCATTCAGATATCTCATTTGCAGTCAATAAATTATCTCAGTATATGCACCAGCCTTCTGCTATGCATTGGTCTACGGTTAAACGAATTTTGTGGTATCTTAAAGGGACCCTTAATCATGGTCTCTTTCTCCGTAAAACCACTCAACTTCATCTCCATGCCTTTGCTGATGCTGATTGGGCGGGAAACTTTGATGATAGAACCTCCACGTCAGAGTATGTCATCTTTCTTGGGTCTAATCCAATCAGTTGGAGTTCTAAGAAGCAAAAGACAATGGCCCGATCTACAACTGAAGCTGAATATCGTGCTATTGCTACCGCTGCTACTGTGCTGAAGTCAATTGGGTCACAAATCTTCTCAAGGGACCAAAGTCAGCTCTTCCCATATTCCTATAATATATTGTGACAATGTTGGAGCTACCTACTTATGTGTCAATCTAATGTTCCACTCACGTATGAAACACATTGTCATTGACTTTCACTTCGTGCGAGATCAAGTTGTTAGACATCAACTTCGTGTCTCTCACGTCCATATGGCTGATCAACTAGCAGACTTAGTCACGAAGCCTCTAGCCCGCAAACTATTTTTGTTGCATCGGTCTAAGATCGGTATCTTGACATGAGCTCGATCTTGCGATGGCATGATAACAGAGATTTTCACTGATAATAGAGAGATTTCCTCAACTGCATAGCATATGAGATTTTCTTAACTACATGAGAAAATATCTCTGCTTAGTTAAAATCTTCTCTTTCACCATGTATAAAGTGATACTAATTGGAATGTGCTTTTCTCTTTACCTTCCACCTCTTCTCTTCCTCATCATCCAAATTATTATGGTGGAGGCACGAGGGAGACAATCATGCCATGTTACTATACTTAAATAGCTATTATAATAGATCTAACATCATATTATTAGAAAATGCTATTACAATAGATCTAACTGGTATAACATCATGTTATAAAGGACAATCCTAGTAATAAATAATATTTTATCATGTAAAAGTCAACTGTCAACCACAGTGATATAATATGATGTCACCTTGCAATTTTCGATCACAATAATATAATATTTTGTTTTACCTTATGGATGACAGCCAAAATAATAAATTTTATTAGTCTATAAAATGCATGAAATTTATGCAATATGTATTTTCAGAAAATACTATATGATTATTTTAGTAGTTATATTAATTATACAAAATTTACAATACTTAATACTCAAGTACACACAACTTCATATGCAAATTAATAAAGGGTAATCTTATATAAGTTTATCATAGCATAATATCATCAAAATATTATAAACCAATTAATCATGGCTCTTTTGAATGTGCACTACCTATCTGAGGTAATTAATGATTTGTGTGATTAGGATACATTACAAACACATAAATTCTTTGTCCAGAACGTCATATCCGGTACATCGAACACTTCGCTTGATTAGAATATATAACGCATAAGTAATACTTTGGTTACGATGGTCATACCAGAGGTGTGTCAGTTGCTTCTTTTGGTTAGGGCATGTTAGTGTAAGCAGATTTGTTGACTATTCTTTCATGCCAATACACTGAAACTAGAAATCTTTTGTTGACTAGATCTACACTCGTTCATCTGGAATGAGTGTAGATAATTTTGATGGAGGAGCCTTGCTTCTAAACCCATTTTGTGGGCAGGTGTCATATGCCTTAGTGACAAAGAGACCATACAAGGATCATTCAACATTGTTGCATAAGACTGCTAGCATTAGATGTGCTTCATGTCCCAATACTGGTAAACCATATTCATATGACTTCTTAGTTCCCTAATATCGTTCAAAGTAAAAAAAAAATAATTAAAAAATTTATGCATCAAATATCGTGAACCTTCCATTTTTCACAAATATGATGATTGTCACATTTTTCAACAAAACGATGTTCATATGAATTTTCTTATACCATAATATTATGACAAGTAAAAAAAAATGATGCTTCAGAAATCATGTGAAACTTTAACTTTAGCAAATTTTATGACTATCAATTTTTTTTTTGAACGAAACAATGTTCATATTACCTATCTTGTACAACAATATTGTGCTAAATTGAAATTGTTTGATTTTTAAATGATACGTCTAAATTTTTACTAACAGTACAATATTGGTAAATTTTATGACCGTCTAGTACATATGTATAGTCTGTTTTGAAGTTTAAACCAATTGGCATATGACCTATATACTTATATTCTCAACCTGGCAAATGAACGTTAATCAGGGATATATACATTTTTATAGGTATGGTCTAGATAAGATTTAAATATCATCTTAAATTTTTTATCAATTTCATTGTATCTAAAATTCTAAATCAGTAGATGAGACATTATCTATAAATTCATATTTCATACGCAAGTTATAAACAAAAAGAGAAAGCGGTAGCTAATTATGCTTCCGTACATGCAGGCTTATCTGCATCAAGGTGTCGTTTGCAGCCATTTAGTTGCTTCCAGCATTAACTATTGACTAGCAGCAAATATCCCATAACTCATCCGAACCAATAATTTATAGAATAGATATGGGTTCAATACACTCGCGATATTAAAGAGTTCTAAAAAGAAAATCATAAAGATAAAACTAAACAATCATATTTTGATGTAATATTGAAAAACTTGGAATCAAATTATTGAATATATCACTTTAATAGTTTATCATAAGATTATGAATTTGAATCTTAGTTTTATCATTTATTTTCTTAAAAATATTAGATATAAATAATAAATAAGTCTTCGTCTTGAGACTCACATGAGATGATGTGAGTGTTAGCTTTTATATGCTAATGATTTGGGTGCATGATAGCTAATGTCATAACTGATCTAAACTAACAATTCAGAGCCACCGATCGATAAAGATTGATGGGTCTAAAATACCCATGATGTAAACAAATTCTAAAAGAAAAAAATAAGAAGATAAAACTAAACAAAAAATATATTTTTTAAATATATATATTAACTACAAACAACAAATAAATCAAATTATTGACTACAAACAATATATATATTAACTAATATATATATATTAAATATATATATTGAATATATATATTAACTAATATATATATATATATATATATATATATTAAATATATATATTAGTTAATATATATATATATTTTTTAAATATATATATTAACTACAAACAACAAATAAATCAAATTATTGAATATATCACTTTAATAGTTTATCATAAAATTTTGAATTTGAATCTTATCTTTATCATTTATTTTCTAAAAAATATTAAATATAAATAATAAATAAGTTTCATCTTGAGGGTCACATGAGATGATGTGAGTGTTAGCTTTTTTTACGTACGAGTGATTTTATTGCATAATAGTTGATATCACGACTTATCTGAACTAATAATTCATAGTAATTGATAGGTCTAATACACTCATGATATAAAAAAATTATAAAAAAATATATATTAAAAAGATAAAGCTAAATAAAAAATATATTTTTAAAAATATATATTAAATGCAAAAAATAAATAAGTTTTTACCTTGAGATGAACATGAAATATAAAGCTAAACAACCACATTTAGATGTAACATTGAAAAACTTGGAGTCAAATTATTGAATATATCACTTTAATAGTTTTAAACTAAGATTATGAATTTGAATCTTAGCTTTATCATTTATTTTTTAAAATATTAAATATAAATAATCAATAAGTCTTCGTCTTGAGGCCCATATGAGATGATGTGAGTGTTAGCTTTTATACGCAAATGATTCGATTGCATGATAGCTGATGTCACAACTCATTTGAACTAAAAATTCATAGCCACTAATCGATATGGATTAATGGGTCCAATGCACCCGTGATAAAAAAAATTCTAAAAGAAAAAAATTAGAAAGATAAAACTAAACAAAAAATATATTTATATATATATTAAATATAAATAATAAATTATTGAATGACAATTTTTGATGATGAAATCAATTGATGAGTTTGTGATCTACTCTGTATTTTGAGTGACCTAGGATTAGTTTCGATAAATGAGAAGCAAATTGATTAAAGTAGGAGGAATCATACATTGGGCCGGAGTTGAACATGTTAGGAGATTGGATGTCAGGCCGGAGGATTGATCGACGTGCCAACAGAAGGACTTCATGCCATGAGTTCGGGCATCGAGTTGAAGGATCGGACATTACGCCAAGGAGATCGAAAGTTGCGGGGGTCAACATACCGATTAGGCAATACACCGAAGGAGAGGACGATGCGCTGAAGAATCGAACGAAGCGCCGGAAGAACCAATGACACGTCGGATATCATATGATTTAGGCTTTGTAATAATTTGTTTAGATTGAGTTAGTTTAGGTCTAATTGAGTCGGTATTGGGGTAAAACAATGTCAACTCAATTAGGTGCCAATTAGGCTTGAATCAATGTAGAATTAGACCTACAATTTGGCCCATTTAGTGTCGGTCTGGTGGTGGTACCACCCAGACTAGGCACTGGTACTGCCCAGACATAGTCTCCTAAACTATGTCAAGTGATGGTACCACCTAGTGTCAGAATTGACAAGCGATGGTACCGTCAATACTCCGAAATCTCGGAGATTTGAATTTTGGCTCTACTTTTTGAAATCATTTGGGGCCTATAAATATCCCACTTATCCTTACTCAGTAAACACATCAACCGAGAATAAAAAGTGGGGAAAGCACTATTGTAATCTTGTAAGAATTCTCGTCCTCTAGCTTTAAGTGTTGGTTTTAGCTTAAGAGACGGGTGAGTGGGTTGTAAATGTTATCTCCTAAACGTATAAAAAGGAGAAACGAGTTGTAAGAGAGTATTGGTCTTCGCCCATTGAAGGAAAACTGTTAGTGGATGCTGGTGGCCTTAACGGAGGTGGAATCGAGAGTGGACGCAGGTCACAATGACTAGACCACTATAAAACTCGATTTGCATTTCATTGATATTGCTTTAATTACTTATTAAACTTATTCTAAGTCAAGCACACTTTCAACATTTCCAACACGATTTTTCATTGAATGAAAGTTTTGGAATCATTGAGGCTTTATCAAAGCACTAATTCACCCTCCGTCTTAGTGTCGATTTCGATCGTAGCAATTGGTATCAGAGCCAGTTTCTCTCTCTTTGGTTTAACACCAAAGAGAGATGGCTTTTTTCAGCTTTCACGAAGGTCATTCTATCATTCATCCTCCTATGTTCAATAGGACGAACTACACATATTGAAAAACTCGATTGAGAGTTTTCTTGCTTTCTATAAATTTTGATTTATGGAACATTGTTAAAAGCAGTTTTGAAAAGTTTTTCAAACCAATGAACGAATTGAATGATTTGGAGAAGACTTTTTTTTTAATGCTAAAGCAATAAACGCTTTGTTTTATGCCTTAGACAAAAACGAATTTAATCGAGTTTCTATTTATTAAACTATATATGAGATTTATCATACTCTTGAAATTATACATGAAGGCACAAGTAGAGTTAAATATTCTAAAATTAATCTTTTGATGCATGATTTAAATTATTTCATATAAAGCCAAGCAAAACTATTGTTGACATATATACCCGTTTTATGGATGTTGTCAATAGTTTAAAAAGTCTTAGTAAATGTTTTTCTAATTTTGAACTTGTTAATAAAATACTAAGATCCTTTCCAAAAAGTTAAGATCTAAAAGTGACAGTAATACAAGAGACAAAAGACTTGAATACTTTCTTTCTTGAAAAACTTATCGAGTCTTTAATGACCTATGAAATGACTTATATCGAATATGAGAATAACCTTCCAAAGAATATAAATAATTTGACACTTCGAACAATAGAAGACCACTTGAGAGAAAACTCAAGTGATGATGATAATGATAATAACTTTAAACTCCTAATAATAAAATTTAAAAGATTCAAAAAACAAAAATTAAAGAATAAAAATAAACTTAAAAAAGGATAAAACAACTTGCTATAAATGTAATCGGCTAGGGCACTTAAAAAGCGAATGTCCACAAATGAAGAAGAAGCTACAAAAGAAGAATTAAGGTGACATGGGACGAATTAAGTGCATCCAAAGATGAGGTTGCAAACTACGCCTTGGTGGCCTTCGACAACGAGGCAAGTGACTCAACCAAAACGCCTTTACCTTACTATGAAATTAATTGATATATTTCATGAGTTGTTATTTAATTAGTTAGTAATAAATAAAAAATATAAAAAAATTCATGCTTCTCTTTCTAGTGATTTTAAAAAATAAAAAATGAGCATGACAATTGCATGTTAACTCCTTACACTAAATGTAATGAGTTAGATTCACTAAAGAAGGAAACTATATTACTGCAATAAATAATAATAAAAGAAAAATCATTGGAATTAAAACGATTATTAACAAATCGAATCTTTTGTGTGAAGATGCCATGTTAGTGGACATAACTCATTAAATATTTGTGTAATAAGTGATAAAAATTTGAATCTAATGCTTGCATACCAAATAAAAATAATTCTATGAATGCTTAAATGTTTATCTTGATGATTTTCATGATGAGGCTTGTTTTTTGGTTTTTAAATATTGATGCATATTTTATTTGGCATAAAAGACAGAGGCATACTTGTATGAAATAAATCACATAAATTGAAATACATAAAAAGAGGTATGCATCTTTTTTGAAAATATTTTTATTTCTAAAACTTATCAAGATTATTAATCCATGTATATTATTATTTTTTGAATCTCTTGAACTATGAAAGTGATTTTGATGATATGAATTTGAATGAGTTATTATCCATGATCTTGATTCCTTGATAATTATAACTTGAGATTTTATGAATCTAGATCTTTTATTCTCCTATGTTCCTTTTTGTGATTTACTAAAGAGAATATCTTTTTTGGAATTTATGACTTAAGATTTTTCTTACTATTCGATCTCCCAAGATATTAAAAAAATATATTAAAATGAATCATGTCTTTTGGTATTCATATGATCTTTGATATTATATCCTTCTTGACATGATTTTCATTATATACAATTCCCTTATATTTATGGTTGTATACCTTATGTGATGCTCAGAGCATTGATGTAAGAAGAAAAATTTACACCATTGTATTATTCCTCTCTTCTTCTCTTTGACAATAACAAAGGGGAAAAAGTCTTACTAGCTTGCACATCACAAAAAGAAGCAAAAATTGCTAGTTTGCACATTTCGAGGAAAGAAAACTTGCTAGCTAGCAAAAGGAAGCAAAAATCGCTACATATTGCAAAAGAAAGCAAAATTGCATGGTTGCGCATTCCAAAAAAGTAGAAACATGCTCTTTTGCACATTTCAATAGAAAAAGTACTAGCTTACTCATCTAAAAAGAAGCAAAACTTGCTAGCCTTCATACTTCAAAGAGAAGTAACACTTGCCAACTTATTAGCTTGCATGTTCTAAAGTGATGTAAATCTTGCTAAATTGCTAGCTTGAAAACTTGTTAGTTGTGTTTCTTCTTTTTGTTGATGACAAAAGGGGATAAGTTATGATGATGATCATGCAAGGTGTACTTTGATTATGCATGAAATACTCATGATTTTAAGATGCATGCAATGATGTGATTAATTGGTTCTTTTAATATTCATGATGCATGTAATAATGAAATAGTCATGCTTTCTGAATTTAAAGTTTCTATCAATATAACATATTGATAGAGGGAGTTTAGTTTAAACTCCGTCATCAATTGATTATCATCATCAAAAAGAGGAAGATTGTTTAATCTCAGATTTTGATGATGAAATCAATTGATGAGTTTGTGATCTAATCTACGTTTTGAGTGATGCAGGACTAGCGTCAATCAAAGAGAGGCAAATTGATTGAAGCAGGAGGAATCATACGTTATGCCGGAATTGAACATATTAGGAGATTGGATGTTGGGCCACAGGATCGGTCGATGTGTCGACAGAAAGACTTCATGCCATGAGTTTAGGCATCGGGCCGAAGGATTGGACATTGCACCAAGGAGATCGAAAGTTGCGAGAGTCAACATGCCGATTGAGTAATACACTGAAGGAGAGAACAATGTAACGAAGGATCGGACAAAGCACTAGAAGAACCAATGACATGGTAGACAATATATAATTCGTGCTTTATAATAATTTATCTAGATCAAGTTAGTTTAGGTCTAATTGAAGTTGGTATTGGGGTGAAACAATGCCAACTCAAATAGGGGCCAATTGGGCTTGAATTAGGGCTGAATTGGGTATATTGTTTGACCCATTCAATGTCTTATAGCAAGGTCTCGCAGTGGTACTGCCCAGACTAGGCGATAGTACCGCTCAAACTAAGCAATGATACTGCCAAACTGGGTAGTGGTACCAATCAGACATAGTCTCCCAAATTGTGTCAGGTGGTGGTACCGTCCAGTATTAGTGTGTTAGGCGGTAGTACCATCAGACTAGGCGATGGTACCGCCAATATCTCGAAATCTCAGGGATTTAAATTTTGGCTCCACTTTTTGAAGTCATTTGAGGCCTATAAATATCCTACTCATCCCTACTTAGTAAAAATATCAACTGACAACAAAAACTGAGGAAAACACTATTGTAATCATGTGAGAATTCCCTTCCTCTAGCTCTAAGTATTGATTTCAGTTTAAGAGAGGAGTGAGTGGGTTGTAAAGGTTATCTCCTAAACCTATAAAAAGAAGAAAGAGTTGTAAGATGGTAGTTGGTCTTTACTCATTGAAGGAAGACCGTTAGTGGATATCGGTGGCCTCAATGGAGAAAAAATCAAGAGTGGACGTAGGTCACGATGATCGAATCACTAAAAAAACTCAGTTTGCATTTCTGTTTGTTTTTTATTATCATTGATATTCCTTTAATTGCTTATTGTATATATTCTAAGTCAAGCACACCTTCAATATTTTTGACATAATTTTTCATCGAACGAAAGTTTTTGAATCATTAAGATTTTTATCGAAGAAGTAATTCACCCCCTCTTAGTGTCGATTTTCGTCTTAACATAAATAAGTCTCTCTTGAGACCCACATGAAAGATAAAGCTAAACAACCACATTTTGATGTAACATTGAAAAACTTAGAATCGAATTATTGAATATATCACTTTAATAGTTTATTGTAAAATTATGAATTTGAATCTTAGCTTTATCATTTTATTTTAAAAAAATATTAAATATAAATAATAAATAAGTCTTCGTCTTGAGGCCCACATGAGATGATGTGAGTGTTAGCTTTTAGATACAAATGATTCGGATGCATGATAGCTGATGTCACAACTCATCTAAACTAATAATTCATAGCCACTAATCAATATAAATTGATGGGTCAAATACACCTGTGATATAAAAAAAATTCTAAAAGAAAAAAATTAGAAAGATAAAGCTAAACAAAAAAAATATTTTAAAAAATATATATTAAATACAAACAACAAATAAGTCTTCATCTTGAGACCCAAATAAAAGATAAAGCTAAACAACAATATTTTGATGTAGCAATGAAAAACTTTAATAATTGAATATATCACTTTATTGAATATATTATTTTAATATTTTATCATAAGATTATGAATTTGAATCTTAGCTTTATCATTTATTTATTTTTAAATATTAAATATAAATAATAAATAAGTCTTCGTCTTGAGGCCCACGTGAGATGATGTGAGTGTTAGCTTTTATATGCGAATGATTCGATTGCATGATAGCTGATGTCATGACTCATCCGAACTAATTATTCATAGCCATTAATCGATATAGATTTATGGGTCCAATACACTCGCGATATAAAAAAATTCTAAAAGAAAAAAGTTAGAAAGATAAAAATAAATATAAAATATATTTTTAAATATATATTAAATATAAATAATAAATAAGTCTAGACCCACATGAAAGATAAAACTAAACAACCATCTTTTAATGTAACGTTGAAAAACTTGGAATAAAGTTATTGAATATACCACTTTAATAGTTTATCGTAAATTATGAATTTAAATCCCAACTTCATTATTTATTTTTTTAAAAAAAATATTAAATACAAACTAAGTCTTAGTCTTAAGGCCCACATGAGATGATGTGAATGTTAGCTTTTTATATACAAATGATTCAACATGGTTGCATGATAGCTGATATCAGACTCATTCGAATCAATAATCATAGCCATAGATTAATATGGATTGATGGTCCAATACACCCATGATATAAAAGAATTTTAAAGGAAAAAAATCACAAAGATAAAAATAAACCATCTTTTGATGTAACTTTGAAAAACTTGGAATCAAGTTATTAAATATATCACTTTAATAGTTTATCATAAGATTATGAATTATAAATTTGAATCCTAGCTTCATCATTTATATTTTTAAAAATACATTAAATATAAATAACAAATAATTTTTCATCTTAAGCCCACATCAGATGATGTGAGTGTTAGTTTTTATATTCGAATGAATAGACATGGGCTAAATATAAAACTAAACAATCTTTTAGCTTGATTCCAAACCAATAATTCACTACTCATCAGATGATGAATCGACATCAGATGATGTTAGTGTTAGTGTCACTAACATCAACAATGAATGAATCGACATCAGATGATGTGAGTGTTAGTGTTAGTGTCACTACTCATCCAAACCAATAATTCAGAGTTAAAGATAAAGCTAAACAATCTTTTTCGATATAACCTTAAAAAACTTAGAATTAAATTATTGAGTGTATCATTTTAATACTTTACCATATGATTTTGAAATCAAATATTATTTTCATAATTTCTCGTTTAAAAAATTATATACATTAAATATAAAAAATAAATAAATCTTCCTCTCGAGGATCACATGAGAGATGATGTGAGTGTCAGCTTCTATATGCGAATGATTCAACATGGTTGCATGATTCAACCACGGAGTCGAGTTGTTTCTTTCTAATTGACACTCACTAGCAACTATCTCAGCGTTATTTTGTTGACTATGATTGCACAGGCCATCGCACGTTGAAGTCTCCGAAACAGAGCTCCCTGAACACGCTGGTTGAGTTCAAAAAATCTACCACGGAGTCGATTCAAAGAATCCGTGAAACAACTGTGTATAACCAGCAGCTCAGCGCGGAGGTCGGAGGAATCGCATGACGAAATATTGGGAACAGCTAGCAAAATTTGACATCCTGCCGATGAATCCACAGAATCTGGGAGAGGATTACAAGACTGTACTACTGAAGTATATAGCATGTGTCTCCTATGGCACGCCTAAGTTTATTGAGCATAGGTTATCGAACATCCATAAGCACTATGCCCCCGCAATCAACATAAGACAGAATATGGTACGAGCATTTCGAGAGATGCATGCAAGTTGAAATTAATGTTTCTGGTCCCAACCCCCACAGGGTGAATGTGGGGGTTGGGACCAGAAACATGCAAGTTGAATACGGGCATTTCGAGAGATGCATGCAAGTTGAAATTAATGTTTCTGGTCCCAACCCCCACAAGTTGAAATTAATGTTCATTGCATGAAGCAAACACAACCCCCACAGGGTGAATGTGTTGGATGCTTTCGTTCATTCTCGGAAGTTGAAAGCATAAAGTGTCCACACACACAAGTTTCTTCAGGAGCCTATTGAGTTAACTTCATGTGAAGTCAATAGTGACTCTTACCAAATATTGTGCTGATATTACTGATGCAATATAATAACAACATTTTAATTGGACTTGACTACATGCATCTTTTCATGCTAAAAAGAACAAAAAAAAATATTTTCGACGTGCTAAATACTTTAGTAAATGAGCACATTGTGAGCTGTTATGTTCAATGAGACAAATAGACAAATCAGTATTTTTATTATCCTTTATTCATGATAAGTTAAGGGGGGTTTGGGATAAATATAGTATCCAAAAATGTTAATTAAGAAGTAGAAGAGGTTAATTGACAAAAAAAAATTAGAGATGGTCATCAATCTAAATGATGAATTTGATCCGACATGACCTGCTTTTCAAATATTAGCATAATAGAATTGATCATCAATTCAAAGTGTTGGTTCCTCGTTTGCATCTTAATATCTCAAGTTGAAGGATGTTATAAAACTACATCAGATAATCTCTGGTGTGAACTTTTCGATGTTTAAGTTAACGAACTATTTTTCTTATGACGTTCCGATTGATTATCAATTCTAACTATATTAAAAGTACCATCATCACGTCCCTCTCATAAAATTAGGTGGAGATGGCTATCACGCTTTGAACAATATAAAATTGTGTTCCCTAATGCTAAATATTTGACGTCCTAATTAACTCATTTTGCACGGCATAAGTTTCCATTTGGTGGGTCTGTGTTGAGCTGAGGACTGTCTTTTAGCTACCTTCTTGTCAGCTAATAATTGATGCCAAAAGAATCAGTAGATTTGATTCCAAAATACACATTTATTATGTATCATTTTCTTGTTACGAAACACATAAAAAGCGACCAAAGTTAATTCCACTAAATTGAATCACACTCTTAGAAATTTCAGATGGGATCGAGCCACTAATCAGACATCAGCTAGCAAAGAACGAAGAAGAACTATGATGTCTCATTTCAACCAATCAACGGCATAGCCCACATTGCATGTAATCGTAGAAGAGTAGAATTACAGTTCTAAATTGAACGGAGCTTAAAGCTAGCAACAATTCTTTATTAGAATTGAAGAGTCATATTTGTCTCACACCACATCGGGCAATTGAACAATAGGATTATCAAAAGCACAAGAACTGCGAGAGAGAGAGAGAGAGAGAGAGAGAGTATTGAGAATTTAGGAGGGATTTTTATTTTTATTTTTTGAGATCGTCATAACTAAAACTTGGTTTCTTACCATCAAAACGCATCGTGTCTTCCATGACAGAGTGTTCAACAAAAACATAAAGTTGTTTTCTTCTTGCTTTGGGGAAGCTGTTGAAGGCACCCAAGAACTCATATGATGTAGGAAAGACGACTTGCTTGTGCATACATCTGATTCGATATCGATTTAACTTAGAAACTTCTTCTATCTCTTGTACGATAATTATGTGATTCGTAGGGTTGCAGTGGTGGATTAGATTTCAAATTAGAGATGAGAAACAAAATGAATTTTCATTAAATCTTAGATTACAATATCTTTCACCATTGTTTCCGACACAACTATACTAAGTAAGAATCGGTAACTACTTTGCTTTTCGATCTCGAACATACTCTACAATCTCGAACATACTCTACCTTGCTTTTAGATTACAATATCCTTCACCCTTGCTTTTCGATCTCGAACATACTCTACGATCATTTATTAATATGTTATTAATCCTTGGCCTTTTTCTTACTATAAGATTTAGCCTTGCATCAAATTTTTTTAAAAAAATAATTAGATTTATAAATATTTGATGGATTTATAATTATTAATTTGAGCTTAAGCTTTCTAAACTAAGTGAGAATAAAGGCTTCATTGAGTAAGCCATGGCATGTAAAGCAAATTTTTATTCAAAGAAGGTCCTTTAACACTTTAATCCATAATCCATAGATGTTTTATTCTATTGCACAAAAACATGTAGTTTGTGTTTCCAAAAGAGAAATATATTAACCAAGCAATAGAAACAAGAAAGGAGCTCTGTATATCAAAAGCACAAAAAAACAATTGGGCTGAGAGGAGGGTCAGTTCCCTCTTCAGAAAAATACAGATTTGATTAGCCTAACATATCTAGTGAACTAATTAGCAGCCTTATTCCACTCTCTATATATATACATGAGAGATTACGTAGGAATCAAAACAATACTGAATGTGTCAAATATCTTCAATTATATTTTGGACTGCCCAGAGAGTAAAAATTATCCTGTGTAACACCTTAACTAGAACCTCTGGATGAATCAGTTTGAGCCCATCTTGTTTAGCTACTCGAAGGCCATCTCTTACAATAGTAGCCTCACGATACAACATACTCCCAACTCTCAAAAGACCTGCATCGAAGAACAAGGGATCACAAGTATCATTTCTTGATAGAAATCGTACAAACTCATGTAGTTGATATCCTGCAAAGAAGAAAACGACGTAAAATGTCAACACAAACCCTGAAATTATATATAGGTAGATAAGAGAACCTAAAGAAAAAAAAGGGAAGAAGAATACACAGTTGCAATTTACCTCAGGCTAAAAGGGCAGCCCTCCAGCAATGGTAAGCTTCGTTCCGTTTCAAACTTGCAGCTGTTTGCCTTTAGGATCAGTGACAGTGTGGTGAGGTGATGCCGATTAATCACCACAAGTTATGTGGTTGTCAGTGCTGATTCGACAAATATCAAGCTATCATCTTGACATGATAATATCAAATAAACAAATAAGATACAAGCAAACAAACAGTCTGATAATAGGATGAAAACAGTAAATCCCTGCAATGCACTGTCCAGCTTTCTGTTGGGGATAGAGGAGCAAGGAGAAACAGAATACTACGATACGAGTAAAAAGAATCCTTTCGACTCAAGAAAACTGATGTAGTATTAAAAACAGGAGAATTGATTAGACACTTACAAGATACCAAATGCACACAGATTCTCTATCTTTCTCTGCTTGCTATCTCAATCTCTCAATCTCTATCTCAATAGACTCAGGCTCAATGCCTTGCTACATGAACTACGATCCTATTTATAGGACCTAATGACAATCACCCTAACTACTAGATCACGAGGTGGTTAATGAAACCACCTTATAACTACTAGATCATGATTCAAGTGGTTATTGAAATCATCATGTAACCACTAGATCATGATAATAATCTAGATAGATAACTAGAATCAAATCTCAACACTCCCCCTTGATTCATAGTTGCATGCACCAATTTGCGACATAAAATAAATATTCTTTCAAACTGGAAGTGATATGGTGAGGATATCCGCAACTTGCTCATCCGTTCCATAATACTTCATTGTGATGGCTCCACTTGCCCGAAGTACCCTTTTGATCATCTAAAGCTCCTGCACAATCACTATTAGTGAAACCAAATAATTTGCATTTAAATTTTGTTTTGAACACCCATTTTAATCCAATCGCTTTCTTTTCTTTCGGTAGATCCATTAGCTCCCAAGTTTCATTCTTCTCAATTGACTTGATTTCCTCCTTCATTGCTTTTCTCCATTCCTCCTTTTTAATTGCTTCCTTAAAAGTTGTCGGATCTGAAATAAACAAAGCAAATGTTGAGTTATAAATTTCTGTCAGTGATCTGAAATTTCTTGGAGGGGTTTCATCTGAGGAATCCGAATTTGAACTGCTATTGGGTGAGGCTGACGATGAACTTATTAGAGCAGGATCTGTCACTTGATTCTGCGGAGTGTCTAGTTCTACTGGAATTTGCATTTGTGTTTCACCTTTATTGGTCTCCCAATTCCAACTTGCCCTTTCATCAAACATAACATTTCTGTTAATAATAACTTTGCCACTAACAGGGTTATATAATCGATATGCTTTAGATTGTAAAGAATAACCAATTAAAATGCATTTCTCTAATTTTTCATCAAGCTTGTGATGATTTTGTGAATTCACCAAAGCATAAGCAATACAACCAAAAATTCTTAGATGTCTAACACTTGGTTTCATATCATACCAAGCCTCAAAAGGAGTTCGATTCATAACAGCCTTAGTTGGTGAAATATTCAACAAATAAACTGCTGTTGCAACTGCTTCTGCCCAAAACTGATTTGGAAGATGTTTTTCTTTAAGCAAACTTCTTGCCATTTCAACGACAGTCCGATTCTTTCGCTCAGCTACACCATTTTGCTCCGGTGTATATGGTGCTGTCAATTCTCTATGAATACCATTTTCTTCACAAAAAGAACTAAACTCATTAGATAAAAATTCACCACCTCTATCTGTCCGAAGTGTCTTTATATATCTACCACTTTGTCTTTCTACAAGTGCCTTGAATTTTCAAAAATTATCAAATGTTTCAGATTTCAATTTCAAAAAATATACCCAACTCATGCGACTATAATCATCCGTAAACAATAAAAAATATTGACTTTCACCAAAAGATTTTGTATTCATAGGTCCACATAAGTCAGCATGAACTAATTCAAGACAATTAGATGCTCTCCATGCTTTTCCAATAGGAAATGATTTTCTACTTTGTTTGCCATAAATACATCCTTCACATACATCAAGTGTATTAATCTTAGGCAATCCAAAAACCATTCCTTTTTGACTTAACAACCTTAAACCTTTAATGTTAAGGTGTCCATATCTTAAATGCCATAAACTAGACTCATTCTTTTGAGTTGTGATAAGCGCATGCCTTTCAATATTTGACACATCAAGTGGAAACATCTTGTTTTGTGTCATGCAAACATTTACTATAATCAAACCAGATTTCTTATCTCTAATAGTGCATGAACCATCATCAAATATTACTGAATATCCATCATTTACTAATTGTCCAACACTCAACAAATTATGTGATAAAGTAGGAACAAAGAAAACATTATTAAGGTATTTTACCTTCCCTTGATTTGTCTTCACCTCAATTGTTCCTTTCCCTTCCACTTGGATTTGCTTGTTATCTCCAAGTCTAACATTCAACTTGTGAGTCTCATCAATATCTCTAAATATTGATTTTATGCCTGACATATGATTAGAACATCCACTATCCAAAAACCAAATATCATTTGAGATGTTATGAATTTGTGAATGAGTCATAAACAACTTACTATTTTCTTCTTTTTTCTCCACATAGCTTGCTTGCTTTTCTCTTTTCCAGCAATCTACCTTCATATGACCAAACTTTTTACAATAATGACATTGAATTCCACTTTTGTAATTTTGATCATAATTTGATTGCCCTTGTTCATCAAAGTGTCCTCTTCCTTTTCCATTTCCTCTACCACGAAATCCTCCTCTGCCACGTCCTCTTCCTGTTGATTTTTTATCTTCTTTTGAAATAGAAGACTCCCCCTTAGCCTGAAATGATTTTTCTTCACTTTTTTCAAGTGACCTGTTCAACCTTACTTCATGTGCTTGCAAGGAACCCATTAGTTCATCAAATGAATAAGTAGATAAATCTTTTGATTCCTCAATTGCGGCAACAACATGATCAAATTTCGGAGTTAAACTTCTCAAAACTTTTGCAACAATTATATGATCAGGAAGATGTTCACCATAAGATTTCATTTGACTAACAATTTCAGTCACTCGAGAAAGAAAATCTTGCACTGATTCATTACTTTTCATGAACAAAATTTCAAACTCACGACGGAAGGTTTGAAGTTTTACCATAATCACCCTTGATGAGCCTTGAAATTCATTTTGAAGTATCAACCAAGCTTGCTTTGAGGTTGTCGCTGTTGCAATTCTTGAGAAGATCGTCTCATGTACAGCTTGTTGAATGAAGAACAATGCCTTTGAATCATTCTTTCTATTCTCCCTCAGCCTGATTTCATCATCTGGATCTGCATATCCATTCTCTATTAAGTCCCAAAGATCTTGAGACTTGAATAGAGTCTTCATCTTGATACTCCAAAATTCATAACTTTTGCCTGAGAAGATGGGGATAAGGGGATGAGACACGGAATTGCCATTGAAAGCCATAATGCCCAGTTCAGATTGAAACCCGGGCTCTGATAACACAAATGTTGGGGATAGAGAAGCAAGGAGAAACAGAATACTACGATACGAGTAAAAAGAATCCTTTCGACTCAAGAAAACTGATGTAGTATTAAAAACAGGAGAATTGATTAGACACTTACAAGATACCAAATGCACACAGATTCTCTATCTTTCTCTGCTTGCTATCTCAATCTCTCAATCTCTATCTCAATAGACTCAGGCTCAATGCCTTGCTACATGAACTACGGTCCTATTTATAGGACCTAATGACAATCACCCTAACTACTAGATCACGAGGTGGTTAATGAAACCACCTTATAACTACTAGATCATGATTCAAGTGGTTATTGAAATCATCATGTAACCACTAGATCATGATAATAATCTAGATAGATAACTAGAATCAAATCTCAACACTTTCTTCACAACACATATATATCTAAGAAGCGTAAACATGCGTAGAGATCTTCCATTGATCCTGCAAAAACCGAGAAAGAAAAGGTGGAAGTCAACATAAGAACTAAAAGGAAATATACTGGGATAGAAAACAAATGAAAAAGACTTACAAGAAATACTAATCCCCTTCTCCTGGATGTACGTTTGTATCTTACATGTATGGATCCTTGACATATCGCAGGTATTCTTCGTCCAAATAGTCTGAATTTTGACATCTGGAATCTGTTGAATAATGTGCCAATACTGGTTGCTCTTGAGACAGCTCTTTACCAGTCCTAACCCGCATTTCAGTTCGAATTTTCTGAAGATCCACTGAGCGGAAGGAATGCTTTGGGACTGCTCAATTAGACTCATTTGTAGTGGACATATCAGTTTTATGTGTGGCAGCCGGTCGAGATTATCCAGGTGCTCCAGATTTGGACAACCATGAACCTCTAAACACTTCACGGAAACATTGGATATTCTGTTCTTCTTCTTGTTGTCTGTGACTCTGAGAACGTCATCCAACCGGAGGTTTGTGACTTCTCTCAAGTCGTGAGCTCCATAGAGGTACAATTCTTTCAAGTTGGTACCATGGGATAGGCCTTCCGGAAGAGCTCTCAGCTTGGAGCAGTCGGCAAGAACACACTCCTTTAGATTGGGAAACAGTCTTCCCTGCCCGCCGACCGACCATTCTTCCCGGTTGGGCATGTCGTTGAACTCCAGATGTTCGAGTTTCGGGAATGCGGAAGATCCCACCGGTAAACTGCAGTCGAGAAATTCAACTCCGATGGTTTTGACGGCTTTGAAACTTATGATTTCCAGATATTTTAGCAGCGATAACATGCCTAGAGGAGGTAGCTCGGTGCATGATGGGAAGTGCCAGAACTTCAAGTACTCCAGGTTAGCAAAAGATTGGTCCAGCGAGTGTGACACCATCCAGCCTGGGAGTCTCCGACCGAAGAATTGGCTGATGGTAAGGTCTGCAGGCTTGTTGGAGGAGAGAGTTCATTATATATCTTCTCTGCTCTCCCGATTTCCTCCTCGTCCTCCTGGTCATGCATGTTGTTCCCATCTCCATTATCTTCTTCTTCCTCCTCGTCTTCACTCTCTTCGTCCTCATCTACACCGTCGTCGTCGACTTCAACATCCTCGCCATCGTCCGCGACATGCATCCAACTCAAAAGGAGATAACTAAGGAAGCGTTTCTCCGCAAGTATCGACGCTGATCCCGTCGCTACTGCTCTCTCCAGTTTGGATATTCTCAGATATCTTAGCTCGAAAAGCGCTCGCAATTCCTCCAAGTCGCACCCCTCGTCCATCTCATTCGTTGGGTCATCAAGGCCGACCACAAATCCTTAAAGATTGTTAAGCTTTGTTAACTTTTAGATTCCCTTGGGTACATGAGTCAGCGGAGTATCGAAAGCATCGAGACACCTCAGACTGTGCAGCCTCGTGACAGCATTAGGAAGCCTGTGCAAGTGGTTGCAGCGGGAAATGATCAAAGTCTAGATGTTTGCAAGTCGCCCTATCGTTTTGGTATATCATTAATCTTTGTACCATGAAGATCTAAGTATCTTAGATGCAATAGATCCTCGATGCAATCCGAAATTCTATCGATCGATGTATCTCTCAAATCCAACACTTGTAGGTACGGTAACCTTCTCAGCACATCGTCGTCGATTATCGTTGTCCCCCATGTTAGAAAATGGCAACCTACGAATCTTGGTGTTTGCTTGTGTATCTAATTCCCCGCCATGTCTAATCGAAATCCCTTCGTCTCTCATCAAATATGCACAAAGGGATCGTAAATGATCATGCATAGAGCAACGACTATTGTCTGCGTACAATGGATCCAGCTGTAGCAGATTCCTCAAAACTAGTTCCCTATAGTACTCCTCGGCTACATCTTCCATCAACCTATTATTATTTCCATGTTCTACGATAAGGCCTTCAGCCACCCAAAACCGAACGATTTGTCTGAAATGTATAGTACTTCTCTCTGGGTATAAGGAGCAATAGATAAAACATTGTTTCAGGTAAGATGGTAAATCCTCGAAGCTCAAATTCAAAGCCCCCGGTAGTTCATCCTCCATCTTGTTCATACTTCAAGCATCACTCTCAAGGACTTCTTCCCACTTCACTATGCTTCTGTTCTTGTAAGCTAAAACCCCTGCAATAGCTTTGATGGAAAGAGGAAGTCCATCACACTTTCTAACAATTTTCCTACCTACGCATGTCATCCTCCTCCCCTGCTTCGAATACTATCTTCCGAAGCAACATCCACCCACTATTTTCATCCATTTTCTCCACTAGGTTGATATAGCTATGTCTGACACCTATCAACGCACTTTCTTTTCTCGTGGTAACTAAGATCGTGCTGCTGCCTTCTCCTTTACTAAGTGGTCTCCTGAGGAAATCATTCCAAACAGTTGCACTCCAAACGTCGTCCAACACGAGGAACAAGTTTTTGGTCAGGAGAGAGGCGAGTTTAGGTTCCAATTCTGACCTGCTTTCTCCCTTAAAAGATTCTACACCTTCGGCTGCACACCTTACTAGCTCTTTCAGTAAATCGATCTCGGAATAATCCTTAGACACATACAACCATTTACTGATAGGAAAGTTGTCCTTGATCCTTTGGTCGTTGTATTTTTGACGTGCTAAAGTGGTCTTTCCGATGCCACCCATCCCTACAATCCCAAAAACACGACACTTTTGCTTATTTTACTGGAGCATGGCATCAATCAGATTGTGGGCAGCTACTTCAATTTGTTCCCCTACAGTGTCCTCCTCAACTTCTAAGGGAGATGTCTCCCGTGTAGTTGTTTTGTGAGGTTGGGGTTCTTGGGTTGCCGACACTATCTCAGGCACCAAGGCATTGAACTCGGCCATTTCTTTCAGTCTAGCATTAAGTGCGTCGATTTTGGTAGCGATCTCTTGACGGTATTTAGTGCACTTAAAGCTAGAGGAAACAAAGCCGAGAGGGGAGCTTACCGCTGACGCTGATGCCGGCGGAGCTTCCAACAGTTTCCCACCTTCGATCGTGCAGAGATCGATGATATCATTGGCATCGTACATGAGATCTTTCAGCATCCTCACCCAGTTGTCAATGACGCGCTCACACGCCTCTTCCGCTCTGCATCTTGGATCAAACATCTGATTTTGACCAAGTTTTCCGTCAGCGATTTGATCTCCTTCTTCACACCTAGCACCTTGCATACCTCTCCCTCCAGAAACTCTGTTACGACTTTAAGGTATCTTGAAACAAAGAAATTAAGGATCATTGCCATGATCTCTTTGACACCAACCGAGGAAATGCCACACCACTCAGAAAGAAAGTTTGATGTGTTGTTTGCACGGCCAAGTGTTCCTTGAGCACAAATATATTTGTATCCAAGAGCAGCATCATCAGTAGAACAAACAGGCTAAAACAAACCACGCCTGCAAACAAAATTACGACAAATGTCAAGGATGGAGTCTTACCTTCACCGGTTCCCGTTGGCAAGCGAAACAAAAAAAATGGAACGCTCGTCTGTCTGCATTCAAACCGGTAGCTATAATTTTAAGATGAGAGCGCACTCGCATGCAGCAGTATCTATGTTTCTTTCCACTGTGCATGTTTTGTTGCATTAGATACCAGAAATCTCCGGGAGTCATGAAATCGTACGAGCGGCCCGGCCCCTAACGACAGAAGTTAATCGACCGAGGAACAACATGGAATTGTTTCCTAAGGTGATCCATGCAGTAGCCGTCAGAAATCAGATTACCTTATCATCTACTTTCTTAGTCTTCCGAGATCTGAGACAAATAAGACGAGTAGCTCAACGGAGAAGACGGCAGAGTCACATGGCGAAATCTCGGAAGTAGAAGTCGCGGTATCTGGGAAGTGTGTGCAACTGTTCAAGTTTGAGATGAAGATGAGACCCAGCAGCTCAGCGGAGTGGACGGAGGAGTTGCGGGGCGAAGTCTCGGAAACAGAGATCGCAGGACACGCTGAACAGCTGTGTTTGCTGAGTTCGAAAAATCTGCAAGGAGTCGATTCAAAGAATCTGTGAAACAACTGTGTATAACCAGCGACTCGGCGCAGAGGACGGATGGCGAAATATTGGAAAGGAACGAATTCGAAACAGAGCTTCTAAATGATAATTTCTCATAGCGCTTCTTTATTTTTTTTTAATTTCTCACAGCGCTTCTATTTTAAAAAGATTTCGAAACAGAATTTTTCTAAATGATAATTTTATCCTTTCGTCAGCTGTCCCCTCCATTTAGTCTAACCCATCGGCCATCGTCTTTGTCGTCGCCCTCGTCATAACCTAATGGTCTATGATAACGATATTCGTCCACTGATAGAGAATAACCTCGTATATAATGGAGGAGGGTAAGCATGAGGGCTATAACAAAAGAGACAATCCTGCTTGTATGCCGTAGAGGAGGGTGGCCAACGGTGGCTATGGGACGATGGAGGTATTAGCGGGTCTAACGAAAAAAGAGATTAAATGATTTTTTTCATTAGACTAGAAACGTTGTTTTAGAAAAAAAAAGTATGAGCATTCTAAAAATATTTCGAAAAGTATAATTCTAAAAAAATTGATATCGTACCAATAAATTCATACTATGGATGTACTCTTGAAGTATAGTATGAAACTTGTATGACGAGCAATAATTTAATTATTTAAAATAGATATCTCCACTATTAAAAACTATGCCCCCACTATCAAGTATTTAAAATAGGTGGTATAATTTAATTCAAATCTAATATTCATGTGATAATAAAATATAGAATAAAAATAAATAAAAGTAGAAGATTTATATTCAATTCATTTTTGCTATCGAACAATTTCATTTTAATAACTTTTGATATTCTTAACATATCCTATGCAAATGGATATAAATGTCCTCAATTTACTATTTAATTCTAACAATTTTTTTTAAATCTAATTATATTATTGTTGTTGTTGTTGTTATTCTCTTCTTAATCATCAAAGCATCTATCATTGTTGGAGATACAAAATAATTAAAAATAAATAAATAAATAATCAAATGAAACTTTATGAAGATTGAAGAGGTGGTGAGAAATAATTTTTGATATTTGTTGGATCGATTTAACATGTTTGGTTAAATGCTCGGAAGATGATATTCTGGGTATTTTTGTAACAATCTGAAAGATATTAGTTTTTGGATTATCAATAAGATGTTATATTATAAGTCATCTTTTAGGGTTGTCTATAGAAATCTACATACAACATGATCATTGATTGAAGGATACTTTATTTTTATTGGATAATAAAAAAAAGATAGAAAAAAGGGTTAGGACACTCTTAGAATCATTTTTTATTAGGTAGTATGGACATTTCATTTTTTTTTAATACCAATTTTGTCCTAATAAAACTTTAGATCAGTTCGGGTCTGTGAATCGGTTCCAAGTCCACGAACTTGTTCCAGTCAATGAACTGTTCCCTAAACCTTTCTTGGGCTTGTCACCTTTCCCTCTATCTCCTCCTCCCCCATCTTCCGGTGGCATCCAACTTAAACTCGTCGAGTTTGCATCCAGAGAGATGGTAGATGGTCATGCAAAGAAAAATATCGAATCTACCTGCAGAAGGTTCCTCCAAACTAGTTCTAGCCCACGGCACTCATCGGCTACATCTTCCATCAACCTACCTACCTCCTCGTTCTACAATAAAGCCTTCAGCCATCCAAAACGGAGCAATACCCTTGTAATACAGAAAGACCTTCGTAGAGAAAGAACAATAAAGAAAAAATTGTTTTAGACGAGATGGTAAATCCTCGTAGCTCGGTGGCGATGCTCCTACCGCTCCACATCTTGAACGTAATATCTGATAGCTTCCAACCTTCGCTGCAGACTCATATTAATTTCATACTTCCAATGGACCGGAGTTAAGGCTTACAAGCGTTCCAAAGAGTAACTAAGACCAGCTAAATCATATTAATTTCAGGTTTCCAACGAACGAATATATATATTGATCCCGAATACATTTACATGAGAAGGAAAAATATGAATGTAATAAACGAGGTCATGGAATGCATTCCATGCCATGTACTAAGAAAGAAGGTCATCCATATGTCGGTACGAGAACGAAGTTGAGGGTTGCTGCAACCCAACACCACAATGACTAAACAGAGTGGCTTCTGAATTCATTATTGACCTGGTAGACGATGAACGAGGTGGTGTGTAACGCTTCCAATCCAGCGGATAGTACAATGTTATAATTATGTAGATTTTGATTGCAAGGGCAGAATCAAAATAAACTAGATTTCATAATTATCACATAATCTAATTCATGATAAATCAACCCATAGGATAGGATGTACAATAGATTTAACAACTCGGTAAGAATTCTCAATATTTCAATCCAAATAACATAGAAAATAATCTAAACATACAGTGATCTTAATAGATTAATTATATAATTTAATCAATAACCGATCCATCATGTTTCAACCGCACACTCAGAAAAACTTAATGATAATCTGATATAAGCAACCCACAGTCCAATAAACACCGTGATTCATATGTTAATCAAAACTTATCATAAATAAATAATAAAAAGATGAAACCATTAAATCCCGGCATCAAATACCTTTATTCGCAAAATATTATATAAAGGAAGCATAAACTGGCGCAGAGACCTTTCTTTGACCCTGCAAAGAAATCAACAAAAGAATTAAGAGAATATATACACACATATATAGCTCAGTTATCGGATAGAACCAAGAAAATGACTTACAAGGAACACCAATGCCCTTATTCTGGAGGTACATTTGTGTCATACTTATATGGATCCTTGATGTATCGCATGTATTCTTCGGAATCAGTTTGAAATTTGACATCTGGAATCCGTTGGATGATGTTCCAATGCTCGTTGCCCTCGAGACAGCTCCTTAGCAGCACTATGTTGCAGTACACTTCAAGTTTGCGGAAACTCCATTGTGCAGAATTAGGGCGCTGTTGATCAATTAAGCGGGATAACCACGGGGGAAGCTGATCCATATGTTCCGGACATGTCAGGACCAGGTGCTGCAGCTTGTCGAGATTATCCACGTACTCTAGATTGGGGCAATCCTCCACCTCCAGATACTTCATGGCAACGTTGGATATTCTGTTCAGCATCTTGTTATCTGTGACAGACAGCTTGTAACTCAAGCGGAGCTTTGTTACTTCTCTCAAGTTGTGAGCTCCCCAAATGTGCAATTCCTTCAAGTTGGTAGCGTGGGATAGGCCTTCTGGAAGAGCTCTCAGTTTGGGACAGTCTACGAGACAACATTCCTTTAGATTGGGAAACAGCTTCAGGTGTGTTCTGTGACCACCTTCCTCCACACCGCATAGTGACCATTCTTCCCAGTTGGGCATGTCGTTGATCTCCAAATACTCAAGTTTGGGAAATGCACAAGTTCCCGGGAAACTGTGGCCGAGAAACTCAGGCCCAATGGTCATGACCGCTTTGGCTCCTATGATCTTAAGATATTTCAGCAGGGGCAGCATGCCCAGAGGAGGGAGCTCTGCGCATGATGGGAACACCGAAAGATACAAGTATTGCAGGTTAGGGAGTGATTCGCCCAGGGAGGACGACATCATCCAGTTTGGGAATTGTCGACCCGGGAATCGTACGATGACAAGAGTTCGTAAGCTTGAAGGAGGAGAGAGTTCATTACATATCTTCTCGGCTCCCATCTGGATTTGCTCCTCTTTTCTCCATGTTGTTGCTCTTCTATCCTCACCACTATCGGTGGCATCTCCATCTTCCCCATCTTCTGGTGGCATCCAACTTAAAATTAGTTCCCTAAGAGAACGTTTCTCCGCTAGTGCCGACGCTGCCGTCACTGCCCTCTCTAGCCTGTATATACTCAGATATCTTAGCTTGGAAAGAGGTTGCAGCTCCTCTAATCCACACCCGGTCTCGTCCACCTCGTTCGTCGGATTGTCATGACCGATCACAAATCCTTGGAGTATGTTAATATTTATCAATTTCCCGATTCCCTTCGGTACATGAGTTAGAGGAGTGTCTTCGACAACGAGACTCCTTAGATTATATAGTCTAGTGATGGTCATGGGAAGTTTGTACAAGTGTTTACATCCTGAGATATTCAAAGTTTGAAGGTTTACAAGACACCCTATTGATTCCGGTATCTCATGAATATTTGTTATATCAAGATCTAAGTATCTTAGGTGCAATAGATCTCCGATGCAATTTGGAATTCTCTCGACTGATGTGTTACAAAGATCCAATACTCGTAAATTTGGTAACCCTTCGAGTACATTATCCTCAATTGTGATGGTTGAGTGGGAGTCTCTGATCACTAAAGTTCTCAAACATTTCTTTTCTATGATGTGATCCGACAGTACTAATTTTATTCCCATGTTAAATATCAACAACCGACGAATCTTCGCGTTGGCTTTTATATCTAATCTTTGACCAACTGTAATCGAAAATCCTTCGTCTTTCATCAAGTATGTAGCGAGCGCTCGTAAATGGTCATGGATACAAAACATGATCCTGTTTATATACGATGGATCCACTTGTAGAAGATTCCTCGAAACTAGTTCCCAATAGTACTCCTCAGCTACATCTTCCATCAACCTACCTTCTGCTTCTACGATAAGGCCTTCTGCTATCCAAAACCGAATAATATCATTGTAATGAAAAACCTTCCAGGTGAAGAACGAGCAATAAAGAAAGCATTGTTTCAGATGAGATGGTAGATCCTCGTAGCTCAAGTGCAAAGCCCTTGGAACTTCTTCGTCGATCTGACGGTTCGTACTCCATGCGTCATTCTCGAGGACTTGTTCCCACTCCGCTGTGCTTCTGTCCTTGGAAATTAGAACCCCTGCAATAGCTTTGATAGCAAGAGGAAGTCCATCACATTTTCTAACAATTTTCCTACCTACTTCCTCCAACCTACGCATGTCATCCTCCTCCCCAGCTTCGAATACCGTCTTCCCAAGCAACAGCCACCCGCTGTTATCATCCATTTTCTCAGCTTGGTGCATATAGCTGGCTTTCATACCACTTAACACTGTTTCGATTCGAGTGGTAACTAAGATCGTGCTGCTACCTGCTCCCTTACTTAGTGGTTTCCTCAGGAAATCAGTCCATACATTTGGACTCCACACGTCGTCCAACACGAGAAATAATTTTTTAGTAAGGAGCGAGGCAAGTTTGGGTTCCAATTCTGCTCTGCTTTCTCCCTCAAAAGATTCTGCTTTGGTTTCATCTCCTGCACACCGAATTAACTCTCTGAGTAACTTGATCTCCGTATAATCCTTTGAGATATACAACCACGTTTGGATAGGAAAGTTTGCTTTGATCCTTCCATCATTATATATTTTACTTGCCAGAGTAGTTTTCCCGATTCCACCCATTCCAACAATCCCAAAAACACGACACTTTTGTTCGGTGTTCTCCAACATGCGATTGATTAGATCGTCGGCAGCTTCTTCGATTTGTTCCCCCACAATGTCCTCCTCAACTTCCAAGGGAGACGTCTCACGTGGTGGAGGTGGTTTTTTAGGGTGGAGTTGTTGGCTTGCGGGCTGTAGATTTCCAAGGATGGAGTTATCTGCCGCTATTCGTTTCAGCCTATCATTGATTGCTTCGATTTGGCCTGCGATCTCATGGCGGTATTTGGTACACCGAAAGCAGGAAGAGACGAAGCTGAAAGGAAGGCTTACCACCCCTGAGGCTGATGCCGACGCCCGAACCTCCAAGGGCTTTCCCCCTTCCATCACGCACAGATCGATGACGTCGTCGGCGTCGTACATGACTTCCTTCAGCTTCCTCACCCAGAGCTCCATGACGGGATCCCCGCTGCGGCTCTTCTGCTCGGCATCCTGGAGGAAACATCTGATCGTCTCCAGCGTCTCCTGCAGCGCCTTGATCTCCTTCTTCACGCCCAGCACTTTGCATATCTCTCCCTCCACGAAAGCTGCCACATCGTTGACGTATCTCGAAACGAAAGTATCCAGAACCATTGCCATCTCTCGAGGACGAACAGGGAAAAGGCCTCGGCACTCTCGGGAAGAAGACTCGATGCCCCAAGTGGTGGTTCCTCGAGCACACTTACGTATGATGCTTAATGCCTACACCGATCGAATTTTCATCAAAAGAATAAATTGCATTGAGGAGCATGACCGATCGATACAACACCATTAGCATGCATCCCTTCGTTCACAATAAATAGCAACTAGCTGGCTGAGGTGTTGACTCGCCGGAGCCAATAATTCATGGCGTCATCGATGAGCATCGAGGAGGGCGCTGTGAAAGAATTTTCTTTTTTAATAAAAATAATAATAATATGACGTTGTTAAGTTACCAGCTTACGGTTGACTTTATAATAATAATAATAATAATAATAATAATAATAATAATAATAATAATAATAAAACAATGCCTTGGGGAGATTAGGATATCAAGATTGGATTTTTTGGATATTCATAAACTTAATCTTGATTTCTTAGGGAGATTAGGATATAAAGTATAGAAATTAATAAATGAACTCGTTTCAAGAATAATCGACTTTCACTCACAGGAATCATAAGCATGATTTATTCGGTTTTAGAGTTATTCAAAAATTAACTTTTTTTTATTCAGTGAAAATGTTTTATTTGTAATTTAAATATCACAAATGAGATCATGGTTGATATCAATTCTATATCTTTCTTTAACCTCTCCATAGATTAGAAAAAGGGTACAAATGATTATGCAGTTGCAACGCATTGTCACATGGAATAAAATAATCTTTTTCGCATTTTGAAGTTGGATAATATTAGATTATTGGATCACTCAATTCAACTCAATTTAGTTAGATTTTTATTTAATTATAATTATATTTGTGAAATTTCAACAAACTAAAATATCATGATATTCAAATATGTTGTCGCATTGAACAAATCTCACCTATAAGTATTTATTTTATAGATCAAAACCTTTGCATATTCCTTTAAAAGTTCAAAATCCATTTCAAACTCTAATTCATGTTGTTATACTTTGAAACTCAGATATATTATATTTTCATATAATTATTTAACTTAAAACAAACTAAAGCTAATCATGATTAAAAATGGTTTACTTGGTTTTTTTTAATGCGATTATCACATACGAACATACGTTATATTGAAAATTGTAATGACAAATATGTCATTTTCAAATTACGCAAGTATAAAATATAAAAAACCAATTAAAAATTATACAAGTGCACCGCTCGATATTATACGTAATAATTTTACGATATGACAAATAGTTAATTTGTTTAACTTGTATATATATAATTAATTAATTAATTCCACATGATTGCTGGTAGCTATTAGCTACAAGCGACACACTGCTAAAATCAAATAGCATACATCTAGAAGGCATTGACTTTTCTTCGACATGACATCTCACTGAAATTGACAAGAGTGATTTTTTAAAAAGTAATTTATCAAGAGAAGTCATTACTAATTGATATTTATCGGATGGTGGTTTTTTATTGAAAAATTAGGGAGGGATATTTTTTTTTTTATAAATATCAATTTTATCTTCCTTTACAAATTATTATTATTATTATTTTAAACTTTTTCACTGAGCTAATTCGAATTAGTTAACCGATTCAACAAATCGATTTGGGTCAGTGAATTCGTCAACCCTATCTCGATCTCCTTCATCTTTGCCTCTTCTTATTTTCGTTTCTTCTTACTTCTCTTCTTTTTCTCAATTTCCAAGTATTATGATAGTTAATTATACTATCATATTGACATATTACTATACTTAATTAATCATTCTCTTCTCCTCTTCCCATCTCCCCTCTTCCTCACCATCCAACTATGGTGGAGGGGGCAACGACTTGGGAGATAATCATTCCATTTTACTATACTTAATTAACTATTATAATAGACCTAACATCATGTTATTAGAACATGTTATTACAATAGATCTAACTAGTATAACATCATGTTATAATTTTATCTGAGTATGCAGCACAATCATAGTAATAGATAATATTTTATCTTGTAAAAGTCAACTGACAACCACAGTGATATAACATAATGTTAGCTTGCAATGGACGTTCACAATAATATAATAGTTTACTTTGCCTTATGGATGACAGCCAAAATAATAAATTTTATTAGTCTATAAAATGCAAAAAATTTATGCAATATGTAATATTATGGAATATCTATATTTGCAATTAAAGTACTTTCAGAAAATACTATATGATTCTCTTATTAGTTATATTAATTATACAAAATTTACAATACTTAATACTCAAGTACACACAACTTCCTATACAATACTTAATGAAGGGTAATCTTATATAAGTTTATCATAGCATCATATTATCAAAATATTACAAACTAATTAATCATCACTCTTTTCAATGTGCAACGCTTACATGGAGTAATTAATTATTTGTTCGAATAGGGTACATTACAAATATAGAAATTCTTATATCAGGATAGTTGAATTGGGTATAAGTAATACTTTAGTTGTGAAGGCCATATCAGGTGTGTCTATTGTTTCTTTTGGTCAGAGCACATTAGTATAAGGAGATATTTTGTCATTAACATCACATCAAACATTTTATCATATTAGGATGCATTAAGCATAAGGATTTACTTTAACTACAAAGGCCACGTTGAACACATCAAATAGTTTTGATCATGGTTCATCGAGCAAACAATATATTTTACCCACAAAAGCTATATATGTTGAGCATTTTGTTCGGTCAAGACTCGAGTGTAAAACGATGCTTTGTTAGCGAAGGACACATTAGATTCTTTAGAAGATTACATTAATAAAAAAGATTCTCTTAATTATCAATCCTCTACTATTGTCTATAAAAAGATAAAAAATCTTATTGATAAATAACCGGTCATTGAGTTTGATATTGCCTGATCCACTTTTCTAAATCTTTGATGCTTATTGCAAAACTTGTACAATGGGCATATTCGACTAAGATCTCAGTAACATTCAATTTAAAAAAATACCTCAGATGATATCATAGATACATCAGATCCAAGTGGGAACTTAAAAAAATACCTCGCTGTATGTAGTTAGAGGAAATATTTTCTCTCATCATTCTTTTGTCTTTTTTTTTTTTTTGGATAACTTGGCTTTGCCTGTTGAGTCTCCAATTGGCCAATCATATTTGTTTACTAATACTCTCATCGGGTACAATATATATTGTAAATCCCAACACAAACAGTTGGTGCATAGTTTCAATGGACTCCACCAATCTATCAAATTTAGTACATGCATATACCTACAGAACATAAAACTTGCCCTGAATTATATTGGTATATATGTGAACACCTATTAGGATACTAAAGGCATTAAGAGCCATTGTTTTCGAATGTACTAACAAATTTAGAACAATTATTTGTTGAAGTGTGCTAACAAATTTCATTTTTCAAACCGTGTAGGGATTAAATGAAAAAGAAAAAAAACCATCGTAAATTTTGGAGTTAAATTGTGGAACACAAACCACAAGATGTTATATGATGCGACAAATAGTTTGTTTGGCGTCTTATTAGTCGAAGCCGCCATCCGTGAATGTGAGAACTTCTATATATATAATCCAACATGGTTTCCGGTAGCTATTAGCTAACGTTCTACATGGTACTAAAATCAAGTAGCATTATCTATTTAATTCACAACGACAAGCAATACTATTGCGTGCAAGAAACATGGTTCTAAAATTTAATGGCAGACGTCTAATGCACACAGTCACATCCTCTTGTTGACTATTCTTGGAATGATTCTTCACCCATCTGTGATTTAAGTAGAACCCGTGGGTATAGTCAACATGTATTTATTATCTTGAACCACCTAATCTACATAATATGCCTTCAATTATTGCTCAATTACGTACGTATGAAAGTGACCTCAAAGACGGACATCAGATTAGATCATTCATCAGAAAATTTAACATCATTAAGCAAGACTCAGATATTTAAAAAGACAATAAAAAACCAGTGCAATATATCATCCAATTAAAATATCAGCAAGCATTGACATTTCGACAGAACGCCAACGTCTGCAGGATGCAATAGCTGATGTGAACTACGAATTTTTAGACTGTACGAGACTCCCAATAGTAAGTGATGCTGAGGAAACAGTAAATTTTTTTTTTTAATATCTTTCTACATAGAAGTAGATAAATATTATTTTTATTTTATTTATAAATATTTATTATATTTTATTCATCAAATCATAAGTAGAAAATTAAATATAGTGATGTTAACTTCAAGAATAATCCAAGTGGTTCTACCTAGCGATAGATGAAGATCCGCTCTCCACTAGAATCCGATTTAGTGCTAGAGGAATGTTATTATAAAAATAAAAAAAATTCAGCAACATTGAGTAAGAACTCCAAAAGTTAACTCAAAATGTATACACGATCAAAATTCAATCATCATATTGACATATATTAAATATCCGAAGAAGTACTCCCCCAACAGCGGATGGAGAGGCTTTATCATACGAGATGAGTTTGTATTCTTCCAATAGGGGATGAAGGCAAACTCATATCGCACTCCCAACAGTGGATGGAGTGTTGTCCCTCACCCGCCAAAGTAGGGACATGTTCCTCTCAACAACGGATGGAGCAACCGTCCAACCGCCACGTCTGACGGCCTGCTAATCCCCAAAGGGAATCACCCTACCTGCTCTCGGTAGGAAAATAACATAATCTTACACTAGTTATGTCCCTATCGAAATGAAATAACACATTTAAAATATCTCTTTCAAATATCATCAATATCGAATAATACAAATTAACCATCGATTGACTTGAACTCTAGTTCAATCGATTCTATTGAACTCAATTTACTATAATATAACTGAACCGAACTCTAATCCTCATTTAACTGGTTTGGAACCATCCTAGATTAGTATAATTTGGACTAGATTATGTTTAGTTTAGGTTAAATTGACTTGAATAGGTCAATCAATTCGGAATCACCCTAAATCGATCTAGATTAATCAAGCCTAGTTTAGTTTAATCAATATTTGGGCTCAGATCCAATAATAAGATTGGGCCAGCTCATCTACTGGTCATGTGCATTACACATGACTGGGAATATATCACACAAAGCTAGCCCAGCCTTGGCCCATGGATTAGTCATGTGCGTCGCATGTGATTGCCCATGATGGTTAGATTGGGTTAGCCTACGGGCCAAAGCCTGACCCATGGGTTGGGCTTAGCCTATGGGCTAAGCCTGATCTACTAACTGGGCTGACCAATGGGCTGTGGCTTGACCTATAGGTTGGATTTGACGTGTAAGCAATTTTAATCCAATTCATATCCAATTTCATACAACAACATATATTCACTAACAATTATATAAACAAAAACATAATAACTTATTAAAAGATAGAATAAGATATAAGCTTTAATACGAGGAAATAATCTTCTAAATTCAAATAGAAATTATACTTTATAATTTCAACATATTCTAGTCAAATAAATTTTAAATAATTCAGAATAGCACATTTTAAATATCAGATCAAAGAATATCAAAAATATTTAGATAATATATTTTAATCTAACAAAAATTTTAATCGAGATAAGATTAAAGATAAGTTGTAATGTCATGAAATATCATATATTTAATACATAAAACATGTACATTTTTAACATTTTAGATCTAAAAATAAAAACCTTAAGTAGGGGTCAAAGAACATTATAATAAAAAACTTCAACTAATATATTTTAGTACAACAATAAAAATTTTGACATTTAAAGAATTGACAATTATTTTCAAACTACAAAACTTATAATATTTAAAGAATCAAAATAAAAACTAAAACTTTTATTTTCAAGAAAGGTAAAGAAACTTACCTCTCATCACCATGGTGTAACTCATCGTTCCTCCCATTATTGGGCTCGGTTAAGTGAGGAAAGAAGGAGAGAAATCCCTCCTCTTAAAGAGGAGGAGGTGAGCTTCCATTAAAGAAAATTTATTTTTATTTTCTTATTTATTTAATATAAATTATTTCTATTTAATATACTAATGAATATTATATCACCCTATTTGAAATGCTTAATAGTTATTTCGTAATTCATAATAACAAACAAGTAAATAGATTAAGATTTCCTAAATTACAATGGCAAGTAAGGAAAAAAAATTAATTTCTAACTTAATTATTTGATTTTATTATATTTATCCCATCCTATAGAAAATTTAGTCCCCAAATTTAGCTCACCTTAATATAATAGATGAGGATATTACTCTCACATATCTTTTTCTCTTTCCCACATTACCTCTATTACCAACAAATCTTTACCAAAGATATAAGTTTATTCCTTAGAATATGTTCTTTCCTTTCCAAGATCTGGGTTGGTTGTTCTCCAAAAATGACATTATCTCTTAGTTGTAGAGGTTGGTAAGATATGACATATGTTGGATGCCTAATATATCTTCGAAGCATAGACACATGGAATACATCATAGATGCTAGCCAAAGTCGAGGACAATGCCAATTTGTACGTCACAAGCCTGACTTTTTGTAAGATCTCAAATAGACCAATGAATTTTGAGGCTAACTTCCCCTTTGACCAAATCTTATAACTCCCTTTGTTGGCGACACTTTTAAAAAGACATGCTTACCAACTTCGAACTCTAGATCTCTTTGCCTTCGATCTGCATAACTTTTTTGACAACTTTGAGCTATTAATAATCTTTGGCGTATAATTTGAACATTATCAGTATCTTTTTGAATTAATTGAGGTCCCAAAAACTTCCGTTCTCCTATCTCATCTCAATATATATGTGATCTGTACTTTCTTTCATAAAGAGCTTCATCTCAATATATATGTGATCTGCACTTTCTTTCATAAAGAGCTTCAAATGGAGTCATTTTTATGCTAGAGTGATAACTATTATTATAAGAAAACTCAATTAGGTGCAAGTGCATATCATAACTCCCACCAAAGTCCAAAGAATATGCTCTTAAGAGATCTTCAAGAGTTTATATTATCCTTTCTGACTATTAGTTTGGGGGTGAAAAGCTATACTAAATTTTAACTACATGTGCAAAGATTTTTGTAGACTTCCCAAAAACTTAAAAGTAAATCTTAGATCTCTATCTGAGATAATGCTAATTAACACCCGAATAATTTCCTTAATATATAATATTGCTAGTTTATCCAATGAATACTTCTTGTTAACAGGGAGGAAATGAGCAGATTTAATAAATCTGTCTACTATTATTCAAATTCTATCATATTCTTTTGTAGTCTTGGGTAATCCTGTCACAAACTTCATAATGACTTGCTCTCACATCCATTCATAAATTTAAATTCTTTACAATTTTTCTATCGGTATTCAATGTTCTACCTTCACCTACAGATATTTAGAAATAAAATTTACTATATCTCTCTTCGTACCATGCCATTACTAATTTTAGGGTAAATTTCGATACATCTTCGTAGTCCAATTTTTAGTAAGGAGTGAGGCTAAGTTTGGGTTCCATTTCTGCTCTGCTGTCTTCCTCAAAAGATTCTGCTTTGGTTTCATCTCCTGCACACCGAATTAACATTCTGAGTAACTTCGTCTCCGAATAATTCTTAGAGATATACAACCATTTCTGAATGGGAAAATTGACTCTGATCCTTTCATCATTGTGTATTTTACGTGCCAGAGTGGACTTCCCGATTCCGCCCATTCCAACAATCCCAAAAATACGACATTTTTGTTTGGTGTCCTCTAGCATGGCATTGATTAGAGTATCAGCATCTACTTCGATTTGTCCCCCGACGATGTCCCCCTCGACTTCCAAGGGAGACGTCTCAAGTACAGTTGGTTTTTTGGGTTGGGGTTGGTGACTACCAGAAGACTGTAGATTACTAAGGATGGAGGTATGCTCAGCTATTTGTTTCAGTCTACCATTAATGGATTCGATTTCACCCGCAATCTCATGGCGGTGTTTGGTACACCGAAAGCAAGAAGAAACAAAGCTGAAAGCGAAGCTTACCCCCGAAGCCGATGCTGATCCCCCAGCCACCAACAGTTTGCCACCGTCCATCATGCACAGATCGATGATGTCGTCGGCATCGTACATGATGTCTTTCAGCTTCCTCACCCAGGCCTCGATGCCGGGATCCCCACGGCTTTTCCGCTCTGCACTTTCGAGGTAACATTTGATCGTCTCCAGCTTCTCCTGTAGCGTCTTGATCTCCTTCTTCACGCCCACCACTTTGCATATCTCTCCCTCAAGAAAGCCTGTCACTTGTTCAATGCATCTTGAAACAAATGAATCCAGGACCATTGCCATCTCTCAAACAAGGGAAATATCTCCGCACTCTCGGAAACAAGACTCGATGTTTCGCACGGGGAAGTAGTGGTTCCTTGAACACACACGCACATACATATATAGAGTATACAATACCATTAGCATGCATCATAATAAATAGCAATTAGCTGGCTGAGATGTTGACTCACCAGAGCCAATAATTCACGGCGTCATCGATGAGCATTGAAGAGGGCGATGTGAAAGAATTTTCTTCTTTTATAAAAATCATAATAAGATGACTTAATGTTCACAGTAATTGATTGATAATAAAAAAAATTCTCCTCATAATCGTTCCGAAAATAAAAATAAAACAATGCCTTCAGGTATATTACGAAAAGCTTGCTCCGAGTCCCGATCAAGATAGGATTATTTTGGATATTCATAAACTTAATCTTGATTTCTTAGGGAGATTAGGATATGAAGTATAGAAAATAATTAATGAGCTTTTTTCAAGAATAATAGACTTTCACTCACAGGAATCATAAGCATGATTCATCTGGATGAGTGTAGATAAATTTGATGGAGGAGCCTTGCTCCTAAACCCATTTTGTGGACAGGTGTCATATGCCTTGTGACAAAGAGACCATACAAGGATCATTCAACATTGTTGCATAAGACTGCTAGCATTAGATGTGCTTCATGTCCCAATACTGGTAAACCATATTCATATGACTTCTTAATTCCCTAATATCGTTCAAAGTAAAAAAATTTTAATTAAAAATTTTATGCATCAAATATGGTGAACCTTCTATTTTTCACAAATATGATGATCGTCATATTTTTCAACAAAACGATGTTCATACGAATTTTCTTATACCATAATATTTTGACAAGTAAAAAAAAAAACGATGCTTCACAAATCATGTGAAACTTAAACTTTAGCAAATTTTATGACAATCATTTTTTATTTTGAACAAAACAATGTTCATATTACCTATCTTATACAACAATGTTGTGCTAAATTGAAATTGTTTGATTTTTAAATGATACGTCTAAATTTTTACTGACAGTACAATGACATATATACTTATATTCTCAACGCTCCTCCAAGCAGCCAATGGCTCAACCTAGCAAATGAATGTTGATCAGGGATATATATATATATATATAATACAAACAACAAATAACTCTTCATCGTAAGACCCACATGAAAGATAAAACTAAACAACCACCTTTTAATGTAACTTTGAAATATTTGGAATCAAGTTATTGAATATGTCACTTTGATAGTTCCGTAAGATTATGAAATACAAACAACATTGTCTTAAGTCCCACATGAAATATAAAGCTAAACAACCACCTTTTATTGTAACGTTGAAAAACTTGGAATCAAGTTATTGAATGTCTCACTTTCATAGTTTTGTAAGATTATGAATTTGAATCTTAGTTTCATCCTTTATTTTTTTTAAAAAAAAATAAATACAGACAACAAATTAAGTCTTCATCTTAAGCCCCACATGATAGTTGATGTTAGACTTATCCTAACCAATAATCATAGTCATAGATCGATATGGATTGATGAGTCTAATACACTCGTGACATAAAATAATTTTAAAAAAAAATCACAAAGATAAAACGAAACTATCCTTTGATGTAACTTTGAAAAACTTAGAATTAAGTTATTAAATATATCACTTTAATAGTTTACTATAAGATTATGAATTTGATTTCTAGCTTCATCATTTATTTTTAAAAAAATATTAAATATAAATAATAAATAATTTCCAGATGATATTGGTATTAGCTTTTATATGTGAATGATTCGACATGAGCAGATGTTATCGTTCATCCGAATCAATAATTCATAGCCATGGTCCAATACACCTGCGTTATTTTCATCATTTATATTTTAAAAAATTATATATATTAAATATAAATAATAAATAAATCTTCGTCTCGAGGCCCACATGAGAGATGATGTGAGTGTCAGCTTCTATATATGAATGATTCAACATGGTTTTATGAAAGGTTTGACGACGAGAAACGAACCACTACAAGTCGAGTAACATCTATCTAATTGACACTCACTAGCAACTATCGGCACCCTTTTGTTGACTAATCTTGCACAGGCCATCGCATGACCAAGTCTCGGCAACAGAGCTCCCTGAACACGCTGGTTGAGTTTGAAAAATCTACTAGGGAGTCGAGTAACATCTATCTAATTAACACTCACTAGCAACTATCACGGCATCCTTTTGTTAACTATTCTTGCACAGGCCATCGCATGACCAAGTCTCCCTGAACAAGCTAGCTGAGTTAGAAAAATCTACCAGGGAGTCGATTCAAAGACTTTGTGAAACAACTATGTATAACCAGCGGCTCAGCGCGGGGGTTGGAGGAATCGCATGACGAAATATTGGAAACAGCTAGCGAAACTTGACATCCTGCCGATGAATCCACAGAATATGGGAGAGGATTACAAGATTGTGCTGCTGAAGGATATAGCATGCGTCTCCTATGGCACTACTAAGTTTATTGAGTGTAGGTTATCGAACATCCATATGAACTATAACCCCGCAATCAACAGTTATGTTGATTAAAATAAGATTTTTTAAAGAAAATATTCATTTTTTTCTGTGATTTCTGTGATTCTGGTTTCGGTTTTCCTTTTTTCCTTCTAATATACCATAATGACCTTTTAGATCACCTTTACACAACTGAGGAGAAGGAAGTGAGACCAAAACCTGCGTGTCAGCCGCTATTAAAAGAAAATTAATAATACCAACCCAATAAATAGAGTGTTGTTACACAATGGACACAAACTCGTACAAGGAGTACTCAGTCTCTCGAACCTGTCAACAACAGTCGTAAGAGGCGACGATGCAAAGCTTCCAATAAAAATATTATTCTGATCAAATATAACAAGGAACAATCTGAACACACATCAAACTAGAGGTCATGCAACATCCAACGTAGCTCCATCTTCTGTATACACACGGGCTCTCTCGCACCGTACTGCTAAAGTCTTCATGCAAGCAAATAACTCCCCATATATGACCGGGAGGCTCCACAAAGATGAAAGAACAGAAAGTGAAGAATGCTGTGAAGTTGTAGCCACAATGACCGATTAGATGTCTTTTGGATTCCTTTTTTGCCTCGAAGAGGATGCAGCCGCCTTCACGTTGAAGGAGAACCTAGCTTTGGATTCAGCCCTTTATGACCTGCCAAAGGAAGCATTTGAAGAAGAGAAACATCGAGAACTTTATGTAGTAATAAAACCTAAAAATATAAGCAGCTAAAAGCAACCAACAAGAGAAAAGGGAAGAGTAATGTACTTGCGATGAGGCACGAAAATTTGTCAGTAGATTCTTGTCAATCATTTCCCTGTGCCATCTCCGTATATGGATCAGTGACAACATCTTCATGCTGAGCTAGCCTATGGACAACGCCTTCATACTATTTACATGACCACATCATTTGTTCCAAATTCTTTTGGAAAGATAAATTATTGTGGAGATGCAAATACACAAATAAGTAACGTAGAAGGAAACAAACAAGCATACAGGCTTGATAGTAGGACAACATCATCGAATCCCTGCTCCAAATAGCTTCTTTATTCACAAAAAATCTATAAGTAGAATAACCGGGCAGAGGCCTTTTATTGATCCTGTACGAAAGGAGAAAGTCAACGTACATGAAAACAAATACACATATATGTATATACAGTCATGGGATAGATAGAAAAGAAAATGGATAATGAACTTACTGGAACGGCGAATTCATCATACTTTTGCATCGTACATGCGTGGATGCTTACTATATCGAATATACTTTTTCCTGGAATAGGTTTGAATTATGACATCTGGAATCTGTTGAATGATATGCCAATTCTCGTTGCCCACGAGACAGCTCTTCAGCAACACGATGTTGCATTGCAGTTCCAGTTTTCTGAAGCTCCACTGAGCGGAAGGAATGCTTTGGCGCTGCCGAATTAGGGTTGACAGCCACTGCGGAAGTTGCTTCATTTGTCGTGGACATATCAGGACCAGCTGTTGCAACCTGTCGAGATTCTCCACGTACTCCAGATTCGGACAATCTTCCACCTTCAGATACTTCATGGAAAGGTTGGATAATCTATTCAGCATCGTGTTATCTTTGACCTCGAGCTTGTAATTCAAGCGGAGGTTTGTGATTTCTCTCAAGTCTTGAGTACTATCAAGATACAATTCCTTCAACTTGGTAGCATGGGATAGGCCTTCTGGAAGAGCTCTCAGTTTCGGACAGTCTATCATCTTGCATATCTTCAGATTAGGAAAGAGCTTGAGGTGCGGTCCCTGACCATTTTCTTCCATCCCGCATACTGACCATTCTTCCCAGTTGGGCATTTCGTCAAACTCCAGATGTTCAAGTTTTGGAAATGCGGAAGCTCCAGGGAACTTGCGGCCCAGAAACTCAGGCCCAATGGTTTTGATGGCTTCACCGCCGGTGATGTCACGATGTTTTAGAAGGGGCAACATGCCTAGAGGAGGCAGTTCCGTGCATGATTTGAGGTACCAAAACTTCAAAAATGCCAGATTAGGGAAGGATTTGTCTAGTGAGGTTGACATCAACCAGCATGGGAGTTGCCGACCGGGGAATCGTCGAATGGTAAGATCTTGCTGGCTGGATGGGGGAGAGAGTTCATCGCATAACTTCTCAACTGCCTGGAACTGCTGCTCAGTCCATGTGACTCCATGGCCCTCATCCTCATCTCCGTTGTCCTCTTCATTTCCTTCCTCATCATCATCATCGTAGTTTCTGCCATCTCCATCACCCTCACCATCGTCCCCCTCATCATCGCCATCTTCTTCTGGAGATATCCAATATAAAGTCAACTCCTTGAGAAGAATTTTATCCACGAATACTGAGACTCTCGTTACTGCCCTCTCTAGCCGGTATATTCTCAGACATCTAAGCTTGGAAAGAGCTCGTAGCTCCTCCAAGTCACACCCCTCCTCGTGCAACTCGTTCGTTGGGTCGCTATGACCGATCACAAATCCTTCAAGATGATTAAGATTCATCAGTTTTCCGATTCCCTTAGGTACATGATGTTGGAGATGGAGGAACAAGAAAGAAACAGAATACTACGATACCAAATGCACACAGACTCTTTATCTTCCTCTCCTCAATCTCAATGCCTTGCTAGATGAACTAAGGTCCTATTTATAGGACCTAATGACAACTACCCTATAACTACTAGATCATAAGGTAGTTATTGAAACTATTAGATCATGATCAAGTGGTTTATTGAAATCATCATGTAACCACTAGATCATGATAACAATCTAGATAGATAACTAGAATCAAATCTCAACACTCCCCCTTGATTCATAGTTGCATACACCAATTTGCGACATAAAATAAATATGCTTTCGAAATGAAAGTGATTTGGTGAAGATATCCGTAACTTGTTCATCCGTTCCACAATACTTCATTGTGATAGCTCCACTTGCCTGAAGTACTCTTTCGATCGTCTAAAGCTCCTACACAATCACTATCAGTGAAACCAAATAATTTGCATTTAAATTTTGTTTTGAACATCCATTTTAACCCAGTCGCTTTCTTTTCTTTCGGTAGATCCATTAGCTCCCAAGTTTCATTCTTCTCAGTTGACTTGATTTCCTCCTTCATTGCTTTTCTCCATTCCTCTTTTTTAACTGCATCCTCAAAAGTTGTCGGATCTGAAATAAACAAAGCAAATGTTGAGTTATAAATTTCTGTCAGTGATCTGAAATTTCTTGGAGGGGTTTCATCTGAGGAATCCAAATTTGAACTGCTATTGGGTGAGGTTGACGATGAATTTGTTGGAGCAGGATCTGTCACTTGATTCTACGGAGTGTCTAGTTCTGCTGGAATCTGCATTTGTGTTTCACCTTTATTGGTCTCCCAATTCCAACTTGCCCTTTCATCAAACATAACATTTTTGTTAATAATAACTTTGCCACTAACAGGGTTATATAATCGATATGCTTTAGATTGTAAAGAATAACCAATTAAAATACATTTCTCTGATTTTTCATCAAGCTTGTGATGATTTTGTGAATTCATCAAAGCATAAGCAATACAACCAAAAATTCTTAGATGTCTAACACTTGGTTTCATACCATACCAAGCCTCAAAAGGAGTTCGATTCATAACAGCCTTTGTTGGTGAAATATTCAACAAATAAACTGCTGTTGCAACTGCTTCTGCCCAAAACTGATTTGGAAGATGTTTTCCTTTAAGCAAACTTCTTGCCATTTCAACGACAGTCCGATTCTTTCGCTCAGCTACACCATTTTGCTCCGGTGTATATGGTGCTGTCAATTCTCTGTGGATACCATTTTCTTCACAAAAAGAACTAAACTCATTAGATAAAAATTCACCACCTCTATCTGTTCGAAGTGTCTTTATATATCTACCACTTTGTCTTTCTACAAGTGCCTTGAACTTTCGAAAATTATCAAATGTTTCAGATTTCAATTTCAAAAAATATACCCAACTCATGCGACTATAATCATCCGTAAACAATAAAAAATATTGACTTCCACCAAATGATTTTGTATTCATAGGTCCACATAAGTCAACATGAATTAATTCAAGCCAATTAGATGCTCTCCATGCTTTTCCAATAGGAAATGGTTTTCTACTTTGTTTGCCATATATACATCCTTCATATACATCAAGCGTATTAATCTTAGGCAATCCAAAAACCATTCTTTTTTGACTTAACAACCTTAAACCTTTAATGTTAAGATGTCCATATCTTAAATGCCATAAACTAGACTCATTCTTTTGAGTTGTGATAAGCGCATGTCTTTCAATATTTGACACATCAAGTGGAAACATCTTGTTTTGTGTCATGCAAATATTTACTATAATCAAACCAGATTTCTTATCTCTAATAGTGCATGAACCATCATCAAATATTACTTGATATCCATCATTTACTAATTGTCCAACACTCAGCAAATTATGTGATAAAGTAGGAACAAAGAAAACATTATCAAGGTATTTTACCTTCCCTTGATTTGTCTTCACCTCAATTGTTCCTTTCCCTTCCACTTGGATTTGCTTGTTATCTCCAAGTCTAACATTCAACTTGTGAGTCTCATCAATATCTCTAAATATTGATTTTATGCCTGACATATGATTAGAACATCCACTATCTAAAAACCAAATATCATTTGAGATGTTATGAATTTGTGAATGAGTCATAAACAACTTACTATTTTCTTCAATTTTCTCCACATAGCTTGCTTGTTTTTCTCTTTTCCAGCAATCTGCCTTCATGTGACCAAACTTTTTACAATAGTGACATTGAATTCCACTTTTGTAATTTTTTTGATCATAATTTGATTGTCCTTGTTCATCAAAGTGTCCTCTTCCTCTTCCATTTCCTCTACCACGAAATCCTCCTCTGCCACGTCCTCTTCCTGTTGATTTTTTGTCTTCTTCTGAAGTAGAAGACTCTCCCTTAACCTGAAATGTTTTTTCTTCACTTTTTTCAAGTGACCTGTTCAACCTTACTTCATGTGCTTGCAAGGAACCCATTAGTTCATCAAATGAATATGTAGATAAATCTTTTGATTCCTCAATTGCGGCAACAACATGATCAAATTTCGGAGTTAAACTTCTTAAAACCTTTGCAACAATTATATGATCAGGAAGATGTTCACCATACGATTTCATTTGACTAACAATTTCAGTCACTTGAGAAAGAAAATCTTGTACCGATTCATTGCTTTTCATGAACAAAATTTCAAACTCACGACGGAAGGTTTGAAGTTTTACCGTAATCACCCTTGATGAGCCTTGAAATTCATTTTGAAGTATCAACCAGGCTTGCTTTGAGGTTGTCGCTGCTGCAATTCTTGAGAAGATCGTCTCATGTACAGCTTGTTGAATGAAGAACAATGCCTTTGAGTCCTTCTTTCTATTCTCCCTCAGCCTGATTTCGTCATCTGGATCTGCATATCCATTCTCTATTAAGTCCCAAAGATCTTGAGACTTGAATAGAGTCTTCATCTTGATACTCCAAAATTCATAACTTTTGTCCGAGAAGATTGGGATAAGGGGTTGAGACACGGAATTACCGTTAAAAGCCATAATGCCCAGTTCAGATTGAAACTAGGCTCTGATACCACAAATGTTGGAGATGGAGGAACAAGGAAGAAACAGAATACTACGATACGAGTAAAAAGAATCCTTTTGACTCAAGAAAACTGATGTAGTATTAAAAACAGAAGGAACACTTACAAGATACCAAATGTACACAGACTCTTTATCTTCCTCTCCTCAATCTCAATGTCTTGCTAGATGAACTAAGGTCCTATTTATAGGACCTAATGACAACTACCCTATAACTACTAGATCATAAGGTAGTTATTGAAACTACTAGATCATGATCAAGTGGTTTATTGAAATCATCATGTAACCACTAGATCATGATAACAATCTAGATAGATAACTAGAATCAAATCTCAACACAAGTCAGAGGAGCACGTTCAACATCAAGACACCGAAGATTAGCAGCCTGGTGATTGCCTTAGGAAGCCTGAGGAAATCGTTCCATAAATTTTTACTCCAGACATCATCCAACACGACAAATAAATTTTTGGTGAGGCGAGAGGCAAGTTTGGGTTCCAATTCTGATCTGCTTTGTCCCTCGAACGATTCTGATTTGGCTTCACCTCCTTCAGATTTGTTAGCTGCGCACCGAATTAACTCTCCGAGTAACTTCGTCTCCGAATAATTCTTAGAGATATACAACCATATCTGAATGGGATAATTGACTCTGATCCTTTCATCATTGTATATTTTACGTGCCAGAGTGGACTTCCCGATTCCGCCCATTCCAACAATCCCAAAAATACGACATTTTTGTTTGGTGTCCTCTAGCATGGCATTGATTAGAGTATCGGCATCTACTTCTATTTGTCCCCCTACGATGTCCTCCTCGACTTCCAAAGAAGTCATCTCAAGTGCAGTTGGTTTTTCGGGTTGGGGTTGGTGAGTACCAGAAGACTGTAGATTATTTAGGATGGAGGTATCCTCAGCTATTTGTTTCAGTCTACCATAAATGGCTTCGATTTCACCCGCAATCTCATGGCGGTATTTGGTACACCGAAAGCAAGAAACAAAGCTGAAAGCCCACGGCTTTTCCGCTCTGCACTTTCGAGGTAACATTTGTTAGTTTGGCAAGTCCCATAATCTCACATCGGAAAAATCAGACTTATTATCTCGTCTTGAAACTATAAATAAGGGTCTGAGCTTTGATGTTAGACACACCACGAGAAGTACCACAGACACCACAAGAAGAACAGCAGGCATCACAAGAAAACCTGCTTATGGTTTGAAGTCTTCTTGTTTAGGAAGCTGAAGGTGTTTTATGGCCTAGGAACATTTCCTAAGGCATTTGTAAGTGTCCCTCTTTTATAATAGTAATTTGCTCCTCTTTCTTCCGTGGATGTAGGTCAAAGTCATTTGACCGAACCACGTATATCTGGTGTTCTGGTGTTTTGTTTGTTCTTGTCGCTTTTATTATTTCCGTTTTATTGTCTTTGTTGTGTTGCCAAAATTACCCTTTGGTAAATATCCTGGGGCTAGCTCTAACAAACTGGTATCAGAGCCTGGTTCTAGGATCTTTTGGCAACGATGACAATAACAAAGATTGTTGTCGAGAAATTCGACAGAAATGTCAACTTCGGCATGTGGCAACTCAAGATGGAGGCCATTCTGGTTCAAGACGGAGTTGATTTGGCACTTCAGGGTGCTGAGAACATTCCAGATGGTACGTCAAAGGAAGATCTTGCGGGTATGGATAAGAAGGCCCGATCCAGCATCATTCTAAATCTCTCTGACGAGGTTTTACGGGAGGTAGCTACAGAGACTACGGCTAAGAGCATGTGGGACAAGCTTAAAGCCTTGTACATGAAGAGGACAGTGGAGAATCGTCTCTACTTGAAGCAGAGACTGTATATGCTTCGGATGGTTGAAGGTACATCTATACTCTCGCATCTTGATAAGTTTGATTCTTTGGTTATGGATTTGGAGAATATAGATGCAAAAATTGATGATGAGGATAAGGCTTTGTTGCTCTTGTGTTCTCTTCCCCAATCTTTTAAGCATTTCCGTGATACTTTGATTTATGGAAAAGAAACAGTTTCTTATCAAGAAATTAAATCTGCACTGAAATCTAAGGAGCAGATAGACAAGAATATCACTGGGGAAAGTAGAGAGAATCAGGCTGAGGGTCTGGTTGTTAGGGGGAGAATGGATAAAAGAGAATTTGACAGTAGTAGATCTAAATCTAGATCTAAATCCAGACATAGAAATTTAGAATGCAGATATTGTCATAAAATGGGGCACATTAAATCTGATTGCTTTAAATTGAAAAATAAAATAAAGCAAAAGGAAAAATTTGTTGAGAAAACTATTGAATCCGCTGAAGCTAGTGTAGCATTTGATGAGAATTTTGGAAATATTTTCTTTGCTATTGATGAAAGGACAAAGTCTAAAAATGAATGGATTTTAGATTTAGGTTGTTCTTATCACATATGTCCCAATAGGGATTTGTTTTCCACATATGAATCTTGTAATGGCGGAATTGTTTTGATGGGCAATAATGCCGCATGTGATGTTGTTGGTAGAGGAACAATCCGAATTAAAATGCATGATGGTATTGTGAGGACGCTCACTAATGTTAGACATGTTCCTGATTTGAAAAAGAATCTCATTTCTTTAGGCACCCTAGAGGCCCTTGGGTGTAAATACACAGCTGAAGGTGGAGTTATGAAAGTTTCTAGAAATGCCCTTATTGTTATGAAAGCTTGTAGGTCTGGTAGCTTGTATATTCTGCAGGGAACTACTGTCACAGGTTCGGTTGCAGTTTCGTCATCATCATTGTCTGATTCTGACATCACCAAATTATGGCATATGCGTTTGGGTCATATGAGCGAAAAAGGTTTGAGCATATTGAGCAAAAGAGGTCTACTTTGCGGACAGAGTACTGGGTCACTGGACTTTTGTGAACACTGCATTTTTGGAAAGCAGAAAAGAGTCAGCTTCAATTCTCCGGCAGTTCACAAAACGAAAGGTACTCTTGACTATATTCATTCAGACCTTTGGGGTCCAGCTCAAGTTCAGTCTAAGGGTGGTGCCAGGTATATGTTGACTTTCATTGATGATTATTCCAGGAAAGTTTGGGTTTATTTTCTGAAGCATAAAAAAGATGTTTTTCTAACCTTTAAACAATGGAAGGCTTTGATTGAGAAGCAAACATGTAAACAGATTAAGTGGCTTCGAACAGATAATGGCATGGAATTTTGTGAAGGTGACTTTGAAGAATTCTGCAAAAATGAAGGAATCGTTCGGCATCGCACTGTTAGGATGACACCTCAGCAAAATGGTGTGGCTGAACGTATGAATATAACACTCTTGGAGAGAGCGAGGTGTATGATCTCAAATGTAGGGTTGACAAAAGACTTTTGGGCAGAGGCGATTAATATGGCCTGTTACGTTGTCAACCGCGCTCCTTCTGCAGCACTTAACTTTAAAACTCCAGAGGAAGTTTGGTCAGGTACTCCTGCTGATAATTCTGATTTTAAAATTTTTGGGTGCCCAGCATACATGCATGTAAATGAAGGAAAATTAGAGCCTCGGGCTAAAAAGTGTATTTTCCTTGGGTATGCTTCTAGGGTGAAAGGATACAGATTATGGTGTCCTGATCCCAAATCCCCAAAATTTATAATCAGTAGAGATGTTACTTTTGATGAATTATCTATGCTATCTTCTAAAGAGGAATCTACTAGTTGTACAAATGATAGTGCGCAGAAGCAGGTGGAGCTTGAGATTGGTAGTTCAGATTCTTTTAAGTCGAACTCTTCTACTCAAAGAATGCCAGTAGGTGGTCCCGAGTCTACTGACGCAGATGATCCAGAGGAAGAGCAATATTCCATAGCCAAAGATAGACCACGGAGAGATATTCGACCACCACAAAGATATGCAAATTTGGTTGCATATGCTTTGTCTGTTGCAAAAGAGACAAGTGAAGTTGGTGAGCCTACTTCCTATTCAGATGCAGTTTCTTTTGATAATTCCGCTAAGTGGTTGATTGCTGAGGGAAAGGTCCTTGTTCAGAAAATTTATACGAAGGACAATCCAGTTGATATGCTTACGAAGCATGTTCCAGTTTACAAGTTCAAGCAGTGCTTGGACTTGGTTGGTGTTCATTGTTGGTGATTGCCCGTTGGGGCTTTTGTGAAGAAGGTGGAGCAAGTTTTGTTGGGACATGCCAAGGTGGAGATTTGTTAGTTTGGCAAGTCCCATAGTCCCACATCGGGAAAATCAGACTTGTTGTCTCGTCTTGGAACTATAAATAAGGGCCTGAGCTTTGATGTTAGACACACCACGAGAAGTACCGACACCACAAGAAGAACAGCAGGCATCACAAGAAAACCTGCTTATGGTTTGAAGTCTTCTTGTTTAGGAAGCTGAAGGTGTTTTATGGCCTAGGAACATTTCCTAAGGCATTTGTAAGTGTCCCTCTTTTATAATAGTAATTTGCTCCTCTTTCTTCCGTGGATGTAGGTCAAAGTCATTTGACCGAACCACGTATATCTGGTGTTCTGGTGTTTTGTTTGTTCTTGTCGTTTTTATTATTTCCGCTTTATTGTCTTTGTTATGTTGCCAAAATTACCCTTTGGTAAATATCTGGGGCTAGCTCTAACAACATTTGGTCGTCTCCAGCTTCTCCTGCAGCGTCTTGATCTCCTTCTTCACGCCCAGCACTTTGCATATCTCTCCCTCAAGAAAGCCTGTCACTTCTTCAACTTATCTTGAAACAAATGAATCCAACACCATTGCCATCTCTCAAACAAGGGAAATCTCTCCGCACTCTCGGAAACAAGACTCGGATGTTTCGCACGGGGAAGTGATAGTTCCTTGTATATATATGTAAGAGTATACAACGCTATTAGTATATATATATATATAAGAGCGCGATGTGAAAGATTTTTTTTATAAAAATAATATACTATGAAAAGCTTACTCCGAGCCCTGATCAAGATAGGATTTTTGGATATTCATAAACTTAATCTTGATTTCTTAGGGAGATTGTGATATAAAGTATAGAAAATAATTATTGAACCTATCGCTGCATTTCAAAGTAGAAAGTAACGTTGGAAGAAGGTCATTTTGTTCTAAGGCGGTCCTATATGAGATTCTTTAGAGGAAGGGCAGTAGCAATGGGAAAGCACTCTCAATTCTATTCTTTATAAAAGCAGTGTTTTTAAGTGAGTTTTAAGCAAAGAAGTGATGTGGTTCTTTTCATTATGGATGTGGATAGCACACTTACGTATGATGTTTAATGCCTACACCGATCGAATTTTCATCAAAAGAATAACCTAAGCTGGAAATGCTTGCTCCCGGTCATTGTCGAGAAAGAAATATTGTTATGATTGTCAAGTATTTTTCGAGTCTTATTTAATTAATTCTTAGGAATTCTAGTATAAAAGAATCATTGATAAATTAAGATTTATTTATTCTATCAAAATCTTATTATCTCTTGATTTTAATGTTGAAGAAATACAGAATAAAAATAGTTTAGATGTTGGTATGATTTTCTCTGAATCTCAAGAAAGGTTAAGAGAAAATAATATTGAAAGTTTAGACGAAAGGATGTACAAACAATTTCAGTTTGAATTTGGGTTAACTCAAAAAATAAATTATTTTCTTAGATTTATTATACATCAAATCATGTGCATATTATATTATATTAATTTTTGATTTATTATTTAATTATTAGATTTTTCTTCTTCCCCAACAATCTTGGAGTTCACTAAATATAATAACTTGATTTCTTAGTGAGACATAAATTCTTATTGAAAAATGATAGAAATAATTGAAAATTAGGAGGGACATAAATATATGTCTTATTGAAAATTGTAATGACGAAATATGTCATTCTCAAATATGCACGGATAAAATATATTAAAAAAACCCTTAAAAAAAGGGTAGAATAAAATTACTGAAAACAGACAACGAATATGTGTGATGCATTATTTTCGTAGGATTCGTATGAGATCATCCACACGTTTGGTGTCTCTCTAGCTAAGCCCAAGCAGCCATGAGAATTCCTGCATTATTGCACGTAACTGTTAGCTAAAGGAAACAAAGATGTAAAGTTAAATAGCACACATCTAAATGACATTAACTCGTCATTCGTTAGATTACGATTCGACATAACATCCCACAACCTGACAATCCATTCTGTGATCTAAATGACTTTACTTCTGTTCGACATGACATCCCACCGAACCTAAGAATCAATTCTGTAATATCTAACGAGCATCTAAACGACATTGACTTGTCCTTGCTTGACTACTGTTCGACATGATATCCCACAAACCATGATAATGTTGGGAAAAAGATATACCACAATGAAGAGGATAAAAATATACGACAAAGAAAAGGATAAAAATCATTATAGAAACAAATAACAAACATAAGATCAAAAATACTTTAGGAAAGATATTTAGGCTTGAAACGTGTATAAACACTTTCTCAAATAAATCTTTTGAAAAGAAATTCTTAATTTGAACAATTTATAACAATCCCTCACTTGTTCAAATTTAAAATTTTCTCTAAGTGATTAAATAGTATTTATGAATAAAGTAATATATTTTTCGATTTGAATATTACCTTAGTGTAAGCATCACAAAGTGAAGTCGAAATCTCAAATAGCATAAAAGCTTTGAATTTGTTATTCCTCATGACAACACAAGTGATACCACACACATAAATAAAATATTCTTGTATTCCTCATAAAATCTCGCTTAGCCCTAATATGGCCTTGGGCTCATCCAAGTTCATGAACTTTTATGAGAGAAACTCCAACTCTCAATCGAAGCGGCACCACTTCTAAGTTCATATAGGTGAAGTTCTTATAGTATCTTTGTCCTCTTTGAGATACTTGTCCTAACTTGACTGAACTTCATTAAGAGTATAATTAACTTAACCCTCATTCGGTGACAACCAGCACTTTAACATCTTTAGATGGGACTCATAAAATATTTCAAAGTGTTGAACCACTCCATATATCAATGACTTGTTCTTACCCTTTGAACTCTTCATTACTCATTTCATAATATTGAGTAGGGTTGCTATCATTGGTGGATCTTTTATTCAAGGAGTTTTAGCCCCATCCATTTTGATGTTGATCTTACAACTTCTCTTGTAAGAGGTTTGGTGAATGGATCAGCCAAATTCTCACTTGTTTTCACAAATGTGAGTGAAATAATCCCACTCTTGATTAATTTCCTCACATAATCATGTCTAAGACTTATATGTCTTGACTTTCTATTATATATTTCACTATATGCACGAGCTAAAGTGGCTTGACTATCACAAAGTATAGAAATTGAATTCACACTCTTAGAAGTCAATGGAATTTCTAATAGAAAGTCCCTCAACCATTCAGCCTCCTTTCCTGCATCTACTAGAGCAACAAATTCCGATTCCATAGTTGAGTGAGTTATACACGTTTGTTTCTTGCTCTTCCAAGAAACAACACCACCTCCCAAGGTGAATACCCAACCAGTAGTGGATTTGTTATCTCCAAAACTCGATATCCAACTTGCGTTAGTATATCCTTCTAAAATAGTAGGAAATTTTGAGTATTGTAGGTCATAATCTTTGGTTCGTTTAAGGTACCCAAGAACTCTTTCAATAGCCTTCCAATGCTCTACATTTGGATTGCTAGTAAATCTACTCAATTTACTAACTGCAAATGCTATATCAGGTCTTGTGCACTGCGTTGCATACATAAGACTTCCTATAGCACTTGAATATTCTAATTGAGCCACTGTTCTTCCAACATTCTTGACTAATTTGATACTTGGGTCAAATGGGGTATTTGCTTCTTTGATTTTTAAGTGACTGAATTTCTCCAATACTTTCTCTATGTAATGAGTTTGACTCAAAACATATCCCCCACTATTTCTTTTTACCTTGATACCTAGTATAGTATCAACTTGCCCAAGATCTTTCATCTTAAATGTTGAAGATAGAAACATTTTTGTTTCTACAATACCTTTTATGTTGTTGCTCACTATTAGCATATTATCAACATAAAGGCAAACTATCACCATATAGTCATCACAAGTTTTGAGATAAACACATTTATCTGCAATATTATGAATAAATCCATTAGAAAGAATTATTGCATCAAATTTCTCATGCCATTGTTTTGGAGCCTGCTTTAAACCATACAATGATTTAATAAGTTTACACACTTTATGTTCATTTCCCGGTAGAACAAAACCTTCGGGTTGTTCCATATAAACCTCCTCATCGAGGTCTCCATTTAGAAATGCCGTTTTGACATCCATTTGATGAACATAAAGATAAAAAATTGATGCTAAAGCAAAAATAATTCTAATAGATGTGATCCTAGCCACAGGAGCATATGTGTCAAAATAATCTATTCCTTCCTTTTGTCGAAATCCTTTAACAACTAACTTTGCTTTGAACGTTTGGAGAGTACCATTTGTATGATACTTCCTACAAAATATCCATCTACAACTAATAGGTTTTGAGGCAAAAGGTAAATCGATAAGTTCCCAAGTATGATTTGACATAATAGAATCCATCTCATCATTAATAGCATCTTTCCAAAAAGCAGCATCAAGAAGCCATAGCTTCTTTAAATGTTTTAGGATCATCTTCCACTTGTAAAACAAGAGGAATTGTTTTTAATACTCTCTCATTAGTTCCTTCTACAAGGTAAAAAGAAATACTTTGAGAATCAATCTCATCCGATTTTAATGTTTTTGCTTTTCGTACATGAGTACTTCTCCTTAATTCGTAAGATTGCTCTCCAACCTCTTGTGAACTTGATTGATGTCCAATCAAAGGAATTTTAGGTTACTCACTAATCTTTTGAGATTTCTTTACTAGTGACTCTTCACTAGTTGGAGGATGAACATTATTATTAGAAGTCAATAAATGTTCAAAGAACTCCACATCTCGAGATTCTATTATGATATTAGACTCTAAATTAAGAAGTCTATATGCTTTGCTATTTAAGGCATAGCCTATAAATGCACATTTGATTCCTCTAGGTCCCAATTTTGTTCTTTGAGGATCATTATTCTTATAATATGCAAGACACCCCCACACTTTAAAATAACCAATGTTAGGTTGTCTTCCTTTCCATAACTCATATGGAGAGATCTTATTCTTTTTAGAGGGAATTCTATTTAAGATATGACATGCAGCCAATAAAGCTTCTCCCCACAAATTATAAGATAATTTAGCATGCAACAACATAGCATTAATCATCTCTAGATAAGTTCTATTTTTTCTTTCTGCTAATCTATTTTGCTCAGGTGTTCTAGGTGCTGAACATTCATGAATTATGCCATGTTGTTCACAAAACAAGTTAAATTCATTAGGAAAGTATTCTCCTCCTCTATCACTTCTTAAAGCTTTAATTTTCTTCCCCAATTGATTTTCAACTTCTGCTTTATATGCCTTAAAAGCATTAAAAGCATCATTTTTATGTTTCAATAAGTACACATATGTGAATCTAGACATATCATCTATAAAAGTAATAAAATATCTATTACCTCCTCTCGTTAATATGCAATTTAATTCACATATATCAGAATGTATTAAATCTAACAAATTAGTATATCTTTCAACACTTTTGAAGGGTTTCTTCATCATCTTTGATTTAACACAAATTTCACATTTATTAAGATCATCAAAATGATAATTTATTAAGTCATACTTAACCATTCTTCTAATCATGCTAATTCCAATATGTGCTAATCTATCATGCCATAATGAATAAGAATCAATAATATAAATAGAAGCAACGTCTTTATTAACTTTAGAATCATTGTCAACAATAGATAATTTGACCATTTCCTCAGCGGAATAGCCTTTTCCAACAAAAGTTCCATTACGGGATAGAATTAACTTCCCGGATTCAAATACAGATTTAATTCCAAGTTTGCTAAGGAGATTCCCACTCACTAAATTTCTACTCATATCCGGTACATGAAGAACATTAGTAAGAGTGACTTTCTTACCTGAAGTGAAAGTGAGTTCCACATTTCCCTTGCCAATCACCTTAGAACGAACTTCATTTCCCATTTGAATCTCTTGCCCTTCTGTGACTTCTTTGTAAGTCTTGAAGAGTCCCTTATCATAGCAAACATGGACGGTAGCACAAGTATCGTACTACCAACCAGAAACCTTGCCAAATATGGCATTCACTTCGCTCATCGTAGCGATTATATTATCATCTCCCTCAACGGAGTTGACTTTTGGTTTCTGGCCTTTTTTAAATCTGCAATCCCTAGCAAAATGACCAGGTTTTCCACAAACAAAACAGCCTCCACTCTATGACTTCTTAAATTTTCTTTGATCCCTTTTGGGGCCAAAATGATTCTCCTTGTTTTGTTTGCTTTTGTTGGAATTCTTAGGCTGATTCACAACATTTGCGTTTATATTGCAAAAAGAGTTCTCACTCTTATCTCTCATCCTCGATTCCTCCTCGATTCGAAGATGTTTTTGAATTTGCTCCAAAGTAATATCGTTGGAGTCATGCAAAATCTTCTTCCTATACCATTTCCAAGATGAAGGCAACTTGGCTATTACAGCCCCTACTTGAAAAGGTTCAGGAAGTTCAATTTTTTCAGCCTTCAATTGATTAACAATGACCTGCAACTCATGTACTTGTGCCAAGATTGGCTTGCCATCCACAAACTTGTAATCAAAATATTTAGAAATTAAAAATTTCTTTGTACCTTCTTCCTCGGTATGATATTTGAATTCTAAAGCATTCCAAATTGCTTTTGCAGATGGTTCCACCGTATAAAGATCATAAAGCCGGTCCGAAAGAGCATTGAGAATGTGTCCTCTACACATGACTTCATCTTCATTTCTTTTCTTTTGTTCAGCCTTGATTTCATCGGTGTCATCGTCAGTTGGATTAGGAATTGGTTGAAGATTTGGATCAAGCACATAGAAGATCTTCAAAGCAGTCAACATGAACTTCATCTTGTCTTGCCAACGAGTAAAATTCGTTCCATCAAAACGATCCAAACGAATAAAATCTTGATTCAATAATTTGATGGTATTCGTAGCCTCCATAGTGAATTTATATAAACTCACAAGATATCATTTTTAGATTGTTGGGAAAAAGATATACGACAAAGAAGAGGATAAAAACCACTATGAAAACAAATAACAAACACAAGATCAAGAATACTTTAGCAAAGATATTTAGGCTTGAAACGTGTATAAACACTTTCTCAAATAAATCTTTTGAAAAGAAATTCTTAATTTGAACAATTTATAACAGATAATCTACTCCATAATATCTAATGAGCATATAAATGGCATTGACTTGTTCTTGGCTTAACTACTGTTCAACATGGTATCCTAACAAACCTAATAATTCATTTCGTAATATCTAATAAGTGATTGTGTGATCTGTTAGCATATGACGATTACCTGATAGATAATTTAAATATTAAAGACTTTCTAAATTGATATACTTCGAGTTCCACATTGACTAATATAGCATTAAAATCTCTCTCGCTCTCAAAGACCCTATCAATTTATCAGATATCAGTGAGTTATTATGTAATATTTAGATAGTAACTTTTTGTCTTTAAAAACTTTTATATTAAATTGTGATCAAAATAGTTAAAAAACATATCATGGAATCCAATTTGGTTTTGGATTAGGAGTGATTTAGAGCTAAGTGGCGCAATTATAAAGGTCGTGCGACATCTATTCTAGAATGTGGTCCATATTTGTCGTGTGACAATTATAAATGTCCACCTCTATTTTTTTTCTCTTTTTCTTTACATCCTCTAATTGATTAATTCATATTTATAATATTATTAATTTATCTCGATTTATTTTCGTCCCATTATGAGGTCTCGTTATTTCTGCCTCATCACTTCCATCACACTACTTCAACCCTACTAATTACTTTTGACATATTACTTTTGATATCTACTATTTTGATTTTGCCATTGTCCAATCTCAAATCATGTGGAATTAATTAATTAATTAATTCCATATGATTTCTGGTAGGTCTTAGCTACCAGCAACACACTGCTAAAATCAAATAGCATGCGTCTCTTTTTTTTTTACTTTTGTTCGACATGACATCTTACTGAAATTAACAAGAGCGATATTTTAAAAAAATATTTTATTAAGAAAAGTCATTACTAATTGATATTTATCGGAAGGTGGTTTTCTATTAAAAAATTATCGGATGTATTTTTTTTATAAATATCAATTGAATTTTTCTATTCAAATTATTTTTTTAATTTTTGAACTTGTTCATTAAACTGGTTCGAATTAGTTAATCAATTTAACGAATCGGTTTGGGTCAATCAATTCATCTAATTCTATCCCTTTTCTCCTCGGTCTCTCTTCCTATTATAAACAACTACAATGATATATTTTTAATTAATAGTTCTCATCTCCACCTTTCACCTCTTCTCTTCCTCATCATCCAAATTATTATGGTGGAGGGGGCAACGAGGGGGACAATCATGCCATGTCACTATACTTAAATAGCTATTATAATAGATCTAATATCATATTATTAGAAAATGCTATTACAATAGATCTAACTGGTATAACATAATATTATAATTTATCTGAGTATGTAGGACAATCATAGTAATAAATAATATTTTATCTTGTAAAAGTCAACTGTCAACCACAATGATATAATATGATGTTAGTCAATAAAATGCATGAAATTTATGCAACATGTATTTTCAGAAAATACTATATGATTATTTTATTAGTTATATTAATTATACAAAATTTACAATACTTAATACTCAAGTACACACAACTTCATATGCAAATTAATGAAGGGTAATCTTATATAAGTTTATCATAGCATAATATCATCAAAATATTCTAAACCAATTAATCATGGCTCTTTTCAACGTGCAACGCCTACCTGAGGTAATTAATTATTTGTTTGATTAGGATGCATTACAAACACATAAATTCTTTGACCAGAAGGTCATATCCGGTACATCGAATACTTGGCTTGATTAGAATATATAACGCATAAGTAATACTTAGGGCATGTTAGAGTGAGCAGATTTGTTGACTATTCTTCCATGCCAACACACTGAAACTAGAAATCTTTTGTTGACTAGATCTACACTAGTTCATCTGGATGAGTGTAGATAATTTTGATGGAGGAGCCTTGCTCCTAAACCCATTTTGTGGGCAGGTGTCTTATGCCTTGTGACAAAGAGACCATACAAGGATCATTCAACATTGTTGCATAAGACTAATAGCATTAAATGTGCTTCATGTCCCAAGACTGGTAAACCATATTCATATGACTTCTTAGTTCCCTAATATCGTCCAAAGTAAAAAATTTTAATTAAAAAATTTATGCATCGAATATCGTGAACCTTCTATTTTTCACAAATATGATGATCGTCACATTTTTCAACAAAACAATGTTCATACGAATTTTCTTATACCATAATATTATGGCAAGTAAAAAAAAAAACGATGCTTCAGAAATCATATGAAACTTTAACTTTAGCAAATTTTATGACTATCATATATTTTTTGAACCAAACAATGTTCATATTAGCTATCTTGTACAACAATATTGTGCTAAATTGAATTTTTTTGATTTTTAGATGGTACGTCTAAATTTTTACTAACAGTACAATATTGGTAAATTTTATGACCGTGTAGTATATATATATATATATATATATATATATATATATATATATATATATATATATATATTATATATATATATATATATATATAGTCTGTTTTGAAGTTCAAACCAATTGGCATATGACCTACATACTTATATTCTCAACCTAGCAAATGAATGTTAATCATGGATATATACATTTTTATAGGTGTGGTCTAGATAAGATTTAAATATCGTCTAAATTTTTTTATCAATTTCATTGTATCTAAAATTCTAAATCAGCAGATGAGACATTATCAGTAAATTCATATTTCATACGCAAGTTAGCTAAAAGAGAAAGCGGTAGCTAATTATGCTTCCGTACATGCAGGCTTATCTGCATCAAGGTGTCGTTTGCAGCCATTTAATTGCCTCCAGCATTAACTATTGACTAGCAGCAAATATCCCATAACTCATCCGAACCAATAATTTATAGTATAGATTGAGGGGTTCAATACACGAGATATAAAAGAGTTCTAAAAAAAAGAATCATAAAGATAAAACTAAACAACCATATTTTGATGTAATATTGAAAAACTTGGAATCAAATTATTGAATATATCACTTTAATAGTTTATCGTAAGATTATGAATTTGAATCTTAACTTTATCATTTATTATTTAAGGTCACCGCGCAACGCAAGAACAGGCCAAAAACTGGCCAAAACGGCCCAAAAACGGGCCAAAACTGGCCATTTTTGGCTGCGCAAGCGAGCGGCGAGCGGCGGATAGCGAGCGAAGCGAGAGGCAGCACCGTCCCTGCTATACGAAAGACCCATCCAGCCCTGTGCCACCCGGGGGGTTCCAGGGTGCTGAGATGGCTGACATTTTTCTCCGCTCACGACGGTCACCGCGCAACACAAGAACAGGCCAAAAACTGGCCAAAACGGCCCAAAAATGAGCCAAAACTCATATAAGCATGTCTTTGTCTTTTTCGTATGAAAACCATACATCATGGTTTAAAATCGAAAAAGTAAATCTCATCATGAAAATCATCAAGATCAATAAACCATAAAGCATAATTTAAATGTAAAATCATTAAGCATGATACTTACATTATTTCATATAAACATGCCTTTGTCATTTATGCCAAATCAAGATATGTAGCCTTTTTAAAACTGTATAAATAATAAATAAGTCTTCGTCTCGAGGCCCACATGAGATGATGTGAGTGTTAGCTTTTATATATGAATGATTCGGTTGCATGATACCTGATGTCACAACTCATCTAAACTAATAATTCATAGCCACAGGTTGGATTGAAGGGTCTAATACACTCACGATATAAAAAAATTCTAAAAAAATTAGAAAGATAAAACTAAACAAAAAATATATTTTTTAAAATATATATTAAATACAAACAACAAATAAGTCTTCGTCTTGAGACCCATATAAAAGATAAAGCTAAACAATCACATTTTGATGTAACATTGAAAAACTTGGAATCAAATTATTGAATATATCATTTTAATAGTTTATCGTAAAATTATGAATTTGAATCTTATCTTTATCATTTACTTTTTAAAAATATATTAAATATAAATAATAAATAAGTCTTCGTCTTGAGACTCACATAAGATGATGTGAGTGTTAGCTTTTATATGCTAATGATTCGGTTGCATGACAACTGATGTCATAATACATCTAAATTAATAATTCATAGCCACAGATTGGATTGATGGGTCTAATACACCCACGATATAAAAAAAATTAGAAAGATAAAGCTAAACAAAAAATATATTTTTTAAAATATATATTAAATACAAACAAACAAATAAGTCTTTGTCTTGAGACCCACACGAAAGATAAAGCAAAACAACCACATTTTGATGTAACATTGAAAAATTTGGAATCAAATTATTGAATATATCATTTTAATAGTTTATCGTAAAATTATGAATTTGAATCTTATCTTTATCATTTATTTTTTAAAACTATATTAAATATAAATAATAAATAAGTCTTCGTCTTGAGACTCACATAAGATGATGTGAGTGTTAGCTTTTATATGCTAATGATTCGGTTGCATGACAACTGATGCCATAACACATCTAAATTAATAATTCATAGCCACAGATTGGATTGATGGGTCTAATACACCCACGATATAAAAAAAAATCTAAAAAAAATTAGAAAGATAAAGCTAAACAAAAAATATATATTTTAAAATATATATTAAATACAAACAACAAATAAGTCTTTGTCTTGAGACCCACATGAAAGATAAAGCTAAACAACCACATTTTGATGTAATATTGAAAAACTTGGAATCAAATTATTGAATATATCATTTTAATAGTTTATCGTAAAATTATGAATTTGAATCTTATCTTTATCATTTACTTTTTAAAAATATATTAAATATAAATAATAAATAAGTCTTCATCTTGATGCTCACATGAGATGATGTGAGTGTTAGCTTTTATATGCTAATGATTCGGTTGCATGATAGCTGATGTCACAACACATCTGAACTAATAATTCATAACCACATATTGGATTGATGGGTCTAATACACCCACAATATAAAAAAAAATCTAAAAAAAAAATTAGAAAGATAAAGCTAAACAAAATATATATATATTTTTAAATATATATATTAAATACAAACAATAAATAAGTCAAGAGACCCACATGAAAGATAAAGCTAAACAACCACATTTTGATGTAACGTTGAAAAACTTGGAATCAAATTATTGAATATATCACTTTAATAGTTTATCGTAAAATTATGAATTTGAATTTTATCTTTATCATTTACTTTTTAAAAATATATTAAATATAAATAATAAATAAATTTTCATCTTGAGGCCCACATGAGATGATGTGAGTGTTAGCTTTTATATGCGAGTGATTCGATTGTATAATAGCTTATGTCACGACTCATCTGAACTAATAATTCATAGCCATTGATCGATATGGATTGATGGGTCCAATACACCTGTAATATAAAAAAATTCTAAAGAAAAAAATTAGAAAGATAAAACTAAACAAAAAATATATTTTTTAAAATATATATTAAATACAAACAACAAATAAGTCTTTGTGTTGAGACCCACGTGAAATATAAAGCTAAACAACCACATTTTGATATAACATTGAAAAACTTGGAATCAAATTATTGAATATATCACTTTAATAGTTAATCGTATGATTATGAATTTGAATCTTTAGTTTATCATTTATTTTTTAAAAAATATTAAATATAAATAATAAATAAGTCTTCATCTTGCAGCCCACACGAGATGATGTGAGTGTTAGCTTTTATATGGAATGATTCAGTTGCATGATAGTTGATGTCACAACTCATCCGAACTAATAATTCATAGCCACTAATTGATATGGATTGATGGGTCCAATGCACCCGCGATGAAAAAAATTCTAAACGATAAAAATTAGAAAGATAAAACTAAACAAAAAAAAAATATATATATATATATATATATTAAATACAAATAATAAATTATTGAATCTCGAATTTTGATGATAAAATCAATTGATGAGTTTGTGATCTAATCTGCGTTTTGAGTGATGTAGGACTAGCTTCGATCAAGGAGAGGCAAATTGATTGAAGCAAGAGGAATCAGACGTTTGGTCGAAGTTGAACATGTTAGGAGATTGGACATCGGGCTGAAGGATCAATCGATGTGCTAGTAGGACTTCGTGCCATATGTTCGGGCATCGGGTCGAAGGATCGGACATTACGCCAAGGAGATCGGAAGTTACAGGAGTCAACATGCCGATTAGATAATACACCGAAGGAGAGGAAGATGCGCTAAAGGATCAGATGAAGAGCCGGAAGAACCAATGACATGTCAGACAATATATGATTCGGGCTTTGTAATAATTTGTCTAGATCAAGTTAGTGTAGGTCTAATTGAGTTGGTATTAGGGTAAAACAATGCAAACACAATTAGGGGGCCAATTGAGCCTAAATCAGGGTAGAATTAGACCTACTATTTGACCCATTCAATGTCCTGTAATAGTGTCAGGCGGTGGTACTGCTAAGACACAGTCTCCCATACTGTGTCAAGCGATGGTACTGCTAGACTAGGTGGTGGTACCGCCTAGTACTGGTGATTATACCGCCTAGTACTGTCGGTTGTACCACCAGTACCCTAGAATCTCAGTGATTTAAATTTTAGCTCCACTTTTTGAAGCTATTTGAGGCCTATAAATATCTCACTCATCCTTGCTTAGTAAACACATCAATTGAGAAAAAAATTAGGGAAAACATTATTGTAATTTTGTAAGCCTCCTGTATAAGTGTTAATTTCAGTTTAAGAGAGGGGTGAGTGGGTTGTAAAGGTTATCTCATAAACATATAAAAAGGAGAAAAGAGTTGTAAGAGGGTAGTTGATCTTTGCCCATTGAAGGAAGATCGTTAGTGGATGCTTGTAGCCTTGACGGAGGAGGAATCGGGAGTGGACGAAAGTCACGACGACCGAACCATTATAAAACTCAATTTGCATTTTTGTTTTACATTTCATTATCATTGATATTGTTGGGAAATCTTGGGGGCGACATCATATGCGTAGCGGAAGAACAAGAAAACAAAATCCCTGATTCCCAAAGAGATGTTCGTCGTCGTGCGAAGATTGGTGCGCAAAATCCGTGAAACTGAAAAACTACATATAGAGTAGATTGTGTTACCTAGGGAGATTGTATATCCCTGTTTCCTTGCAGATCTTTAGGAGAGGGTGAAGGAGGTCAAGCGTCATCCTCTCTAGCGGTGATCCACACAGCAGGTCTACGATGACACTCCTCAAAACTCCAAGCCTGCTTTGAGGTGGAGAGGGGAAGGAGAATAGGAGAGGCAAGCAAAAGCTCTAGCCTATGAGGCTCTGAATCCCTCCTATTTATAGAGGTACCCTGTCAAACCCTAATGGATCCTCCCCTAGTGGGTATTGGATCTGCATCCAATAACCCAAGCCTTTTAGATTAGTGGATCTCTATCCAATAATCTCTCATGGGCTCTTATTGGATCTCGTCCATGGGATCCAATAATTCAAGGGCTTATTGGATATCCAATAAGACAAGGGCTCCGTCGGATATCTCATATCTGAACCTCTACTCATTGCAATGCCTACCATACGTGTGTGACCCTCTATGCCCAATATCGAGCTGGCCGTGAGTCATACCTGTCAGAACTCCTTCTAACTCAGTGAATTATTATCTCTGTAATAATTCACTCGACTCATCGACTACGGACGTACTAGGCTAGTACGCAGTAGTCCCTAGACGATACAGGGGAATCCAATCCATTGGACCTGTCTGTCCTCAGTTACCATGTACCTATAGTTCCTCATCCATCTAATATCCCAGAGATCGTATATCGAGCATGGTGCTGTCAGACCCATACGGTTTCTACTCGAGTCTCGCTCTGATCAGATTTTCCCGGAGAACTCTTTCTCTCTCAACCCGAATGACCCTGGCCAGGGATTTGTCTGAGCAAGAACACATGGGATATTCCTCTCATGACGCCGAGAGTAAATGATCCTCTATCGACACTCAATAGCCCTCGTAAGGTCGACTACCACTCCCAATGACCAATTGTACTAGATCTGGGATAGGCAAACCTATAACTCTGGTATCAAAGAGTGGCGCATTCATACAAGACATCCTTGGTGTCTTAAGTCTAAGGACCAGATATACCACTAGGACTACAGAATCGCTGTTTAACACTAAGGCATCATCAACCATCCAGCATTCCATAAGCGGATCAATCAGTGAACTCATTCTCCAATGAGCACATGTACTATATCCTTAGTGTCCCTACACGAGCAGCTATGAGACCAGCTGCATCCATCATATGGATGGGTATACAACACACCAGTCTGTCCGGTTATCATGATGTTTGTCTCGAGTAACCTATGACTGGGATTATTTAGGATATGTGTTTAAAGGTGAATCGATCTCATTTTCATGATCTCATCACGATCTGAATCTCATTGCACAAATCCAAGCACATCACAATATATATGTACATATATGCAATAGTTATAAAGTGATATATGCCAAAATATAATAAGCAAAAAGATTTTGTATCAAGTCACACGTGTCATCACTCACGTGATTAGCTTACTGGGCACCTATGACTAGCAGATATTGCTTTAATTGCTTATTGCACTTATTCTAAGTCAAGCACTATAGGGAAATCTAGGGGTGACAACACATGCGCAGTGGAAGAACATAAAATAAAAATCCTAAATTTCCTAAAAGATGTTCATCGTCATGCGAAGATTGATACGTAAAATTCATAAAATGAAAAACCACATGTGAGATAGATGTATTTTATCTATGGAGATCGTATATCCCTGAATCTCTATGGATATGTAGGAGAGGATAAAGGAGATCAAGCATTCTCCTCTCTAGCGGTGATCCACACAGTAGGGCTACGACGATGCTCCTCAAATCTCCAAGCATGCTATCTGAGGAGAAGAAGGGGAGAGGAGAATAGGAGGTGGTAACCAAAAAAAGCTCTAGCCTATGAACCTTTGGTTCCTTCCTATTTATAGAAGCCTCATGTCAGCTTAACTCTAATGGATCCTGCCCTATTGGGTATTGGATCTCCATCCAACTACCCAAGCATCTTAGATTAGTATATCTCTATCTAATAATCTATTATTGGCTCTTATTTGATCTCATCCATGGGATCCAATAATTCAGAGGCTTATTGGATATCCAATAAGATAGGGGCTCCGGCGGATATCTTATATCCGAATCTCTACTCATTGTAACACCTACCATATGTGTATGACCCTCTAGGCCCAATATCAAGCTGGCCGTGAGTCATACCTATCAGAACTCCTTTTGACTCAGTGAATTATTATCTTCATAATAATTCACTTAACTCATCGACTGCGTACGTACTAGTCCACTACGCCGCAGTCCCTAGATGATACAAGGAAATTCAATCATTTAGACCTATCTATCATCGGTTATCGTATACATATAGTCTCTCAACCATCCAATATCCTAAAGACCATATATTGGGTCATCAAGGCCGACCACAAATCCTTAAAGATTGCTAAGCTTTGTTAAATTTTAGATTCCCTTGGGTACATGAGTCAGCGGAGTATCGAAACCATCAAGACACATCAGACTGTGCAGCCTCGTGACAGCCTTGGGAAGCCTGTGCAAGTGGTTGTAGTGGGAGACGATCAAAGTATGGAGGTTTGCAAGCTGCCCTGTTGATTTTGGTATATCATTCATCTTTGTACTACGAAAATCTAAGTATCTTAGATGTAATAGATCCCCGATGCAATTTGGAATTCTATCGATCGATGTATCTCTCAGATCCAACACTCGTAGGTGCGATAACCTTCTCAGCACATCGTCGTCAATTATCTTGGTCTTGAGTTCTCAAACACTCCTGTTCCATAATTCGTTTGGGGAGTATAATTTGTCCCCCATGTTAGACAATGAGAACCTACGAATCTTGGTGTTTGCTTGTGTATCTAATTCCCCTCCATGTCTAATCGAAATCCCTTCGTCTCTCATCAAATATGCACCAAGGGATCGTAAATGATCATGCATAGAGCAACTACTACTGTCTGCGGACAATGGGTCCAGCTGTAGCAGATTCCTCCAAACTAATTCCCAATAGTACTCCTCGGCTACATCTTCCATCAACCTATTATTATTTCCATGTTCTACGATAAGGCCTTCCGCCACCCAAAACCGAACGATTTGTCTGAAATGTATAATACTTCTCTCTGGGTATAAGGAGCAATAGATAAAACATTTGTTTCAGGTAAGATGGTAAATCCTCGTAGCTCAAATTCAAAGCCCCCGGTACTTAATCCTCCATCTTGTTCATACTCCAAGCATCGCTCTCAAGGACTTCTTCCCACTTCACTATGCTTCTGTTCTTGTAAGCTAAAACCCCTGCAATAGCTTTAATGGAAAGACGAAGTCCATCACATTTTCTAACAAGTTTCCTACCTACGCATGTCATCCTCCTCCCCAGCTTCGAATACTATCTTCCGAAGCAACATCCACCCACTATTTTCATCCATTTTCTCCACTTGGTGGATATAGCTACGTCTGATACCTATCAACACACTTTCTTTTCTCGTGGTAACTAAGATCGTGCTGTTGCCTACTCCTTTACTTAGTGGTCTCCTGAGGAAATCATTCCAAACTGTTGCACTCCAAACGTCGTCCAACACGAAAAACAAGTTTTTGGTCAGGAGAGAGGCGAGTTTAGGTTCCAATTCTGACCTGCTTTCTCCCTTAAAAGATTCTGCACCTTCGGCTGCACACCTTACTAGCTCTTTCAGTAATTCGATCTCGGAATAATCCTTAGACACATACAACCATTTACTGATAGGAAAGTTGTCCTTGATCCTTTGTTCGTTGTATATTTTACGTGCTAAAGTGGTCTTTCCGATGCCACCCATCCCTACAATCCCAAAAACACGACACTTTTGCTTAATATTCTGGAGCATGGCATCAATCAGATTGTGGGCAGCTGCTTCAATTTGTTCCCCTACAATGTCCTCCTCAACTTCTAAGGGAGATGTCTCCCGTGTAGTTGTTTTGTGAGGTTGGGGTTCTTGGGATGCCGACACTATCTCAGGCACCAAGGCATTGAACTCGGCCATTTCTTTCAGTCTAGCATTAAGTGCTTCGATTTTGGGAGCGATCTCATGACGGCATTTAGTGCACTTAAAGCTAGAGGAAACAAAGCTGAGAGGGGAGCTTACCGCTGACGCTGATGCCGGCGGAGCTTCCAAAGTTTCCCACCTTCGATCGTGCAGAGATCGATGATATCATCGGCATCGTACATGAGATCTTTCAGCATCCTCACCCAGTTGTCAATGACGGTGCTCCCACGCCTCTTCCGCTCTGCATCTTGGATCAAACATCTGATTTTGACCAAGTTTTCCGTCAGGGATTTGATCTCCTTCTTCACACCTAGCACCTTGCACATCTCTCCCTCCAGAAACTCTGTTACGACTTTAAGGTATCTTGAAACAAAGAAATTAAGGATCATTGCCATGATCTCTTTGACACCAACCGAGGAAATGCCACACCACTCAGAAAGAAAGTTTGATGTGTTGTTTGCACGGCCAAGTGTTCCTTGAGCACAAATATATTTGTATCCAAGAGCAGCATCATCAGTAGAACAAACAGGCTAAAACAAATCACGCCTGCAAACAAAATTACGACAAATGTCAAGGATGGAGTCTTACCTTCACCGGTTCCCGTTGGCAAGCGAAACAAAAAAAATGGAACGCTCGTCTGTCTGCATTCAAACCGGTAGCTATAATTTTAAGATGAGAGCGCACTCGCATGCAGCAGTATCTATGTTTCTTTCCACTGTGCATGTTTTGTTGCATTAGATACCAGAAATCTCCGGTCATTGGTCGAGTCATGAAATCGTACGAGCGGCCCGGCCCCTAACGACAGAAGTTAATCGACCGAGGAACAACATGGAATTGTTTCCTAAGGTGATCCATGCAGTAGCCGTCAGAAATCAGATTACCTTATCATCTACTTTCTTATTCTTCCGAGATCTGAGACAAATAAGACAAGTAGCTCAACGGAGAAGACAGCAGAGTCACATGGCGAAATCTCGGAAGTAGAAGTCGCGGTATCTGGGAAGTGTGTGCAACTGTTCAAGTTTGAGATGAAGATGAGACCCAGCAGCTCAGCGGAGTGGACGGAGGAGTTGCGGGGCGAAGTCTCGGAAACAGAGATCGCAGGACACGCTGAACAGCTGTGTTTGCTGAGTTCGAAAAATCTGCAAGGAGTCGATTCAAAGAATCTGTGAAACAACTGTGTATAACCAGCGACTCGGCGCAGAGGACGGATGGCGAAATATTGGAAAGGAACGAATTCGAAACAGAGCTTCTAAATGATAATTTCTCATAGCGCTTCTTTATTTTGTTTTTAATTTCTCACAGCGCTTCTATTTTAAAAAGAATTCGAAACAGAATTTTTCTAAATGATTATTTTATCCTTTCGTCAGCTGTCCCCTCTATCTAGTCTAACTCATTGGCCATCGTCTTTGTTGTCGCCCTCGTCATAATCTAATGGTCTATGATAACGATATTCATCCACTGATAGGGAATGATGTATAATGGAGAAGGGTAAGCATAAGGGCTATAACGAAAGAGACAATCCTGCTTGTATGCCGTAGAGGGGGGTGGCCAACGGTGGCGATGGAACGATGGAGGCATTGGCGGGTCTAACGAAAAAAGAGATTAAATGATTTTTTTCATTTGACTAGAAAGTTGTTTTAGAAAAAAATTTTTAAGTATGAGCATTCTAAAAATATTTCGAAAAGTATATTTCTAAGAAAATTGATATCGTACCAATAAATTCATAGTATGAGACTTGTATGACGAGCAATAATTTAATTATTTAAAATAGATATCTCCACTATTAAAAACTATGCCCCCACTATCAAGTATTTAAAATAGGTGGTATAATTTAATTCAAATCTAATATTCATGTGATAATAAAATATAGAATAAAAATAAAATAAAAGTAGAAGATTTATATTCAATTTACTTTTGCTATCGAACCGTTTCATTTTAATAACTATTGATATTCTTAACATATCCAATGCAAATGGATATAAATATCCTCAATTTACTATTTAATTCTAATATTTTTTTAAATCTAATTATATTATTATTATTGTTGTCGTTGTTCTCTTCTTAATCATCAAAGCATCTATCATTGTTAGAGACACAAAATAATTAAAAATAAATAAATAATCAAATGAGACGTAGCTCGAAACTAGTTCTAGCTCGCAGCACTCATCGGCTACATCTTCCATCAACCTACCTACCTCCTCGTTTTACAATAAGGCCTTCGGCCATCCAAAACGGAGAATTATCCTTATAATACAGAAAGATCTCCGTAGAGAAAGAATAATAAAGAAAAAATTGTTTCAGATGAGATGGTAAATCCTCCTAGCTCGGTGGCGGTGCTCCTACCGCTCCATATCTTGAACTTAACATCTGATGGCCTCCAACCTTCGCTTGGGATTCATATTAATTTCATGCTTCCAATGGAATAGAGTTAAAGGTTTACAAGTGTTCCAAAGAGTAACTAAGACCAGCTAAATCATATTAATTTCTGGTTTCCAATGAACGAATATGTATATTGATCCCGAATACGTTTACATGAGAAGGAAAAATATGAATGCATCAAACGAGGTCATGGAATACATTCCATGCCATGTACTGAGAAAGAAGATGATCATCTGTGGGTATGAGAACGAAGTTGAGGGTTGCTGCAACAACACCACAATGACCAAACAGAGTGGCTTATGAATTCATTATTGGCCTGGTAGACGATGAAGGAGATTGTGTGTGTAACGCCTCCGATACAAATAGTACAACGTTATAATTATGTAGATTTTGATAATCAAAATAAACTAGATTTCATAATTATCACATAATCTAATTCATGATAAATCAACCCATAGGATACACAATAGATTTAACAACTCCGTAAGAATTCTCAATATTTCAATCCAAACAACATAGAAAATAATCTAAACATACAGTGATCTTAATAGATTAATTATATATTTTAATCAATAACCGATCCATCATGTTTCAACCGCACACTCAGAAAAATTTAAAGATAATCTGATATAAGCAACCCACAGCTCAGCATTAAATCCCTTAATCAAATACCTTTATTCTCAAAATATTATATAAAGGAAGCATAAGTGGGCGCAAAGACCTTTCATTGACCCTGCAAAGAAAAAGGTGAAAGTCAACATAAGGACTAACAGATATATATATATATATATATATATATATATATATAGCTAAGTTATTGGATAGAAAACAAAGAAAATGACTTACAAGGAAGACTAATTCTGTAGATACATTTGTGTCATACATGTATGGTTCCTTAATGTATCGCATGTATGCTTCCTTTAAATAGTTACGAATTCGGACATCTGGAATCCGTTGGATGATGTTCCAATGCTCGTTGCCCTCGAGACAGCTCCTTAGCAGCACTGTGTTGCAGTACACTTCAAGTTTGCGGAAGCCACATTGTGCAGAATTAGGGCGCTGTTGATCAATTAAGCGGGATAACCACGGGGGAAGCTGATCCATATGTTCCGGACATATCAAGACCAGGTGCTGCAGCTTGTCGAGATTATCCACGTACTCTAGACTGGGGCAATCCATCACCTTCAGATACTTCATGGCAACGTTGGATATTCTGCTCAACATCTTATTGTCTCTGACGAGCATCTTGTAACTCAAGCGGAGCTTTGTGACTTCTCTCAAGTTGTGAGCTCTCCGAATGTGCAATTCCTTCAAGTTGGTAGCGTGGGATAGGCCTTCCGGAAGAGCTCTCAGTTTGGGACAGTCTAGGAGACAACATTTCGTTAGATTGGGAAACAGCTTCAGGTGTGTTCTGTGACCACCTTCCTCCACCCCGCATAGTGACCATGCTTCCCAGTTGGGCATGCCGTTGATCTCCAAATACTCAAGTTTGGGAAATGCACAAGTTCCTGGGAAACTGTGGCCGAGAAACTCAGGCCCAATGGTCACGACCGCTTTGGCTCCTATGATCTTAAGAGATTTCAGCAGCGGCAGCATGCCCAGAGGAGGGAGCTTTGTGCATGATGGGAACACCAAAAGAAACAAGTATTTCAGGTTAGGGAGTGATTCGCCCAGGGAGGACGACATCATCCAGTTTGGGAATTGTCGACCCGGGAATTGTTTAATGAAAAGAGTTCGCAGGCTTGAAGGAGGAGAGAGTTCATTACATATCTTCTCGGCTCTCATCTGGATTTGCTCCTCCTTTCTCCATGTTGTTGCTCTTCTATCCTCACCACTATCAGTGGCATCTCCATCTTTCCCATCTTCAGGTGGCATCCAACTTAAAATTAGTTCCCTAAGAGAACGTTTCTCCGCTAGTGCCGAAGCTGCTGTAACTGCCTTCTCTAGCCTGTATATGCTCAGATATCTTAAACTTGGAAAGAGGCTGTAGCTCCTCTAATCCACACCCGGCCTCGTCCACCTCGTTCGTCGGGTTATCATGTCCGATCACAAATCCTTCGAGTCTGTTAATATTTATCAATTTTTTTATTTCCTTCGATACATGAGTCAGAGGAGTATCATTAATAACAAGACTCCTTAGATTAAGTAGTCTCGTGATGGTCATGGGAAGTCTATGCAAGTATTTACATCCTGAAATATTCAAAGTTTGAAAGTTTACAAGGCGCCCTATTGACTCCGGTATCTCATGTATCTTTGTTCTATCAAAATCTAGGTATCTTAGATGCAATAGATCTCCGATACAATTTGGAATTCTCTCGATCGATGTATTACAAAGATCCAATACTCGTAAATTTGGTAACCCTTTGAGTACTTTATCATCAATTATGGTGGTTGAGAGTGAGTCTCTGACCATTAAAGTTCTCAAACATTTTTTTTCTGTGATGTGATCTGACAGTACTAGTTTTATTCCCATGTTAGATATCGACAACCGACGAATCTTCGCATTGGCTTTTATATCTAATTTTTGACCAATTGTAATCGAAAATCCTTCTTCTTTCATCAAGTATGTAGCGAGCGTTCGTAAATGGTCATGCATGCAAAACATGCTCTTTTTTATAGACGATGGAACCACTTGTACAACGTTCCTCAAAACTAGTTCCCAATAGTACTCCTCGGCTACATCTTCCATCAGCCTACCTCCTGCTTCGACAATAAGACCTTCTGCTACCCAAAACTGAATAATATCTTTGTAATGAAAAACCTTCCACATGAAGAACGAGCAATAAAGAAAGCATTGTTTCAGATGAGATGGTAGATCCTCATAGCTCAAGTGCAAAGCTCTTGGAACTTCTTCGTCGATCTGCCGGTTCGTACTCCATGCGTCATTCTCGAGGACTTGTTCCCACTCCGCTGTGCTTCTGTCCTTGGAAATTAGAACCCCTGCAATAGCTTTGATAGCAAGAGGAAGTCCATCACATTTTCTAACAATTTTCCTACCTACTTCCTCCAACCTACGCATGTCATCCTCCTCCCCAGCTTCGAATACCGTCTTCCCAAGCAACATCCACCCACTGTTATCATCCATTTTCTCAGCTCGGTGCATATAGGCTTTCATACCTCTTAACACTGTTTCGTTTCGAGTGGTAACTAAGATCGTGCTGCTACCTACTCCTTTACTTAGTGGTTTCCTCAGGAAATCAGTCCATACATTTGGACTCCACACGTCGTCCAACACGAGAAATAAATTTTTAGTAAGGAGCGAGGCAAGTTTGGGCTCCAATTCTGCTCTGTTGTCTTCCTCAAAAGATTCTGCTTTGGTTTCATCTCCGGCACACCGAATTAACTTTCTGAGTAACTTGATCTCCGAATAATCCTTTGAGATATACAACCACTTTTGGATAGGAAAGTTTGCTTTGATCCTTCCATCATTATATATTTTACTTGCTAGAGTAGTTTTCCCGATTCCACCCATTCCAACAATCCCAAAAACACGACACTTTTGTTCGGTGTTCTCCAACATGCGATTGATTAGATCGTCGGCAGCTTCTTCGATTTGTTCCCCCACAATGTCCTCCTCAACTTCCAAGGGAGACGTCTCACGTGATGGAGGTAGTTTTTTAGGGTGCGGTTGTTGGCTTGGGGGCTGCAGATTTCGAAGGATGGAGCTATCTGCCGCTATTCGTTTCAGCCTATCATTGATTGCTTCGATTTGGCCTGCGATCTTTTGGCGGTATTTGGTACACCGAAAACAGGAAGAGACGAAGCTGAAAGGAAGGCTTACCACCCCTGAGGCTGATACCGACGCCCGAACCTCCAAGGGCTTTCCCCCTTCCATCACGCACAGATCGATGACGTCGTCGGCGTCGTACATGACATCCTTCAGCTTCCTCACCCAGAGCTCCATGCCGGGATCCCCGCTGCGGCTCTTCTGCTCGGCATCCTGGAGGAAACATCTGATCGTCTCCAGCGTCTCCTGCAGCTCCTTGATCTTCTTCTTCACGCCCAGCACTTTGCATATCTCTCCCTCCACGAAAGCTGCCACATCGTTGACGTATCTCGAAACGAAAGTATCCAGAATCATTGCCATCTCTCCAGGACGAACAGGGAAAAGGCCTCGGCACTCTCGGGAAGAAGACTCGATGCCCCAAGTGGTGGTTCCTCGAGCACACTTACGTATGATGTTTAATGCCTACACCGATCGAATTTTCATCAAAAGAATAACCTAAGCTGAAAATGCTTGCTCCCAGTCATTGTCGAGAAAGAAATTTTGTTATGATTGTCAAGTATTTTTCGAGTCTTATTTAATTAATTCTTAGGAATTCTAGTATAAAAGAATCATTGATAAATTAAGATTTATTTATTCTATCAAAATCTTATTATCTCTTGATTAATATTCTATCAAAATCTTATTATCAAATTCTTTGCTTCGATCTTACCATTTCCATCTCATCTTTTCAATCCTTAAATTAATATAAATAATTTAAGTTATATAATTTATACACGGTATGTTTGATTTAAATCAAACTAATTAAAAGGATCATAAACATAACTACTAAGAATTTTATAAAATAAGTATTTAGAATAAATGATAAAAAAATCTAAAAAACATAATTTTATGATAATTACTAATAATATTTAGACATTATTATAGTTTATAACTATCACACTAAAATATTTTTAAAGATCAATTTAAATTTGTTGACAAGTCACCGACTGACATATTAATAAAAAAATTAATTAAAATTCACTGTGAAAGTATTTAAGGAATTCAAATAAAACTATAACCTCAAGAACATTGCATGTTAGGCATGACTCATTTAAAATTTACTATAATAAAATTAAGGATAAATGAAACTTAAATGAGCTGACTAGTATATATATTTAGAAAGAATTAAAATTAAAATAGGAAAGACTCATAATATTTTGGGTACAACTTAAGGATTGGATTCAACTCAAGGATTGAGTAACAATAAAAGAAAGTTAAAGCGTAAATCATTTGAGTTTATAAATGCTATATAAACTCATAAAAGAAAAATATTTTGTAAAAATAAGAGTCTTCAATTTACATGAAAAAAAATTGGATTTAGGGACTATTTTTAAATATTTATTATTTATCTAAAAAAATTTAAAAGATATAGATCTTATTACTCTTATTATAGTACAAGAATAGTTGAATATAGTAATGTAAGATTGTTAGAAAATAATAAATTAATTAAAATAATTTTTTTTAAATTTGATATTAAAAAATATAGATTTATACTCCTTTATCATTTTATATTCGAAAGATTTTTTTCTTTAAATCACTAAAAGAATTGATGAAGATGAATAATAAAATAATATTAATAAATAATTAAAATCATATATATGTATATATTCTATCAATTTTTTGATATATTATTTAATTATTAATTATTAGAAATTTCTTCTTCCCCAACAATCTTGGAGTTCACTAAATATAATAACTTGATTTCTTAGTGAGACATAAATTCTTATTGAAAATTGATACAAATAATTGAAAATTAGGAGGGTCATAAATATATGTCTTATTGAAAAATGTAATGACAAAATATGTCATCAGGATAAAATATATAAAAACCCTTAAGAAAAAGGTAGGATCCAATTATTGAAAACAAACAACAAACATGTGTAACACATTACTTTCGTAGGATTCACATGAGATCATCCACACAATTGGTGTCTCTCTAGTTAAGCCCAAGCCGCCATGAGAAATCCAGCATTATTGCACGTAACTGTTAGCTAAAGGAAACGTAGATGTAAAGTTAAAATAGCACACATCTAAATGACATTGACTCGTCATTCGTTAGATTACTGTTCGACATAACATCCCACAACCTGACAATCCATTCTGTGATATCTAATGAGCATCTAAATGACTTTACTTCTGTTCGACATGACATCCCACTGAACCTAATAATCAATTCTGTAATATCTAATGAGCACTTAAACGACATTGACTCGTCTTCGACATGACATCCCACAAACCATCATAATCTACTCCATAAATGACATCGACTGATTCTTTGCTTAACTACTGTTCGACATGACATCCTAAGAAACCTAATAATTCATTTTGTAATATCTAATAAGTGATTGTGTGATCTGTTAGCATATGACGATTACCTGAGATAATTTAAATATTAAAGACTTTCTAAATTGATATACTTCTAGTTCCACAGTGACTAATAAGGCACTCAAAGACCCCATAATCTTTATCAATTTATCAGATATCAATGAGTTATTATGCAATACTTAGAGAGTAACATTTAGTCTTTAAAAACTTTTATATTAAATTGTGATCAAAATAGTTAAAAAATGTGTCATGGAATCCAATTTGGTTTTGGATTAGATGAGTGATTTAGAGCTAAGTGGCACAATTATAAATGTCGTGCGGCATCTATTCTAGAATGTGGTCCAATAGTTTTCTCCATTTCAGATAAAAACATATTGATCTTGCATGTTCACCTCTATTTTTTTCTCTTTTTCTTTACACACACTATGTCCTCTAATTGATTAATTTATATTTGTAATATTATTAACTTGTCTCAATCGAATTTCATCATATTACAAGGTCTCGTTGCTTCTGTCTCATCACTTCAATCCTGTCACTTTCATCTCGCTACTTCAACCCTACTATTTTTATTCTATCGTAGTCTCCTCCTTCATTACTTTTGACGTCTACTATTTTGACCTTGCTATCAGCCACGATCTCAAACCTTTTAAAATATGTGATCCTATCTAATTAGATAAGATATATTATAAATATAATTAGATTCTGATTATGATAATCGGTCAATAAAAAGAAAGTCTAATTATGATAAAATTCTTTATGAGATACCTTTGATGGGAGAGACTATTAATTACTTATCATAGACCCTTTACTCTTAGGGACTTAATGTGGATATGTGACGTAATGTTATTGAGAGATTACATATCTTCTCTCATCTCATCTAGTCATGTTAAGTTATTGAAAGATTACAGATCTTTTTTCATCTCCTCCTAGTCCCTAATTCATCGCTCATAGCTATCTTACAAAAGATAGGAAAAGAGAAGGCGACTCTAGCTTTTCTTGTAGATCAACATCAATGCAGCTTTTGGATTCGACGACGGTGTACCTATAGAACAGATAAAGACTTTTTTAGATGCATCGAAAAGTATGCATATTATATATGATCTATTATTATTTGATTTTGATATAAAATTTTTTACATAATATTATAATTATAATTTTTATGTTTATAATCCTCTCTTGTATCTACCTTGCGAAAGTAGGATAACTTTGAGGCCATCTATAATGCCCACTTGAAGAAGGAGGTGACGATGACCAAAAGCACCACTATTGTAATGAAAGAAGAAGATGGTGTTAGCTATTACGAGAGTCCTTTTATAATATTAGAGAAAAATAAAATGTTAAACCAAATAATGTTGCAAAAAGCTAAAAAGAGAGACTTAAAAAAAAAATTATCCCCAAGTTATTTTCAAAAATAGATAGCACAACAAAAAGAAAAAAAAACTAAACTACCACCTTTTTATTGAGTTAACATTCACAAACACAATAAAAATGTTTTGTACCAACACCGATCCATTTTCTCTCAAAATATTATTTTATGCTTCTGAAAAAACAAAACAGAGTAGTGTTTTCAACTCCAACGTGAAAAGCTGATAAAATTAAACCATCTAAGATAGGGATTTAGATATAAACCATGAAACATTGAAAAAGTTGGAATCAAATTATTGAATACAAACAAGTCTTCGTCTTTAGACCCACATGAGATGACGCGAGTTGCTGATAGATTTAGCTATGAGAAACGTACTACTACAAGTCGAATAGCATCTATCTAATTGACCCTCACGAGCATCTATCTCATCGCATGATGTAGTCTCGGAACCAGGACTTCAAGAACTCACTGGCTGAGTTTGAAAAATCTTTTAGGGAGTCAATTCAAAGAATATGTGAAACAACTTTGTATAACCAGTAGCTCAACACGAAGGATGGAGGAATTATAAGACAAAATCTTGGAAATAGCTAAATAAAGTTAACATCCTGCCAATGAATCGACAGAATGTGAGAGACGATAACAAAATTGTGCTGTTGAAATATAGTATGGCATGTCTAAGTTTATTGAGCATAGGTTATCCAGCATCCATAAGCACTACGCCCCGCAATCAACAATTTTAAATAGGTTGATTTTTTTTAAAAATATTTATATAATTATAATAGTATTTTATTTAACAAAATCTTCTTATTATAGTATTTTTAGCCTATTATAATATTTTTAGTCTATTAAAATATCTTGATCATCATAATAAAAATACTATAAATCCTATTTTAAAATATTAAAAATAAGTCAAAGAAAATCAAAACACATTAAAAATCATTTGATATATTATACTATGATTCAAATAGGTATTTATGATAGTTTAGGAAAATCATAATCCAAAAAGAAATAAAAAAATTAATTTTTTTATAAAATTTTGATCGCAATAGTAAAAACACCATAAAATTTACTCAAAAACACCTTATCAGAATAAACTCCTAATCTCAACCAAATCAATTATAAACCTAAAAATATGAGACCATAACAATATGTGAGCAATGACAACTAAATATATACAATATGATGTGCTTAATTACATATTATCTCTTATAATTAGACATTTTTAGCATCTTGGTTCTCAAACTTAAAAACTTTATATTAAAATATCTATATTATGAAAGTGAAACATATACCTTCATTTACCCGAACATTGGTTTTATCGACAAAAGCACAAAATGATAAGAAAAAAAATAATTTTAATATCTTAATTATATTTTTAATGGTGACGGATAACAATGTCGTTGGGGCCACGGGTAGTTATTATTGAATGAGGAGGGAGAGCGATAACGTAAGGTGAGATAAAGGAAGAAGAGAAAAAAGATTATGCAAATATCGATGCTCTGTATCTACGTCAATACCACTTAACAACTACGTTAGTATTTGTGCTGTCCTCTTCTCCCTTTCCCTTTGCCTCACCTCTTATCACCACTCTCCCCCCTTATCCATAATAGTCACCCGGTATTATTGTCTACCACCACAAAAAACGTAACTAGAATATTAAAATTATCTTTTTGCTTATTGTTTTCATGCTTTCGTCGGTAAAATGAGATTTTAATATAAATTTTTGAAGTCTAGAGATCAAGATGCTAAAGATGTATAACTATAAAGGATAATATATAATTAGCCCCAATATGATGTCACTTAAAATAATTTTTAATAATATTTATGGTGTTTTTAATATCTTAATAAAAATGCTATAAATATTATTAAAAATACTATAAATGAGTTAAATGAAAATATTATAATAGTTTAAAGTCGATAAAAAAAAGGATGAAAATTTGGCCCTGCCTCGGAGCCAACCCACCGATCCGACATCACTCTTCCACCCACTTGGACGATCTTGCACTTTCGGGACAAGACCAAACCGTACCGACCCTAAGCCACAGCATAAAGGTGTAAAAAATTTTTAACACTAGAAGGAGAGCCGAATGTCACCACGATATAAAGTGGCATCGACCCAAGTTGTACCTTTTTTTAGTAATAATTTTATGATATGACAAATGGTTAATTTGTTTAACCTTATATATATATATATATATATATATATATATATATATATATATATAATTAATTAATTAATTCCACATGATTGTTGGTAGCTATTAGCTACCAGCAACACACTGCTAAAATCAAATAATATGCGTCTAGAAGGCATTGACAAGTACTTGGCTCCTTACAATACTTGGCTCTCACCCATTCAGATATCTCATTTGCAGTCAATAAATTATCTCAGTATATGCACCAGCCTTCTGCTATGCATTGGTCTACGGTTAAACGAATTTTGTGGTATCTTAAAGGGACCCTTAATCATGGTCTCTTTCTCCGTAAAACCACTCAACTTCATCTCCATGCCTTTGCTGATGCTGATTGGGCGGGAAACTTTGATGATAGAACCTCCACGTCAGAGTATGTCATCTTTCTTGGGTCTAATCCAATCAGTTGGAGTTCTAAGAAGCAAAAGACAATGGCCCGATCTACAACTGAAGCTGAATATCGTGCTATTGCTACCGCTGCTACTGTGCTGAAGTCAATTGGGTCACAAATCTTCTCAAGGGACCAAAGTCAGCTCTTCCCATATTCCTATAATATATTGTGACAATGTTGGAGCTACCTACTTATGTGTCAATCTAATGTTCCACTCACGTATGAAACACATTGTCATTGACTTTCACTTCGTGCGAGATCAAGTTGTTAGACATCAACTTCGTGTCTCTCACGTCCATATGGCTGATCAACTAGCAGACTTAGTCACGAAGCCTCTAGCCCGCAAACTATTTTTGTTGCATCGGTCTAAGATCGGTATCTTGACATGAGCTCGATCTTGCGATGGCATGATAACAGAGATTTTCACTGATAATAGAGAGATTTCCTCAACTGCATAGCATATGAGATTTTCTTAACTACATGAGAAAATATCTCTGCTCAGTTAAAATCTTCTCTTTCACCATGTATAAAGTGATACTAATTGGAATGTGCTTTTCTCTTTACCTTCCACCTCTTCTCTTCCTCATCATCCAAATTATTATGGTGGAGGCACGAGGGGGACAATCATGCCATGTTACTATACTTAAATAGCTATTATAATAGATCTAACATCATATTATTAGAAAATGCTATTACAATAGATCTAACTGGTATAACATCATGTTATAAAGGACAATCCTAGTAATAAATAATATTTTATCATGTAAAAGTCAACTGTCAACCACAGTGATATAATATGATGTCACCTTGCAATTTTCGATCACAATAATATAATATTTTGTTTTACCTTATGGATGACAGCCAAAATAATAAATTTTATTAGTCTATAAAATGCATGAAATTTATGCAATATGTATTTTCAGAAAATACTATATGATTATTTTAGTAGTTATATTAATTATACAAAATTTACAATACTTAATACTCAAGTACACACAACTTCATATGCAAATTAATAAAGGGTAATCTTATATAAGTTTATCATAGCATAATATCATCAAAATATTATAAACCAATTAATCATGGCTCTTTTGAATGTGCACTACCTATCTGAGGTAATTAATGATTTGTGTGATTAGGATACATTACAAACACATAAATTCTTTGTCCAGAACGTCATATCCGGTACATCGAACACTTCGCTTGATTAGAATATATAACGCATAAGTAATACTTTGGTTACGATGGTCATACCAGAGGTGTGTCAGTTGCTTCTTTTGGTTAGGGCATGTTAGTGTAAGCAGATTTGTTGACTATTCTTTCATGCCAATACACTGAAACTAGAAATCTTTTGTTGACTAGATCTACACTCGTTCATCTGGAATGAGTGTAGATAATTTTGATGGAGGAGCCTTGCTTCTAAACCCATTTTGTGGGCAGGTGTCATATGCCTTAGTGACAAAGAGACCATACAAGGATCATTCAACATTGTTGCATAAGACTGCTAGCATTAGATGTGCTTCATGTCCCAATACTGGTAAACCATATTCATATGACTTCTTAGTTCCCTAATATCGTTCAAAGTAAAAAAAAAATAATTAAAAAATTTATGCATCAAATATCGTGAACCTTCCATTTTTCACAAATATGATGATTGTCACATTTTTCAACAAAACGATGTTCATATGAATTTTCTTATACCATAATATTATGACAAGTAAAAAAAAATGATGCTTCAGAAATCATGTGAAACTTTAACTTTAGCAAATTTTATGACTATCAATTTTTTTTTTGAACGAAACAATGTTCATATTGCCTATCTTGTACAACAATATTGTGCTAAATTGAAATTGTTTGATTTTTAAATGATACGTCTAAATTTTTACTAACAGTACAATATTGGTAAATTTTATGACCGTCTAGTATATATGTATAGTCTGTTTTGAAGTTTAAACCAATTGGCATATGACCTATATACTTATATTCTCAACCTGGCAAATGAACGTTAATCAGGGATATATACATTTTTATAGGTATGGTCTAGATAAGATTTAAATATCATCTTAAATTTTTTATCAATTTCATTGTATCTAAAATTCTAAATCAGTAGATGAGACATTATCTATAAATTCATATTTCATACGCAAGTTATAAACAAAAAGAGAAAGCGGTAGCTAATTATGCTTCCGTACATGCAGGCTTATCTGCATCAAGGTGTCGTTTGCAGCCATTTAGTTGCTTCCAGCATTAACTATTGACTAGCAGCAAATATCCCATAACTCATCCGAACCAATAATTTATAGAATAGATATGGGTTCAATACACTCGCGATATTAAAGAGTTCTAAAAAGAAAATCATAAAGATAAAACTAAACAATCATATTTTGATGTAATATTGAAAAACTTGGAATCAAATTATTGAATATATTACTTTAATAGTTTATCATAAGATTATGAATTTGAATCTTAGTTTTATCATTTATTTTCTTAAAAATATTAGATATAAATAATAAATAAGTCTTCGTCTTAAGACTCACATGAGATGATGTGAGTGTTAGCTTTTATATGCTAATGATTTGGGTGCATGATAGCTAATGTCATAACTGATCTAAACTAGCAATTCAGAGCCACCGATCGATAAAGATTGATGGGTCTAAAATACCCATGATGTAAACAAATTCTAAAAGAAAAAAATAAGAAGATAAAACTAAACAAAAAATATATTTTTTAAATATATATATTAACTACAAACAACAAATAAATCAAATTATTGACTACAAACAATATATATATTAACTAATATATATATATTAAATATATATATTGAATATATATATTAACTAATATATATATATATATATATATATATATATATATATATTAAATATATATATTAGTTAATATATATATATATATTTTAAATATATATATTAACTACAAACAACAAATAAATCAAATTATTGAATATATCACTTTAATAGTTTATCATAAAATTTTGAATTTGAATCTTATCTTTATCATTTATTTTCTAAAAAATATTAAATATAAATAATAAATAAGTTTCATCTTGAGGGTCACATGAGATGATGTGAGTGTTAGCTTTTTTTACGTACGAGTGATTTTATTGCATAATAGTTGATATCACGACTTATCTGAACTAATAATTTATAGTAATTGATAGGTCTAATACACTCATGATATAAAAAAATTATAAAAAAATATATATTAAAAAGATAAAGCTAAATAAAAAATATATTTTTAAAAATATATATTAAATGCAAAAAATAAATAAGTTTTTACCTTGAGATGAACATGAAATATAAAGCTAAACAACCACATTTAGATGTAACATTGAAAAACTTGGAGTCAAATTATTGAATATATCACTTTAATAGTTTTAAACTAAGATTATGAATTTGAATCTTAGCTTTATCATTTATTTTTTAAAAATATTAAATATAAATAATCAATAAGTCTTCGTCTTGAGGCCCATATGAGATGATGTGAGTGTTAGCTTTTATACGCAAATGATTCGATTGCATGATAGCTGATGTCACAACTCATTTGAACTAAAAATTCATAGCCACTAATCGATATGGATTAATGGGTCCAATGCACCCGTGATAAAAAAAATTCTAAAAGAAAAAAATTAGAAAGATAAAACTAAACAAAAAATATATTTATATATATTAAATATAAATAATAAATTATTGAATGACAATTTTTGATGATGAAATCAATTGATGAGTTTGTGATCTACTCTGTATTTTGAGTGACCTAGGATTAGTTTCGATAAATGAGAAGCAAATTGATTAAAGTAGGAGGAATCATACATTGGGCCGGAGTTGAACATGTTAGGAGATTGGATGTCGGGCCGGAGGATTGATCGACGTGCCAACAGAAGGACTTCATGCCATGAGTTCGGGCATCGAGTTGAAGGATCGGACATTACGCCAAGGAGATCGAAAGTTGCGGGGGTCAACATACCGATTAGGCAATACACCGAAGGAGAGGACGATGCGCTGAAGAATCGAACGAAGCGCCGGAAGAACCAATGACACGTCGGATATCATATGATTTAGGCTTTGTAATAATTTGTTTAGATTGAGTTAGTTTAGGTCTAATTGAGTCGGTATTGGGGTAAAACAATGTCAACTCAATTAGGTGCCAATTAGGCTTGAATCAATGTAGAATTAGACCTACAATTTGGCCCATTTAGTGTCGGTCTGGTGGTGGTACCACCCAGACTAGGCACTGGTACTGCCCAGACATAGTCTCCTAAACTATGTCAAGTGATGGTACCACCTAGTGTCAGAATTGACAAGCGATGGTACTGTCAATACTCCGAAATCTCGGAGATTTGAATTTTGGCTCTACTTTTTGAAATCATTTGGGGCCTATAAATATCCCACTTATCCTTGCTCAGTAAACACATCAACCGAGAATAAAAAGTGGGGAAAGCACTATTGTAATCTTGTAAGAATTCTCGTCCTCTAGCTTTAAGTGTTGGTTTTAGCTTAAGAGACGGGTGAGTGGGTTGTAAAGGTTATCTCCTAAACGTATAAAAAGGAGAAACGAGTTGTAAGAGAGTATTGGTCTTCGCCCATTGAAGGAAAACTGTTAGTGGATGCTGGTGGCCTTAACGGAGGTGGAATCGGGAGTGGACGCAGGTCACAATGACTAGACCACTATAAAACTCGATTTGCATTTCATTGATATTGCTTTAATTACTTATTAAACTTATTCTAAGTCAAGCACACTTTCAACATTTCCAACACGATTTTTCATTGAATGAAAGTTTTGGAATCATTGAGGCTTTATCAAAGCACTAATTCACCCTCCGTCTTAGTGCCGATTTCGATCATAGCAATTGGTATCAGAGCCAGTTTCTCTCTCTTTGGTTTAACACCAAAGAGAGATGGCTTTTTTCAGCTTTCACGAAGGTCATTCTATCATTCATCCTCCTATGTTCAATAGGACGAACTACACATATTGAAAAACTCGATTGAGAGTTTTCTTGCTTTCTATAAATTTTGATTTATGGAACATTGTTAAAAGCAGTTTTGAAAAGTTTTTCAAACCAATGAACGAATTGAATGATTTGGAGAAGACTTTTTTTTTAATGCTAAAGCAATAAACGCTTTGTTTTGTGCCTTAGACAAAAACGAATTTAATCGAGTTTCTATTTATTAAACTATATATGAGATTTATCATACTCTTGAAATTATACATGAAGGCACAAGTAGAGTTAAATATTCTAAAATTAATCTTTTGATGCATGATTTAAATTATTTCATATAAAGCCAAGCAAAACTATTGTTGACATATATACCCGTTTTATGGATGTTGTCAATAGTTTAAAAAGTCTTAGTAAATGTTTTTCTAATTTTGAACTTGTTAATAAAATACTAAGATCCTTTCCAAAAAGTTAAGATCTAAAAGTGACAGTAATACAAGAGACAAAAGACTTGAATACTTTCTTTCTTGAAAAACTTATCGAGTCTTTAATGACCTATGAAATGACTTATATCGAATATGAGAATAACCTTCCAAAGAATATAAATAATTTGACACTTCGAACAATAGAAGACCACTTGAGAGAAAACTCAAGTGATGATGATAATGATAATAACTTTAAACTCCTAATAATAAAATTTAAAAGATTCAAAAAACAAAAATTAAAGAATAAAAATAAACTTAAAAAAGGATAAAACAACTTGCTATAAATGTAATCGGCTAGGGCACTTAAAAAGCGAATGTCCACAAATGAAGAAGAAGCTACAAAAGAAGAATTAAGGTGACATGGGACGAATTAAGTGCATCCAAAGATGAGGTTGCAAACTACGCCTTGGTGGCCTTCGACAACGAGGTAAGTGACTCAACCAAAACGCCTTTACCTTACTATGAAATTAATTGATATATTTCATGAGTTGTTATTTAATTAGTTAGTAACAAATAAAAAATATAAAACAATTCATGCTTCTCTTTCTAGTGATTTTAAAAAATAAAAAATGAGCATGACAATTGCATGTTAACTCCTTACACTAAATGTAATGAGTTAGATTCACTAAAGAAGGAAACTATATTACTGCAATAAATAATAATAAAAGAAAAATCATTGGAATTAAAACGATTATTAACAAATCGAATCTTTTGTGTGAAGATGCCATGTTAGTGGACATAACTCATTAAATATTTGTGTAATAAGTGATAAAAATTTGAATCTAATGCTTGCATACCAAATAAAAATAATTCTATGAATGCTTAAATGTTTATCTTGATGATTTTCATGATGAGGCTTGTTTTTTGGTTTTTAAATATTGATGCATATTTTATTTGGCATAAAAGACAGAGGCATACTTATATGAAATAAATCACATAAATTGAAATACATAAAAAGAGGTATGCATCTTTTTTGAAAATATTTTTATTTCTAAAACTTATCAAGATTTTTAATCCATGTATATTATTATTTTTTGAATCTCTTGAACTATGAAAGTGATTTTGATGATATGAATTTGAATGAGTTATTATCCATGATCTTGATTCCTTGATAATTATAACTTGAGATTTTATGAATCAAGATCTTTTATTCTCCTATGTTCCTTTTTGTGATTTACTAAAGAGAATATCTTTTTTGGAATTTATGACTTAAGATTTTTCTTACTATTCGATCTCCCAAGATATTAAAAAAAAATATTAAAATGAATCATGTCTTTTGGTATTCATATGATCTTTGATATTATATCCTTCTTGACATGATTTTCATTATATACAATTCCCTTATATTTATGGTTGTATACCTTATGTGATGCTCAGAGCATTGATGTAAGAAGAAAAATTTACACCATTGTATTATTCCTCTCTTCTTCTCTTTGACAATAACAAAGGGGGAAAAAGTCTTACTAGCTTGCACATCACAAAAAGAAGCAAAAATTGCTAGTTTGCACATTTCGAGGAAAGAAAACTTGCTAGCTAGCAAAAGGAAGCAAAAATTGCTACATATTGCAAAAGAAAGCAAAATTGCATGGTTGCGCATTCCAAAAAAGTAGAAACTTGCTCTTTTGCACATTTCAATAGAAAAAGTACTAGCTTACTCATCTAAAAAGAAGCAAAACTTGCTAGCCTTCATACTTCAAAGAGAAGTAACACTTGCAACTTATTAGCTTGCATGTTCTAAAGTGATGTAAATCTTGCTAAATTGCTAGCTTGAAAACTTGTTAGTTGTGTTTCTTCTTTTTGTTGATGACAAAAGGGGATAAGTTATGATGATGATCATGCAAGGTGTACTTTGATTATGCATGAAATACTCATGATTTTAAGATGCATGCAATGATGTGATTAATTGGTTCTTTTAATATTCATGATGCATGTAATAATGAAATAGTCATGCTTTCTGAATTTAAAGTTTCTATCAATATAACATATTGATAGAGGGAGTTTAGTTTAAACTCCGTCATCAATTGATTATCATCATCAAAAAGAGGAAGATTGTTTAATCTCAGATTTTGATGATGAAATCAATTGATGAGTTTGTGATCTAATCTACGTTTTGAGTGATGCAGGACTAGCGTCAATCAAAGAGAGGCAAATTGATTGAAGCAGGAGGAATCATACGTTATGCCGGAATTGAACATATTAGGAGATTGGATGTTGGGCCACAGGATCGGTCGATGTGTCGACAAAAAGACTTCATGCCATGAGTTTAGGCATCGGGCCGAAGGATTGGACATTGCACCAAGGAGATCGAAAGTTGCGAGAGTCAACATGCCGATTGAGTAATACACTGAAGGAGAGAACAATGTAACGAAGGATCGGACAAAGCACTAGAAGAACCAATGACATGGTAGACAATATATAATTCGTGCTTTATAATAATTTATCTAGATCAAGTTAGTTTAGGTCTAATTGAAGTTGGTATTGGGGTGAAACAATGCCAACTCAAATAGGGGCCAATTGGGCTTGAATTAGGGCTGAATTGGGTATATTGTTTGACCCATTCAATGTCTTATAGCAAGGTCTCGCAGTGGTACTGCCCAGACTAGGCGATGGTACCGCTCAAACTAAGCAATGATACTGCCAAACTGGGTAGTGGTACCAATCAGACATAGTCTCCCAAATTGTGTCAGGTGGTGGTACCGTCCAGTATTAGTGTGTTAGGCGGTAGTACCATCAGACTGGGCGATGGTACCGCCAATATCTCGAAATCTCGGGGATTTAAATTTTGGCTCCACTTTTTGAAGTCATTTGAGGCCTATAAATATCCTACTCATCCCTACTTAGTAAAAATATCAACTGAGAACAAAAACTGAGGAAAACACTATTGTAATCATGTGAGAATTCCCTTCCTCTAGCTCTAAGTATTGATTTCAGTTTAAGAGAGGAGTGAGTGGGTTGTAAAGGTCATCTCCTAAACCTATAAAAAGAAGAAAGAGTTGTAAGATGGTAGTTGGTCTTTACTCATTGAAGGAAGACCGTTAGTGGATATCGGTGGCCTCAATGGAGAAAAAATCAAGAGTGGACGTAGGTCACGATGATCGAATCACTAAAAAAACTCAGTTTGCATTTCTGTTTGTTTTTTATTATCATTGATATTCCTTTAATTGCTTATTGTATATATTCTAAATCAAGCACACCTTCAATATTTTTGACATAATTTTTCATCGAACGAAAGTTTTTGAATCATTAAGATTTTTATCGAAGAAGTAATTCACCCCCTCTTAGTGTCGATTTTCGTCTTAACATAAATAAGTCTCTCTTGAGACCCACATGAAAGATAAAGCTAAACAACCACATTTTGATGTAACATTGAAAAACTTAGAATCGAATTATTGAATATATCACTTTAATAGTTTATTGTAAAATTATGAATTTGAATCTTAGCTTTATCATTTTATTTTAAAAAAATATTAAATATAAATAATAAATAAGTCTTCGTCTTGAGGCCCACATGAGATGATGTGAGTGTTAGCTTTTAGATACAAATGATTCGGATGCATGATAGCTGATGTCACAACTCATCTAAACTAATAATTCATAGCCACTAATCAATATAAATTGATGGGTCAAATACACCTGTGATATAAAAAAAATTCTAAAAGAAAAAAATTAGAAAGATAAAGCTAAACAAAAAAAATATTTTAAAAAATATATATTAAATACAAACAACAAATAAGTCTTCATCTTGAGACCCAAATAAAAGATAAAGCTAAACAACAATATTTTGATGTAGCAATGAAAAACTTTAATAATTGAATATATCACTTTATTGAATATATTATTTTAATATTTTATCATAAGATTATGAATTTGAATCTTAGCTTTATCATTTATTTATTTTTAAATATTAAATATAAATAATAAATAAGTCTTCGTCTTGAGGCCCACGTGAGATGATGTGAGTGTTAGCTTTTATATGCGAATGATTCGATTGCATGATAGCTGATGTCATGACTCATCCGAACTAATTATTCATAGCCATTAATCGATATAGATTTATGGGTCCAATACACTCGCGATATAAAAAAATTCTAAAAGAAAAATGTTAGAAAGATAAAAATAAATATAAAATATATTTTTAAATATATATTAAATATAAATAATAAATAAGTCTGGACCCACATGAAAGATAAAACTAAACAACCATCTTTTAATGTAACGTTGAAAAACTTGGAATAAAGTTATTGAATATACCACTTTAATAGTTTATCGTAAATTATGAATTTAAATCCCAACTTCATTATTTATTTTTTTAAAAAAAATATTAAATACAAACTAAGTCTTAGTCTTAATGCCCACATGAGATGATGTGAATGTTAGCTTTTTATATACAAATGATTCAACATGGTTGCATGATAGCTGATATCAGACTCATTCGAATCAATAATCATAGCCATAGATTAATATGGATTGATGGTCCAATACACCCATGATATAAAAGAATTTTAAAGGAAAAAAATCACAAAGATAAAAATAAACCATCTTTTGATGTAACTTTGAAAAACTTGGAATCAAGTTATTAAATATATCACTTTAATAGTTTATCATAAGATTATGAATTATAAATTTGAATCCTAGCTTCATCATTTATATTTTTAAAAATACATTAAATATAAATAACAAATAATTTTTCATCTTAAGCCCACATCAGATGATGTGAGTGTTAGTTTTTATATTCGAATGAATAGACATGGGCTAAATATAAAACTAAACAATCTTTTAGCTTGATTCCAAACCAATAATTCACTACTCATCAGATGATGAATCGACATCAGATGATGTGAGTGTTAGTGTTAGTGTCACTACTCATCCAAACCAATAATTCAGAGTTAAAGATAAAGCTAAACAATCTTTTTCGATATAACCTTAAAAAACTTAGAATTAAATTATTGAGTGTATCATTTTAATACTTTACCATATGATTTTGAAATCAAATATTATTTTCATAATTTCTCGTTTAAAAAATTATATACATTAAATATAAAAAATAAATAAATCTTCCTCTCGAGGATCACATGAGAGATGATGTGAGTGTCAGCTTCTATATGCGAATGATTCAACATGGTTGCATGATTCAACCACGGAGTCGAGTTGTTTCTTTCTAATTGACACTCACTAGCAACTATCTCAGCGTTATTTTGTTGACTATGATTGCACAGGCCATCGCACGTTGAAGTCTCCGAAACAGAGCTCCCTGAACACGCTGGTTGAGTTCAAAAAATCTACCACGGAGTCGATTCAAAGAATCCGTGAAACAACTGTGTATAACCAGCAGCTCAGCGCGGAGGTCGGAGGAATCGCATGACGAAATATTGGGAACAGCTAGCAAAATTTGACATCCTGCCGATGAATCCACAGAATCTGGGAGAGGATTACAAGACTGTACTACTGAAGTATATAGCATGTGTCTCCTATGGCACGCCTAAGTTTATTGAGCATAGGTTATCGAACATCCATAAGCACTATGCCCCCGCAATCAACATAAGACAGAATATGGTACGAGCATTTCGAGAGATGCATGCAAGTTGAAATTAATGTTTCTGGTCCCAACCCCCACAGGGTGAATGTGGGGGTTGGGACCAGAAACATGCAAGTTGAATACGGGCATTTCGAGAGATGCATGCAAGTTGAAATTAATGTTTCTGGTCCCAACCCCCACAAGTTGAAATTAATGTTCATTGCATGAAGCAAACACAACCCCCACAGGGTGAATGTGTTGGATGCTTTCGTTCATTCTCGGAAGTTGAAAGCATAAAGTGTCCACACACACAAGTTTCTTCAGGAGCCTATTGAGTTAACTTCATGTGAAGTCAATAGTGACTCTTACCAAATATTGTGCTGATATTACTGATGCAATATAATAACAACATTTTAATTGGACTTGACTACATGCATCTTTTCATGCTAAAAAGAACAAAAAAAAATATTTTCGACGTGCTAAATACTTTAGTAAATGAGCACATTGTGAGCTGTTATGTTCAATGAGACAAATAGACAAATCAGTATTTTTATTATCCTTTATTCATGATAAGTTAAGGGGGGTTTGGGATAAATATAGTATCCAAAAATGTTAATTAAGAAGTAGAAGAGGTTAATTGACAAAAAAAAATTAGAGATGGTCATCAATCTAAATGATGAATTTGATCCGACATGACCTGCTTTTCAAATATTAGCATAATAGAATTGATCATCAATTCAAAGTGTTGGTTCCTCGTTTGCATCTTAATATCTCAAGTTGAAGGATGTTATAAAACTACATCAGATAATCTCTGGTGTGAACTTTTCGATGTTTAAGTTAACGAACTATTTTTCTTATGACGTTCCGATTGATTATCAATTCTAACTATATTAAAAGTACCATCATCACGTCCCTCTCATAAAATTAGGTGGAGATGGCTATCACGCTTTGAACAATATAAAATTGTGTTCCCTAATGCTAAATATTTGACGTCCTAATTAACTCATTTTGCACGGCATAAGTTTCCATTTGGTGGGTCTGTGTTGAGCTGAGGACTGTCTTTTAGCTACCTTCTTGTCAGCTAATAATTGATGCCAAAAGAATCAGTAGATTTGATTCCAAAATACACATTTATTATGTATCATTTTCTTGTTACGAAACACATAAAAAGCGACCAAAGTTAATTCCACTAAATTGAATCACACTCTTAGAAATTTCAGATGGGATCGAGCCACTAATCAGACATCAGCTAGCAAAGAACGAAGAAGAACTATGATGTCTCATTTCAACCAATCAACGGCATAGCCCACATTGCATGTAATCGTAGAAGAGTAGAATTACAGTTCTAAATTGAACGGAGCTTAAAGCTAGCAACAATTCTTTATTAGAATTGAAGAGTCATATTTGTCTCACACCACATCGGGCAATTGAACAATAGGATTATCAAAAGCACAAGAACTGCGAGAGAGAGAGAGAGAGAGAGAGAGAGAGAGAGAGAGAGAGAGAGAGAGAGAGAGAGAGTATTGAGAATTTAGGAGGGATTTTTATTTTTATTTTTTGAGATCGTCATAACTAAAACTTGGTTTCTTACCATCAAAACGCATCGTGTCTTCCATGACAGAGTGTTCAACAAAAACATAAAGTTGTTTTCTTCTTGCTTTGGGGAAGCTGTTGAAGGCACCCAAGAACTCATATGATGTAGGAAAGACGACTTGCTTGTGCATACATCTGATTCGATATCGATTTAACTTAGAAACTTCTTCTATCTCTTGTACGATAATTATGTGATTCGTAGGGTTGCAGTGGTGGATTAGATTTCAAATTAGAGATGAGAAACAAAATGAATTTTCATTAAATCTTAGATTACAATATCTTTCACCATTGTTTCCGACACAACTATACTAATTAAGAATCGGTAACTACTTTGCTTTTCGATCTCGAACATACTCTACAATCTCGAACATACTCTACCTTGCTTTTAGATTACAATATCCTTCACCCTTGCTTTTCGATCTCGAACATACTCTACGATCATTTATTAATATGTTATTAATCCTTGGCCTTTTTCTTACTATAAGATTTAGCCTTGCATCAAATTTTTTAAAAAAAATAATTAGATTTATAAATATTTGATGGATTTATAATTATTAATTTGAGCTTAAGCTTTCTAAACTAAGTGAGAATAAAGGCTTCATTGAGTAAGCCATGGCATGTAAAGCAAATTTTTATTCAAAGAAGGTCCTTTAACACTTTAATCCATAATCCATAGATGTTTTATTCTATTGCACAAAAACATGTAGTTTGTGTTTCCAAAAGAGAAATATATTAACCAAGCAATAGAAACAAGAAAGGAGCTCTGTATATCAAAAGCACAAAAAAACAATTGGGCTGAGAGGAGGGTCAGTTCCCTCTTCAGAAAAATACAGATTTGATTAGCCTAACATATCTAGTGAACTAATTAGCAGCCTTATTCCACTCTCTATATATATACATGAGAGATTACGTAGGAATCAAAACAATACTGAATGTGTCAAATATCTTCAATTATATTTTGGACTGCCCAGAGAGTAAAAATTATCCTGTGTAACACCTTAACTAGAACCTCTGGATGAATCAGTTTGAGCCCATCTTGTTTAGCTACTCGAAGGCCATCTCTTACAATAGTAGCCTCACGATACAACATACTCCCAACTCTCAAAAGACCTGCATCGAAGAACAAGGGATCACAAGTATCATTTCTTGATAGAAATCGTACAAACTCATGTAGTTGATATCCTGCAAAGAAGAAAACGACGTAAAATGTCAACACAAACCCTGAAATTATATATAGGTAGATAAGAGAACCTAAAGAAAAAAAAGAGAAGAAGAATACACAGTTGCAATTTACCTCAGGCTAAAAGGGCAGCCCTCCAGCAATGGTAAGCTTCGTTCCGTTTCAAACTTGCAGCTGTTTGCCTTTAGGATCAGTGACAGTGTGGTGAGGTGATGCCGATTAATCACCACAAGTTATGTGGTTGTCAGTGCTGATTCGACAAATATCAAGCTATCATCTTGACATGATAATATCAAATAAACAAATAAGATACAAGCAAACAAACAGTCTGATAATAGGATGAAAACAGTAAATCCCTGCAATGCACTTTCCAGCTTTCTGTTGGGGATAGAGGAGCAAGTAAAAAGAATCCTTTCGACTCAAGAAAACTGATGTAGTATTAAAAACAGGAAAATTGATTAGACACTTACAAGATACCAAATGCACACAGATTCTCTATCTTTCTCTGCTTGCTATCTCAATCTCTCAATCTCTATCTCAATAGACTCAGGCTCAATGACATGAACTACGATCCTATTTATAGGACCTAATGACAATCACCCTAACTACTAGATCACGAGGTGGTTAATGAAACCACCTTATAACTACTAGATCATGATTCAAGTGGTTATTGAAATCATCATGTAACCACTAGATCATGATAATAATCTAGATAGATAACTAGAATCAAATCTCAACACTCCCCCTTGATTCATAGTTGCATGCACCAATTTGCGACATAAAATAAATATTCTTTCAAACTGGAAGTGATATGGTGAGGATATCCGCAACTTGCTCATCCGTTCCATAATACTTCATTGTGATGGCTCCACTTGCCCGAAGTACCCTTTTGATCATCTAAAGCTCCTGCACAATCACTATTAGTGAAACCAAATAATTTGCATTTAAATTTTGTTTTGAACACCCATTTTAATCCAATCGCTTTCTTTTCTTTCGGTAGATCCATTAGCTCCCAAGTTTCATTCTTCTCAATTGACTTGATTTCCTCCTTCATTGCTTTTCTCCATTCCTCCTTTTTAACTGCTTCCTTAAAAGTTGTCGGATCTGAAATAAACAAAGCAAATGTTGAGTTATAAATTTCTGTCAGTGATCTGAAATTTCTTGGAGGGGTTTCATCTGAGGAATCCGAATTTGAACTGCTATTGGGTGAGGCTGACGATGAACTTATTAGAGCAGGATCTGTCACTTGATTCTGCGGAGTGTCTAGTTCTACTGGAATTTGCATTTGTGTTTCACCTTTATTGGTCTCCCAATTCCAACTTGCCCTTTCATCAAACATAACATTTCTGTTAATAATAACTTTGAAAGAATAACCAATTAAAATGCATTTCTCTAATTTTTCATCAAGCTTGTGATGATTTTGTGAATTCACCAAAGCATAAGCAATACAACCAAAAATTCTTAGATGTCTAACACTTGGTTTCATATCATACCAAGCCTCAAAAGGAGTTCGATTCATAACAGCCTTAGTTGGTGAAATATTCAACAAATAAACTGCTGTTGCAACTGCTTCTGCCCAAAACTGATTTGGAAGATGTTTTTCTTTAAGCAAACTTCTTGCCATTTCAACGACAGTCCGATTCTTTCGCTCAGCTACACCATTTTGCTCCGGTGTATATGGTGCTGTCAATTCTCTATGAATACCATTTTCTTCACAAAAAGAACTAAACTCATTAGATAAAAATTCACCACCTCTATCTGTCCGAAGTGTCTTTATATATCTACCACTTTGTCTTTCTACAAGTGCCTTGAATTTTCAAAAATTATCAAATGTTTCAGATTTCAATTTCAAAAAATATACCCAACTCATGCGACTATAATCATCCGTAAACAATAAAAAATATTGACTTTCACCAAAAGATTTTGTATTCATAGGTCCACATAAGTCAGCATGAACTAATTCAAGACAATTAGATGCTCTCCATGCTTTTCCAATAGGAAATGATTTTCTACTTTGTTTGCCATAAATACATCCTTCACATACATCAAGTGTATTAATCTTAGGCAATCCAAAAACCATTCCTTTTTGACTTAACAACCTTAAACCTTTAATGTTAAGGTGTCCATATCTTAAATGCCATAAACTAGACTCATTCTTTTGAGTTGTGATAAGCGCATGCCTTTCAATATTTGACACATCAAGTGGAAACATCTTGTTTTGTGTCATGCAAACATTTACTATAATCAAACCAGATTTCTTATCTCTAATAGTGCATGAACCATCATCAAATATTACTGAATATCCATCATTTACTAATTGTCCAACACTCAACAAATTATGTGATAAAGTAGGAACAAAGAAAACATTATTAAGGTATTTTACCTTCCCTTGATTTGTCTTCACCTCAATTGTTCCTTTCCCTTCCACTTGGATTTGCTTGTTATCTCCAAGTCTAACATTCAACTTGTGAGTCTCATCAATATCTCTAAATATTGATTTTATGCCTGACATATGATTAGAACATCCACTATCCAAAAACCAAATATCATTTGAGATGTTATGAATTTGTGAATGAGTCATAAACAACTTACTATTTTCTTCTTTTTTCTCCACATAGCTTGCTTGCTTTTCTCTTTTCCAGCAATCTACCTTCATATGACCAAACTTTTTACAATAATGACATTGAATTCCACTTTTGTAATTTTGATCATAATTTGATTGCCCTTGTTCATCAAAGTGTCCTCTTCCTTTTCCATTTCCTCTACCACGAAATCCTCCTCTGCCACGTCCTCTTCCTGTTGATTTTTTATCTTCTTTTGAAATAGAAGACTCCCCCTTAGCCTGAAATGATTTTTCTTCACTTTTTTCAAGTGATCTGTTCAACCTTACTTCATGTGCTTGCAAGGAACCCATTAGTTCATCAAATGAATAAGTAGATAAATCTTTTGATTCCTCAATTGCGGCAACAACATGATCAAATTTCGGAGTTAAACTTCTCAAAACTTTTGCAACAATTATATGATCAGGAAGATGTTCACCATAAGATTTCATTTGACTAACAATTTCAGTCACTCGAGAAAGAAAATCTTGCACCGATTCATTACTTTTCATGAACAAAATTTCAAACTCACGACGGAAGGTTTGAAGTTTTACCATAATCACCCTTGATGAGCCTTGAAATTCATTTTGAAGTATCAACCAAGCTTGCTTTGAGGTTGTCGCTGTTGCAATTCTTGAGAAGATCGTCTCATGTACAGCTTGTTGAATGAAGAACAATGCCTTTGAATCCTTCTTTCTATTCTCCCTCAGCCTGATTTCATCATCTGGATCTGCATATCCATTCTCTATTAAGTCCCAAAGATCTTGAGACTTGAATAGAGTCTTCATCTTGATACTCCAAAATTCATAACTTTTGCCTGAGAAGATGGGGATAAGGGGATGAGACACGGAATTGCCATTGAAAGCCATAATGCCCAGTTCAGATTGAAACCCGGGCTCTGATAACACAAATGTTGGGGATAGAGAAGCAAGGAGAAACAGAATACTACGATACGAGTAAAAAGAACCCTTTCGACTCAAGAAAACTGATGTAGTATTAAAAACAGGAGAATTGATTAGACACTTACAAGATACCAAATGCACACAGATTCTCTATCTTTCTCTGCTTGCTATCTCAATCTCTCAATCTCTATCTCAATAGACTCAGGCTCAATGCCTTGCTACATGAACTACGGTCCTATTTATAGGACCTAATGACAATCACCCTAACTACTAGATCACGAGGTGGTTAATGAAACCACCTTATAACTACTAGATCATGATTCAAGTGGTTATTGAAATCATCATGTAACCACTAGATCATGATAATAATCTAGATAGATAACTAGAATCAAATCTCAACACTTTCTTCACAACACATATATATCTAAGAAGCGTAAACATGCGTAGAGATCTTCCATTGATCCTGCAAAAACCGAGAAAGAAAAGGTGGAAGTCAACATAAGAACTAAAAGGAAATATACTGGGATAGAAAACAAATGAAAAAGACTTACAAGAAATACTAATCCCCTTCTCCTGGATGTACGTTTGTATCTTACATGTATGGATCCTTGACATATCGCAGGTATTCTTCGTCCAAATAGTCTGAATTTTGACATCTGGAATCTGTTGAATAATGTGCCAATACTGGTTGCTCTTGAGACAGCTCTTTACCAGTCCTAACCCGCATTTCAGTTCGAATTTTCTGAAGATCCACTGAGCGGAAGGAATGCTTTGGGACTGCTCAATTAGACTCATTTGTAGTGGACATATCAGTTTTATGTGTGGCAGCCGGTCGAGATTATCCAGGTGCTCCAGATTTGGACAACCATGAACCTCTAAACACTTCACGGAAACATTGGATATTCTGTTCTTCTTCTTGTTGTCTGTGACTCTGAGAACGTCATCCAACCGGAGGTTTGTGACTTCTCTCAAGTCGTGAGCTCCATAGAGGTACAATTCTTTCAAGTTGGTACCATGGGATAGGCCTTCCGGAAGAGCTCTCAGCTTGGAGCAGTCGGCAAGAACACACTCCTTTAGATTGGGAAACAGTCTTCCCTGCCCGCCGACCGACCATTCTTCCCGGTTGGGCATGTCGTTGAACTCCAGATGTTCGAGTTTCGGGAATGCGGAAGATCCCACCGGTAAACTGCAGTCGAGAAATTCAACTCCGATGGTTTTGACGGCTTTGAAACTTATGATTTCCAGATATTTTAGCAGCGATAACATGCCTAGAGGAGGTAGCTCGGTGCATGATGGGAAGTGCCAGAACTTCAAGTACTCCAGGTTAGCAAAAGATTGGTCCAGCGAGTGTGACACCATCCAGCCTGGGAGTCTCCGACCGAAGAATTGGCTGATGGTAAGGTCTGCAGGCTTGTTGGAGGAGAGAGTTCATTATATATCTTCTCTGCTCTCCCGATTTCCTCCTCGTCCTCCTGGTCATGCATGTTGTTCCCATCTCCATTATCTTCTTCTTCCTCCTCGTCTTCACTCTCTTCGTCCTCATCTACACCGTCGTCGTCGACTTCAACATCCTCGCCATCGTCCGCGACATGCATCCAACTCAAAAGGAGATAACTAAGGAAGCGTTTCTCCGCAAGTATCGACGCTGATCCCGTCGCTACTGCTCTCTCCAGTTTGGATATTCTCAGATATCTTAGCTCGAAAAGCGCTCGCAATTCCTCCAAGTCGCACCCCTCGTCCATCTCATTCGTTGGGTCATCAAGGCCGACCACAAATCCTTAAAGATTGTTAAGCTTTGTTAACTTTTAGATTCCCTTGGGTACATGAGTCAGCGGAGTATCGAAAGCATCGAGACACCTCAGACTGTGCAGCCTCGTGACAGCATTAGGAAGCCTGTGCAAGTGGTTGCAGCGGGAAATGATCAAAGTCTAGATGTTTGCAAGTCGCCCTATCGTTTTGGTATATCATTAATCTTTGTACCATGAAGATCTAAGTATCTTAGATGCAATAGATCCTCGATGCAATCCGAAATTCTATCGATCGATGTATCTCTCAAATCCAACACTTGTAGGTACGGTAACCTTCTCAGCACATCGTCGTCGATTATCGTTGTCCCCCATGTTAGAAAATGGCAACCTACGAATCTTGGTGTTTGCTTGTGTATCTAATTCCCCGCCATGTCTAATCGAAATCCCTTCGTCTCTCATCAAATATGCACAAAGGGATCGTAAATGATCATGCATAGAGCAACGACTATTGTCTGCGTACAATGGATCCAGCTGTAGCAGATTCCTCAAAACTAGTTCCCTATAGTACTCCTCGGCTACATCTTCCATCAACCTATTATATTTCCATGTTCTACGATAAGGCCTTCAGCCACCCAAAACCGAACGATTTGTCTGAAATGTATAGTACTTCTCTCTGGGTATAAGGAGCAATAGATAAAACATTGTTTCAGGTAAGATGGTAAATCCTCGAAGCTCAAATTCAAAGCCCCCGGTAGTTCATCCTCCATCTTGTTCATACTTCAAGCATCACTCTCAAGGACTTCTTCCCACTTCACTATGCTTCTGTTCTTGTAAGCTAAAACCCCTGCAATAGCTTTAATGGAAAGAGGAAGTCCATCACATTTTCTAACAATTTTCCTACCTACGCATGTCATCCTCCTCCCCAGCTTCGAATACTATCTTCCGAAGCAACATCCGCCCACTATTTTCATCCATTTTCTCCACTTGGTGGATATAGCTATGTCTGATACCTATCAACACACTTTCTTTTCTCGTGGTAACTAAGATCGTGCAGCTGCCTTCTCCTTTACTTAGTGGTCTCCTGAGGAAATCATTCCAAACAGTTGCACTCCAAACGTCGTCCAACACGAGAAACAAGTTTTTGGTCAGGAGAGAGGCGAGTTTAGGTTCCAATTCTGACATGCTTTCTCCCTTAAAAGATTCTGCACCTTCGGCTGCACACCTTACTAGCTCTTTCAGTAATTCGATCTCGGAATAATCCTTAGACACATACAACCATTTACTGATAGGAAAGTTGTCCTTGATCCTGGTCGTTGTATATTTGACGTGCTAAAGTGGTCTTTCCGATGCCACCCATCCCTACAATCCCAAAAACACGACACTTTTGCTTATTTTTCTGGAGCATGGCATCAACCAGATTGTGGGCAGCTACTTCAATTTGTTCCCCCTACAATGTCCTCCTCAACTTCTAAGGGAGATGTCTCCCGTGGTTGTTTTGTGAGGTTGGGGTTCTTGGGTTGCCGACACTATCTCAGGCACCAAGGCATTGAACTCGGCCATTTCTTTCAGTCTAGCATTAAGTGCTTCGATTTTGGTAGCGATCTCATGACGGTATTTAGTGCACTTAAAGCTAGAGGAAACAAAGCTGAGAGGGGAGCTTACCGCTGACGCTGATGCCGGCGGAGCTTCCAGCAGTTTCCCACCTTCGATCGTGCAGAGATCGATGAGATCATCGGCATCGTACATGAGATCTTTCAGCATCCTCACCCAGTTGTCAATGACGGCGCTCCCACGCCTCTTCCGCTCTGCATCTTGGATCAAACATCTGATTTTGACCAAGTTTTCCGTCAGCGATTTGATCTCCTTCTTCACACCTAGCACCTTGCATATCTCTCCCTCCAGAAACTCTGTTACGACACCAACCAAGGAAATGCCACACCATTCAGAAGGAAAGTTTGATGTGTTGTTTGCACGGACAAGTGTTCCTTGAGCACAAATATATTTGTATCCAAGAGCAGCATCATCAGTAGAAAAAAAAGGCTAAAACAAACCACGCCTGCAAACAAAATTACGACAAATGTCAAGGATGGAGTCTTACCTTCACCGGTTATCGTTGGCAAGCGAAACACAAAAAACGGAACGCTCGTCTGTCTGCATTCAAAGCGGTAGCTTTAATTTAAAGATGAGAGCGCGCTCGCATGCAGCAGTATCGATGTTTCTTTCCTCTGTGCATGTTTTGTTGCATTAGATACCAGAAATCTCCGGTCATTGGCCGAGTCATGAAATCGTACGAGCGGCCCGGCCCCTAACGACAGAAGTTAATCGGCCGAGGAACAACATGGAATTGTTTCCTAAGGTGATCCATGCAGTAGCCGTCAGAAATCAGATTACCTTATCATCTACTTTCTTATTCTTCCGAGATCTGAGACAAATAAGACGAGTAGCTCCGCAGAGAAGACGGCAGAGTCACATGGCGAAATCTCGGAAGTAGAAGTCGCGGTATCTGGGAAGTGTGTGCAACTGTTCAAGTTTGAGATGAAGATGAGACCCAGCAGCTCAACGGAGTGGACGGAGGAGTCGCATGGCGAAGTCTCGGAAACAGAGACCGCAGGACACGCTGAACAGCTGTGTTTGCTGAGTTGGAAAAATCTGCAAGGAGTCGATTCAAAGAATCTGTGAAACAACTGTGTATAACCAGCGACTCGGCGCAGAGGACGGATGGCGAAATATTGGAAAGGAACGAATTCGAAACAGAGCTTCTAAATGATAATTTCTCATAGCGATTCTTTTTTTTTTTTAATTTCTCATAGCGCTTCTATTTTAAAAAAAATTCAAAACAGAATTTTTCTAAATAATAATTTTATCCTTTCTGTTCCCTCCGCCTAGTTTAACTCATCGGCTATCGCCCTCATCATAACCTAATGGTAATGATATATGATAATAATATTCGTCCAGAATCAACTCTCACATGAGGGCTATAACGAAAGAGACAATCTTGCTTGTATGCAGTGGAGGGGACGGCTAGCGGTGGCAATGGGACGATGAAGGCGTTAACGATCCAATGAAAAAAGAGATAAAATGATTTTTTTCATAAGACTAGAAACGTTTTTTTAGAATTTTTTTTGAAGTATGAGCATTCTAAAAATATTTCAAAAAGTATAATTCTAAGAAAATTGACATTGTCCCAATAAATTCATACAATCGAAAACTATACTCTTGAAGTATAGTGTGAGTCTTGTATGACAAGTAATAATTTAAATATTTAAAATAGATGCCTCCACTATTAAAAACTATGCCCCCACTATCAACTATTTAAAATAGGTGGTATAATTTAATTCAAATCTAACATTCACGTGATAATAAAATATAGAATAAAAATAAAATAAAAGTAGAAGATTTATATTCAATTCATTTTTGCTATCAAACAATTTTATTTTGATAACTTTTGATATTCTTAACATATCAAAAGTTATCAAAATGGATATAAATATCCTCAATTTACTATTTAATTCTAATATTTTTTTAAATCTAATTATATTATTATTATTATTGTTGTTGTTGTTCTCTTCTTAATCATTAAAGCATCTATCATTGTTGGAGACACAAAATAATTAAAAATAAATAAATAATCAAATGAGACGTTATGAAGATTGAAGAGACGATGAGAAATAATTTTTGACATTTGCTGGATCGATTTAACATGTTTGGTTAAATGCTCGGAAGATGATATTCCGGTTATTTTTGTAACAATCCAAAAGATATTAGTTTTTGGATTATCAATCTCAATAGAATATGATAATTTATTGAAAGACACTTTATTTTTATTAGATAATAAAAAAACATAGAAATAAGGGTTAGGACACTCTTAGGGTTAGGACACTCTTAGAATCATTTTTTATTAGGTAGTATGGACACTTCTTCTTTTTTTAATACCAATTTTGTCCTCATAAAACTTTAAATCAGTTTAGGTCTGTGAATTGGTTCCAAGTCCACGAACTTTCTAGTCAATGAACTGTTCCCTAAACCTTCCTTGGGCTTGTCACTTTCCCTCTCCTCCTCCTCCCCCATCTTCCGGTGGCATCCAACTTAAACTCATCAAGTTTGCATCCATCAACCTACCTACCTCCTCGTTCTACAATAAGGCCTTCGGCCATCCAAAATGGATCAATATTCTTGTAATACAGAAAGACCTTCGTAGGGAAAGAATAATAAAGAAAAATTTGTTTCAGATGAGATGGTAAATCCTCGTAGCTCGGTGGCGGTGCTCCTACCGCTCAATATCTTGAACTTAACATCTGATGGCCTCCAACCTTCGCTGCGGATTCATATTAATTTCATGTTTCCAATGGAACAGAGTTAAAAGTTTACAAGTGTTCCAAAGAGTAACTAAGACCAGCTAAATCATATTAATTTCAGGTTTCCAACGAACGAATATATATTGATCCCGAATACATTTACATGAGAAGGAAAAATATGAATGTAATAAACGAGGTCATGGAATGCATTCCATGCCATGTACTAAGAAAGAAGGTCATCCATATGTCGGTCCGAGAACGAAGTTGAGGGTTGCTGCAACCCAACACCACAATGACTAAACAGAGTGGCTTCTGAATTCATTATTGACCTGGTAGACGATGAACGAGGTGGTGTGTAACGCTTCCAATCCAGCGGATAGTACAATGTTATAATTATGTAGATTTTGATTGCAAGGGCAGAATCAAAATAAACTAGATTTCATAATTATCACATAATCTAATTCATGATAAATCAACCCATAGGATAGGATGTACAATAGATTTAACAACTCGGTAAGAATTCTCAATATTTCAATCCAAATAACATAGAAAATAATCTAAACATACAGTGATCTTAATAGATTAATTATATAATTTAATCAATAACCGATCCATCATGTTTCAACCGCACACTCAGAAAAACTTAATGATAATCTGATATAAGCAACCCACAGTCCAATAAACACCGGGATTCATATGTTAATCAAAACTTATCATAAATAAATAATAAAAAGATGAAACCATTAAATCCCGGCATCAAATACCTTTATTCGCAAAATATTATATAAAGGAAGCATAAACTGGCGCAGAGACCTTTCTTTGACCCTGCAAAGAAATCAACAAAAGAATTAAGAGAATATATACACACATATATAGCTAAGTTATCGGATAGAACCAAGAAAATGACTTACAAGGAACACCAATGCCCTTATTCTGGAGGTACATTTGTGTCATACTTATATGGATCCTTGATGTATCGCATGTATTCTTCGGAATCAGTTTGAAATTTGACATCTGGAATCCGTTGGATGATGTTCCAATGCTCGTTGCCCTCGAGACAGCTCCTTAGCAGCACTATGTTGCAGTACACTTCAAGTTTGCGGAAACTCCATTGTGCAGAATTAGGGCGCTGTTGATCAATTAAGCGGGATAACCACGGGGGAAGCTGATCCATATGTTCCGGACATGTCAGGACCAGGTGCTGCAGCTTGTCGAGATTATCCACGTACTCTAGATTGGGGCAATCCTCCACCTCCAGATACTTCATGGCAACGTTGGATATTCTGTTCAGCATCTTGTTATCTGTGACAGACAGCTTGTAACTCAAGCGGAGCTTTGTTACTTCTCTCAAGTTGTGAGCTCCCCAAATGTGCAATTCCTTCAAGTTGGTAGCGTGGGATAGGCCTTCTGGAAGAGCTCTCAGTTTGGGACAGTCTACGAGACAACATTCCTTTAGATTGGGAAACAGCTTCAGGTGTGTTCTGTGACCACCTTCCTCCACACCGCATAGTGACCATTCTTCCCAGTTGGGCATGTCGTTGATCTCCAAATACTCAAGTTTGGGAAATGCACAAGTTCCCGGGAAACTGTGGCCGAGAAACTCAGGCCCAATGGTCATGACCGCTTTGGCTCCTATGATCTTAAGATATTTCAGCAGGGGCAGCATGCCCAGAGGAGGGAGCTCTGCGCATGATGGGAACACCGAAAGATACAAGTATTGCAGGTTAGGGAGTGATTCGCCCAGGGAGGACGACATCATCCAGTTTGGGAATTGTCGACCCGGGAATCGTACGATGACAAGAGTTCGTAAGCTTGAAGGAGGAGAGAGTTCATTACATATCTTCTCGGCTCCCATCTGGATTTGCTCCTCTTTTCTCCATGTTGTTGCTCTTCTATCCTCACCACTATCGGTGGCATCTCCATCTTCCCCATCTTCTGGTGGCATCCAACTTAAAATTAGTTCCCTAAGAGAACGTTTCTCCGCTAGTGCCGACGCTGCCGTCACTGCCCTCTCTAGCCTGTATATACTCAGATATCTTAGCTTGGAAAGAGGTTGCAGCTCCTCTAATCCACACCCGGTCTCGTCCACCTCGTTCGTCGGATTGTCATGACCGATCACAAATCCTTGGAGTATGTTAATATTTATCAATTTCCCGATTCCCTTCGGTACATGAGTTAGAGGAGTGTCTTCGACAACGAGACTCCTTAGATTATATAGTCTAGTGATGGTCATGGGAAGTTTGTACAAGTGTTTACATCCTGAGATATTCAAAGTTTGAAGGTTTACAAGACACCCTATTGATTCCGGTATCTCATGAATATTTGTTATATCAAGATCTAAGTATCTTAGGTGCAATAGATCTCCGATGCAATTTGGAATTCTCTCGACTGATGTGTTACAAAGATCCAATACTCGTAAATTTGGTAACCCTTCGAGTACATTATCCTCAATTGTGATGGTTGAGTGGGAGTCTCTGATCACTAAAGTTCTCAAACATTTCTTTTCTATGATGTGATCCGACAGTACTAATTTTATTCCCATGTTAAATATCAACAACCGACGAATCTTCGCGTTGGCTTTTATATCTAATCTTTGACCAACTGTAATCGAAAATCCTTCGTCTTTCATCAAGTATGTAGCGAGCGCTCGTAAATGGTCATGGATACAAAACATGATCCTGTTTATATACGATGGATCCACTTGTAGAAGATTCCTCGAAACTAGTTCCCAATAGTACTCCTCAGCTACATCTTCCATCAACCTACCTTCTGCTTCTACGATAAGGCCTTCTGCTATCCAAAACCGAATAATATCATTGTAATGAAAAACCTTCCAGGTGAAGAACGAGCAATAAAGAAAGCATTGTTTCAGATGAGATGGTAGATCCTCGTAGCTCAAGTGCAAAGCCCTTGGAACTTCTTCGTCGATCTGACGGTTCGTACTCCATGCGTCATTCTCGAGGACTTGTTCCCACTCCGCTGTGCTTCTGTCCTTGGAAATTAGAACCCCTGCAATAGCTTTGATAGCAAGAGGAAGTCCATCACATTTTCTAACAATTTTCCTACCTACTTCCTCCAACCTACGCATGTCATCCTCCTCCCCAGCTTCGAATACCGTCTTCCCAAGCAACAGCCACCCGCTGTTATCATCCATTTTCTCAGCTTGGTGCATATAGCTGGCTTTCATACCACTTAACACTGTTTCGATTCGAGTGGTAACTAAGATCGTGCTGCTACCTGCTCCCTTACTTAGTGGTTTCCTCAGGAAATCAGTCCATACATTTGGACTCCACACGTCGTCCAACACGAGAAATAATTTTTTAGTAAGGAGCGAGGCAAGTTTGGGTTCCAATTCTGCTCTGCTTTCTCCCTCAAAAGATTCTGCTTTGGTTTCATCTCCTGCACACCGAATTAACTCTCTGAGTAACTTGATCTCCGTATAATCCTTTGAGATATACAACCACGTTTGGATAGGAAAGTTTGCTTTGATCCTTCCATCATTATATATTTTACTTGCCAGAGTAGTTTTCCCGATTCCACCCATTCCAACAATCCCAAAAACACGACACTTTTGTTCGGTGTTCTCCAACATGCGATTGATTAGATCGTCGGCAGCTTCTTCGATTTGTTCCCCCACAATGTCCTCCTCAACTTCCAAGGGAGACGTCTCACGTGGTGGAGGTGGTTTTTTAGGGTGGAGTTGTTGGCTTGCGGGCTGTAGATTTCCAAGGATGGAGTTATCTGCCGCTATTCGTTTCAGCCTATCATTGATTGCTTCGATTTGGCCTGCGATCTCATGGCGGTATTTGGTACACCGAAAGCAGGAAGAGACGAAGCTGAAAGGAAGGCTTACCACCCCTGAGGCTGATGCCGACGCCCGAACCTCCAAGGGCTTTCCCCCTTCCATCACGCACAGATCGATGACGTCGTCGGCGTCGTACATGACTTCCTTCAGCTTCCTCACCCAGAGCTCCATGACGGGATCCCCGCTGCGGCTCTTCTGCTCGGCATCCTGGAGGAAACATCTGATCGTCTCCAGCGTCTCCTGCAGCGCCTTGATCTCCTTCTTCACGCCCAGCACTTTGCATATCTCTCCCTCCACGAAAGCTGCCACATCGTTGACGTATCTCGAAACGAAAGTATCCAGAACCATTGCCATCTCTCGAGGACGAACAGGGAAAAGGCCTCGGCACTCTCGGGAAGAAGACTCGATGCCCCAAGTGGTGGTTCCTCGAGCACACTTACGTATGATGCTTAATGCCTACACCGATCGAATTTTCATCAAAAGAATAAATTGCATTGAGGAGCATGACCGATCGATACAACACCATTAGCATGCATCCCTTCGTTCACAATAAATAGCAACTAGCTGGCTGAGGTGTTGACTCGCCGGAGCCAATAATTCATGGCGTCATCGATGAGCATCGAGGAGGGCGCTGTGAAAGAATTTTCTTTTTTAATAAAAATAATAATAATATGACGTTGTTAAGTTACCAGCTTACGGTTGACTTTATAATAATAATAATAATAATAATAATAATAATAATAATAATAATAATAATAATAATAAAACAATGCCTTGGGGAGATTAGGATATCAAGATTGGATTTTTTGGATATTCATAAACTTAATCTTGATTTCTTAGGGAGATTAGGATATAAAGTATAGAAATTAATAAATGAACTCGTTTCAAGAATAATCGACTTTCACTCACAGGAATCATAAGCATGATTTATTCGGTTTTAGAGTTATTCAAAAATTAACTTTTTTTTATTCAGTGAAAATGTTTTATTTGTAATTTAAATATCACAAATGAGATCATGGTTGATATCAATTCTATATCTTTCTTTAACCTCTCCATAGATTAGAAAAAGGGTACAAATGATTATGCAGTTGCAACGCATTGTCACATGGAATAAAATAATCTTTTTCGCATTTTGAAGTTGGATAATATTAGATTATTGGATCACTCAATTCAACTCAATTTAGTTAGATTTTTATTTAATTATAATTATATTTGTGAAATTTCAACAAACTAAAATATCATGATATTCAAATATGTTGTCGCATTGAACAAATCTCACCTATAAGTATTTATTTTATAGATCAAAACCTTTGCATATTCCTTTAAAAGTTCAAAATCCATTTCAAACTCTAATTCATGTTGTTATACTTTGAAACTCAGATATATTATATTTTCATATAATTATTTAACTTAAAACAAACTAAAGCTAATCATGATTAAAAATGGTTTACTTGGTTTTTTACAATGCGATTATCACATACGAACATACGTTATATTGAAAATTGTAATGACAAATATGTCATTTTCAAATTACGCAAGTATAAAATATAAAAAACCAATTAAAAATTATACAAGTGCACCGCTCGATATTATACGTAATAATTTTACGATATGACAAATAGTTAATTTGTTTAACTTGTATATATATAATTAATTAATTAATTCCACATGATTGCTGGTAGCTATTAGCTACAAGCGACACACTGCTAAAATCAAATAGCATACATCTAGAAGGCATTGACTTTTCTTCGACATGACATCTCACTGAAATTGACAAGAGTGATTTTTTAAAAAGTAATTTATCAAGAGAAGTCATTACTAATTGATATTTATCGGACGGTGGTTTTTTATTGAAAAATTAGGGAGGGATATTTTTTTTTTTTATAAATATCAATTTTATCTTCCTTTACAAATTATTATTATTATTATTTTAAACTTTTTCACTGAGCTAATTCGAATTAGTTAACCGATTCAACAAATCGATTTGGGTCAGTGAATTCGTCAACCCTATCTCGATCTCCTTCATCTTTGTCTCTTCTTATTTTCGTTTCTTCTTACTTCTCTTCTTTTTCTCAATTTCTAAGTATTATGATAGTTAATTATACTATCATATTGACATATTACTATACTTAATTAATCATTCTCTTCTCCTCTTCCCATCTCCCCTCTTCCTCACCATCCAACTATGGTGGAGGGGGCAACGACTTGGGAGATAATCATTCCATTTTACTATACTTAATTAACTATTATAATAGACCTAACATCATGTTATTAGAACATGTTATTACAATAGATCTAACTAGTATAACATCATGTTATAATTTTATCTGAGTATGCAGCACAATCATAGTAATAGATAATATTTTATCTTGTAAAAGTCAACTGACAACCACAGTGATATAACATAATGTTAGCTTGCAATGGACGTTCACAATAATATAATAGTTTACTTTGCCTTATGGATGACAGCCAAAATAATAAATTTTATTAGTCTATAAAATGCAAAAAAATTATGCAATATGTAATATTATGGAATATCTATATTTGCAATTAAAGTACTTTCAGAAAATACTATATGATTCTCTTATTAGTTATATTAATTATACAAAATTTACAATACTTAATACTCAAGTACACACAACTTCCTATACAATACTTAATGAAGGGTAATCTTATATAAGTTTATCATAGCATCATATTATCAAAATATTATAAACTAATTAATCATCACTCTTTTCAATGTGCAACGCCTACATGGAGTAATTAATTATTTGTTCGAATAGGGTACATTACAAATATAGAAATTCTTATATCAGGATAGTTGAATTGGGTATAAGTAATACTTTAGTTGTGAAGGCCATATCAGGTGTGTCTATTGTTTCTTTTGGTCAGAGCACATTAGTATAAGGAGATATTTTGTCATTAACATCACATCAAACATTTTATATATTAGAATGCATTAAGCATAAGGATTTACTTTAACTACAAAGGCCACGTTGAACACATCAAATAGTTTTGATCAGGGTTCATCGAGCAAAGAATATATTTTGCCCACAAAAGCTATATATGTTGAGCACTTTGTTCGGTCAAGACTCGAGTGTAAAACGATGCTTTGTTAGCGAAGGACACATTGTTAGCGAAGAACACATTAGATTCTTTAGAAGATTACATTAATAAAAAAGATTCTCTTAATTATCAATCCTCTATTATTGTCTATAAAAAGATAAAAAATCTTATTGATAAATAACCGGTCATTGAGTTTGATATTGCCTGATCCACTTTTCTAAATCTTTGATGCTTATTGCAAAACTTGTACAATGGGCATATTCGACTAAGATCTCAGTAACATTCAATTTAAAAAAATACCTCAGATGATATCATAGATACATCAGATCCAAGTGAGAACTCAAAGAGTCATTCATATAACTTGATGGTACTCCAAGAATCCTTTATTTATAGTAGTCGTCCTGTCTTCGCTGTATGTAGTTAGAGGAAATATTTTCTCTCATCATTCTTTTGTCTTTTTTTTTTTTTTTGGATAACTTGGCTTTGCCTGTTGAGTCTCCAATTGGCCAATCATATTTGTTTACTAATACTCTCATCGGGTACAATATATATTGTAAATCCCAACACAAACAGTTGGTGCATAGTTTCAATGGACTCCACCAATCTATCAAATTTAGTACATGCATATACCTACAGAACATAAAACTTGCCCTGAATTATATTGGTATATATGTGAACACCTATTAGGATACTAAAGGCATTAAGAGCCATTGTTTTCGAATGTACTAACAAATTTAGAACAATTATTTGTTGAAGTGTGCTAACAAATTTCATTTTTCAAACCGTGTAGGGATTAAATGAAAAAGAAAAAAAACCATCGTAAATTTTGGAGTTAAATTGTGGAACACAAACCACAAGATGTTATATGATGCGACAAATAGTTTGTTTGGCGTCTTATTAGTCGAAGCCGCCATCCGTGAATGTGAGAACTTCTATATATATAATCCAACATGGTTTCCGGTAGCTATTAGCTAACGTTCTACATGGTACTAAAATCAAGTAGCATTATCTATTTAATTCACAACGACAAGCAATACTATTGCGTGCAAGAAACATGGTTCTAAAATTTAATGGCAGACGTCTAATGCACACAGTCACATCCTCTTGTTGACTATTCTTGGAATGATTCTTCACCCATCTGTGATTTAAGTAGAACCCGTGGGTATAGTCAACATGTATTTATTATCTTGAACCACCTAATCTACATAATATGCCTTCAATTATTGCTCAATTACGTACGTATGAAAGTGACCTCAAAGACGGACATCAGATTAGATCATTCATCAGAAAATTTAACATCATTAAGCAAGACTCAGATATTTAAAAAGACAATAAAAAACCAGTGCAATATATCATCCAATTAAAATATCAGCAAGCATTGACATTTCGACAGAACGCCAACGTCTGCAGGATGCAATAGCTGATGTGAACTACGAATTTTTAGACTGTACGAGACTCCCAATAGTAAGTGATGCTTAGGAAACAGTAAATTTTTTTTTTTTAATATCTTTCTACATAGAAGTAGATAAATATTATTTTTATTTTATTTATAAATATTTATTATATTTTATTCATCAAATCATAAGTAGAAAATTAAATATAGTGATGTTAACTTCAAGAATAATCCAAGTGGTTCTACCTAGCGATAGATGAAGATCCGCTCTCCACTAGAATCCGATTTAGTGCTAGAGGAATGTTATTATAAAAATAAAAAAAATTCAGCAACATTGAGTAAGAACTCCAAAAGTTAACTCAAAATGTATACACGATCAAAATTCAATCATCATATTGACATATATTAAATATCCGAAGAAGTACTCCCCCAACAGCGGATGGAGAGGCTTTATCATACGAGATGAGTTTGTATTCTTCCAATAGGGGATGAAGGCAAACTCATATCGCACTCCCAACAGTGGATGGAGTGTTGTCCCTCACCCGCCAAAGTAGGGACATGTTCCTCTCAACAACGGATGGAGCAACCGTCCAACCGCCACGTCTGACGGCCTGCTAATCCCCAAAGGGAATCACCCTACCTGCTCTCGGTAGGAAAATAACATAATCTTACACTAGTTATGTCCCTATCGAAATGAAATAACACATTTAAAATATCTCTTTCAAATATCATCAATATCGAATAATACAAATTAACCATCGATTGACTTGAACTCTAGTTCAATCGATTCTATTGAACTCAATTTACTATAATATAACTGAACCGAACTCTAATCCTCATTTAACTGGTTTGGAACCATCCTAGATTAGTATAATTTGGACTAGATTATGTTTAGTTTAGGTTAAATTGACTTGAATAGGTCAATCAATTCGGAATCACCCTAAATCGATCTAGATTAATCAAGCCTAGTTTAGTTTAATCAATATTTGGGCTCAGATCCAATAATAAGATTGGGCCAGCTCATCTATTGGTCATGTGCATTACACATGACTGGGAATATATCACACAAAGCTAGCCCAGCCTTGGCCCATGGATTAGTCATGTGCGTCGCATGTGATTGCCCATGATGGTTAGATTGGGTTAGCCTACGGGCCAAAGCCTGACCCATGGGTTGGGCTTAGCCTATGGGCTAAGCCTGATCTACTAACTGGGCTGACCAATGGGCTGTGACTTGACCTATAGGTTGGATTTGACGTGTAATCAATTTTAATCCAATTCATATCCAATTTCATACAACAACATATATTCACTAACAATTATATAAACAAAAACATAATAACTTATTAAAAGATAGAATAAGATATAAGCTTTAATATGAGGAAATAATCTTCTAAATTCAAATAGAAATTATACTTTATAATTTCAACATATTCTAGTCAAATAAATTTTAAATAATTCAGAATAGCACATTTTAAATATCAGATCAAAGAATATCAAAAATATTTAGATAATATATTTTAATCTAACAAAAATTTTAATCGAGATAAGATTAAAGATAAGTTGTAATGTCATGAAATATCATATATTTAATACATAAAACATGTACATTTTTAACATTTTAGATCTAAAAATAAAAACCTTAAGTAGGGGTCAAAGAACATTATAATAAAAAACTTCAACTAATATATTTTAGTACAACAATAAAAATTTTGACATTTAAAGAATTGACAATTATTTTCAAACTACAAAACTTATAATATTTAAAGAATCAAAATAAAAACTAAAACTTTTATTTTCAAGAAAGGTAAAGAAACTTACCTCTCATCACCATGGTGTAACTCATCGTTCCTCCCATTATTGGGCTCGGTTAAGTGAGGAAAGAAGGAGAGAAATCCCTCCTCTTAAAGAGGAGGAGGTGAGCTTCCATTAAAGAAAATTTATTTTTATTTTCTTATTTATTTAATATAAATTATTTCTATTTAATATACTAATGAATATTATATCACCCTATTTGAAATGCTTAATAGTTATTTCGTAATTCATAATAACAAACAAGTAAATAGATTAAGATTTCCTAAATTACAATGGCAAGTAAGGAAAAAAAATTAATTTCTAACTTAATTATTTGATTTTATTATATTTATCCCATCCTATAGAAAATTTAGTCCCCAAATTTAGCTCACCTTAATATAATAGATGAGGATATTACTCTCACATATCTTTTTCTCTTTCCCACATTACCTCTATTACCAACAAATCTTTACCAAAGATATAAGTTTATTCCTTAGAATATGTTCTTTCCTTTCCAAGATCTGGGTTGGTTGTTCTCCAAAAATGACATCATCTCTTAGTTGTAGAGGTTGGTAAGATATGACATATGTTGGATGCCTAATATATCTTCGAAGCATAGACACATGGAATACATCATAGATGCTAGCCAAAGTCGAGGACAATGCCAATTTGTACGTCACAAGCCTGACTTTTTGTAAGATCTCAAATAGACCAATGAATTTTGAGGCTAACTTCCCCTTTGACCAAATCTTATAACTCCCTTTGTTGGCGACACTTTTAAAAAGACATGCTTACCAACTTCGAACTCTAGATCTCTTTGCCTTCGATCTGCATAACTTTTTTGACAACTTTGAGCTATTAATAATCTTTGGCATATAATTTGAACATTATCAGTATCTTTTTGAATTAATTGAGGTCCCAAAAACTTCCGTTCTCCTATCTCATCTCAATATATATGTGATCTGTACTTTCTTTCATAAAGAGCTTCATCTCAATATATATGTGATCTGCACTTTCTTTCATAAAGAGCTTCAAATGGAGTCATTTTTATGCTAGAGTGATAACTATTATTATAAGAAAACTCAATTAGGTGCAAGTGCATATCATAACTCCCACCAAAGTCCAAAGAATATGCTCTTAAGAGATCTTCAAGAGTTTATATTATCCTTTCTGACTATTAGTTTGGGGGTGAAAAGCTATACTAAATTTTAACTACATGTGCAAAGATTTTTGTAGACTTCCCAAAAACTTAAAAGTAAATCTTAGATCTCTATCTGAGATAATGCTAATTAACACCCGAATAATTTCCTTAATATATAATATTGCTAGTTTATCCAATGAATACTTCTTGTTAACAGGGAGAAATGAGCAGATTTAGTAAATCTGTCTACTATTATTCAAATTCTATCATATTCTTTTGTAGTCTTGGGTAATCCTGTCACAAACTCCATAATGACTTGCTCTCACATCCATTCATAAATTTAAATTCTTTACAATTTTTCTATCGGTATTCAATGTTCTACCTTCACCTACAGATATTTAGAAATAAAATTTACTATATCTCTCTTCGTACCATGCCATTACTAATTTTAGGGTAAATTTCGATACATCTTCGTAGTCCAATTTTTAGTAAGGAGTGAGGCTAAGTTTGGGTTCCATTTCTGCTCTGCTGTCTTCCTCAAAAGATTCTGCTTTGGTTTCATCTCCTGCACACCGAATTAACATTCTGAGTAACTTCGTCTCCGAATAATTCTTAGAGATATACAACCATTTCTGAATGGGAAAATTGACTCTGATCCTTTCATCATTGTGTATTTTACGTGCCAGAGTGGACTTCCCGATTCCGCCCATTCCAACAATCCCAAAAATACGACATTTTTGTTTGGTGTCCTCTAGCATGGCATTGATTAGAGTATCAGCATCTACTTCGATTTGTCCCCCGACGATGTCCCCCTCGACTTCCAAGGGAGACGTCTCAAGTACAGTTGGTTTTTTGGGTTGGGGTTGGTGACTACCAGAAGACTGTAGATTACTAAGGATGGAGGTATGCTCAGCTATTTGTTTCAGTCTACCATTAATGGATTCGATTTCACCCGCAATCTCATGGCGGTGTTTGGTACACCGAAAGCAAGAAGAAACAAAGCTGAAAGCGAAGCTTACCCCCGAAGCCGATGCTGATCCCCCAGCCTCCAACAGTTTGCCACCGTCCATCATGCACAGATCGATGTTGTCGTCGGCATCGTACATGATGTCTTTCAGCTTCCTCACCCAGGCCTCGATGCCGGGATCCCCACGGCTTTTCCGCTCTGCACTTTCGAGGTAACATTTGATCGTCTCCAGCTTCTCCTGTAGCGTCTTGATCTCCTTCTTCACGCCCACCACTTTGCATATCTCTCCCTCAAGAAAGCCTGTCACTTGTTCAATGCATCTTGAAACAAATGAATCCAGGACCATTGCCATCTCTCAAACAAGGGAAATATCTCCGCACTCTCGGAAACAAGACTCGATGTTTCGCACGGGGAAGTAGTGGTTCCTTGAACACACACGCACATACATATATAGAGTATACAATACCATTAGCATGCATCATAATAAATAGCAATTAGCTGGCTGAGATGTTGACTCACCAGAGCCAATAATTCACGGCGTCATCGATGAGCATTGAAGAGGGCGATGTGAAAGAATTTTCTTCTTTTATAAAAATCATAATAAGATGACTTAATGTTCACAGTAATTGATTGATAATAAAAAAAATTCTCCTCATAATCGTTCCGAAAATAAAAATAAAACAATGCCTTCAGGTATATTACGAAAAGCTTGCTCCGAGTCCCGATCAAGATAGGATTATTTTGGATATTCATAAACTTAATCTTGATTTCTTAGGGAGATTAGGATATGAAGTATAGAAAATAATTAATGAGCTTTTTTCAAGAATAATAGACTTTCACTCACAGGAATCATAAGCATGATTCATCTGGATGAGTGTAGATAAATTTGATGGAGGAGCCTTGCTCCTAAACCCATTTTGTGGACAGGTGTCATATGCCTTGTGACAAAGAGACCATACAAGGATCATTCAACATTGTTGCATAAGACTGCTAGCATTAGATGTGCTTCATGTCCCAATACTGGTAAACCATATTCATATGACTTCTTAATTCCCTAATATCGTTCAAAGTAAAAAAATTTTAATTAAAAATTTTATGCATCAAATATGGTGAACCTTCTATTTTTCACAAATATGATGATCGTCATATTTTTCAACAAAACGATGTTCATACGAATTTTCTTATACCATAATATTTTGACAAGTAAAAAAAAAAACGATGCTTCACAAATCATGTGAAACTTAAACTTTAGCAAATTTTATGACAATCATTTTTTATTTTGAACAAAACAATGTTCATATTACCTATCTTATACAACAATGTTGTGCTAAATTGAAATTGTTTGATTTTTAAATGATACGTCTAAATTTTTACTGACAGTACAATGACATATATACTTATATTCTCAACGCTCCTCCAAGCAGCCAATGGCTCAACCTAGCAAATGAATGTTGATCAGGGATATATATATATATATATATATATATATATATATATATATATATATATATATATATATATATATATATATATATATATATATATATATATATATAATACAAACAACAAATAACTCTTCATCGTAAGACCCACATGAAAGATAAAACTAAACAACCACCTTTTAATGTAACTTTGAAATATTTGGAATCAAGTTATTGAATATGTCACTTTGATAGTTCCGTAAGATTATGAAATACAAACAACATTGTCTTAAGTCCCACATGAAATATAAAGCTAAACAACCACCTTTTATTGTAACGTTGAAAAACTTGGAATCAAGTTATTGAATGTCTCACTTTCATAGTTTTGTAAGATTATGAATTTGAATCTTAGTTTCATCCTTTATTTTTAAAAAAAAAAAATAAATACAGACAACAAATTAAGTCTTCATCTTAAGCCCCACATGATAGTTGATGTTAGACTTATCCTAACCAATAATCATAGTCATAGATCGATATGGATTGATGAGTCTAATACACTCGTGACATAAAATAATTTTAAAAAAAAATCACAAAGATAAAACGAAACTATCCTTTGATGTAACTTTGAAAAACTTAGAATTAAGTTATTAAATATATCACTTTAATAGTTTACTATAAGATTATGAATTTGATTTCTAGCTTCATCATTTATTTTTAAAAAAATATTAAATATAAATAATAAATAATTTCCAGATGATATTGGTATTAGCTTTTATATGTGAATGATTCGACATGAGCAGATGTTATCGTTCATCCGAATCAATAATTCATAGCCATGGTCCAATACACCTGCGTTATTTTCATCATTTATATTTTAAAAAATTATATATATTAAATATAAATAATAAATAAATCTTCGTCTCGAGGCCCACATGAGAGATGATGTGAGTGTCAGCTTCTATATATGAATGATTCAACATGGTTTTATGAAAGGTTTGACGACGAGAAACGAACCACTACAAGTCGAGTAACATCTATCTAATTGACACTCACTAGCAACTATCGGCACCCTTTTGTTGACTAATCTTGCACAGGCCATCGCATGACCAAGTCTCGGCAACAGAGCTCCCTGAACACGCTGGTTGAGTTTGAAAAATCTACTAGGGAGTCGAGTAACATCTATCTAATTAACACTCACTAGCAACTATCACGGCATCCTTTTGTTAACTATTCTTGCACAGGCCATCGCATGACCAAGTCTCCCTGAACAAGCTAGCTGAGTTAGAAAAATCTACCAGGGAGTCGATTCAAAGACTTTGTGAAACAACTATGTATAACCAGCGGCTCAGCGCGGGGGTTGGAGGAATCGCATGACGAAATATTGGAAACAGCTAGCGAAACTTGACATCCTGCCGATGAATCCACAGAATATGGGAGAGGATTACAAGATTGTGCTGCTGAAGGATATAGCATGCGTCTCCTATGGCACTACTAAGTTTATTGAGTGTAGGTTATCGAACATCCATATGAACTATAACCCCGCAATCAACAGTTATGTTGATTAAAATAAGATTTTTTAAAGAAAATATTCATTTTTTTCTGTGATTTCTGTGATTCTGGTTTCGGTTTTCCTTTTTTCCTTCTAATATACCATAATGACCTTTTAGATCACCTTTACACAACTGAGGAGAAGGAAGTGAGACCAAAACCTGCGTGTCAGCCGCTATTAAAAGAAAATTAATAATACCAACCCAATAAATAGAGTGTTGTTACACAATGGACACAAACTCGTACAAGGAGTACTCAGTCTCTCGAACCTGTCAACAACAGTCGTAAGAGGCGACGATGCAAAGCTTCCAATAAAAATATTATTCTGATCAAATATAACAAGGAACAATCTGAACACACATCAAACTAGAGGTCATGCAACATCCAACGTAGCTCCATCTTCTGTATACACACGGGCTCTCTCGCACCGTACTGCTAAAGTCTTCATGCAAGCAAATAACTCCCCATATATGACCGGGAGGCTCCACAAAGATGAAAGAACAGAAAGTGAAGAATGCTGTGAAGTTGTAGCCACAATGACCAATTAGATGTCTTTTGGATTCCTTTTTTGCCTCGAAGAGGATGCAGCCGCCTTCACGTTGAAGGAGAACCTAGCTTTGGATTCAGCCCTTTATGACCTGCCAAAGGAAGCATTTGAAGAAGAGAAACATCGAGAACTTTATGTAGTAATAAAACCTAAAAATATAAGCAGCTAAAAGCAACCAACAAGAGAAAAGGGAAGAGTAATGTACTTGCGATGAGGCACGAAAATTTGTCAGTAGATTCTTGTCAATCATTTCCCTGTGCCATCTCCGTATATGGATCAGTGACAACATCTTCATGCTGAGCTACTGCCTATGGACAACGCCTTCATACTATTTACATGACCGCATCATTTGTTCTAAATTCTTTGGGAAAGATAAATTATTGCGTAGGTGCAAATACACAAGTAAGTTACGTAGAAGGAAACAAACAAGCATACAGTCTTGATAGTAGGACGACATCATCGAATCCCTGCTCCAAATAGCTTCTTTATTCTCAAAATATCTATAAGTAGAATAACCAGGCAGAGGCCTTTTATTGATCCTGTACCAACGGAGAAAGTCAACGTACATGAAAACAAATACACATATATGTATATACAGTCATGGGATAGATAGAAAAGAAAATGGAAAATGAACTTACCGGAACGACGAATTCATCATACTTTTGCATCGTACATGCGTGGATGCTTGCTGTATCGAATATAACTTTTCCTGGAATAGGTTTGAATTATGACATCTGGAATCTGTTGAATGATATGCCAATTCTCGTTGCCCTCGAGACAACTCTTCAGCAGCACGGTGTTGCATTGCAGTTCCAGTTTTCTGAAGCTCCACTGAGCAGAAGGAATGCTTTGGCGCTGCTGAATTAGGGTTGACAGCCACTGCGGAAGTTGCTTCATTTGTCGTGGACATATCAGGACCAGCTGTTGCAACCTGTCGAGATTCTCCACGTACTCCAGATTCGGACAATCTTCCACCTTCAGATACTTCATGGAAAGGTTGGATAATCTATTCAGCATCGTGTTATCTTTGACCTCGAGCTTGTAATTCAAGCGGAGGTTTGTGATTTCTCTCAAGTCTTGAGTACTATCAAGATACAATTCCTTCAACTTGGTAGCATGGGATAGGCCTTCTGGAAGAGCTCTCAGTTTCGGACAGTCTATCATCTTGCATATCTTCAGATTAGGAAAGAGCTTGAGGTGCGGTCCCTGACCTTTTTCTTCCATCCCGCATACTGACCATTCTTCCCAGTTGGGCATTTCGTCAAACTCCAGATGTTCAAGTTTTGGAAATGCGGAAGCTCCAGGGAACTTGCGGCCCAGAAACTCAGGCCCAATGGTTTTGATGGCTTCACCGCCGGTGATGTCACGATGTTTTAGAAGGGGCAACATGCCTAGAGGAGGCAGTTCCGTGCATGATTTGAGGTACCAAAACCTCAAAAATGCCAGATTAGGGAAGGATTTGTCTAGTGAGGTTGACATCAACCAGCATGGGAGTTGCCGACCGGGGAATCGTCGAATGGTAAGATCTTGCTGGCTGGATGGGGGAGAGAGTTCATCGCATAACTTCTCAACTGCCTGGAACTGCTGCTCAGTCCATGTGACTCCATGGCCCTCATCCTCATCTCCGTTGTCCTCTTCATTTCCTTCCTCATCATCATCATCGTAGTTTCTGCCATCTCCATCACCCTCACCATCGTCCCCCTCATCATCGCCATCTTCTTCTGGAGATATCCAATATAAAGTCAACTCCTTGAGAAGAATTTTATCCACGAATACTGAGACTCTCGTTACTGCCCTCTCTAGCCGGTATATTCTCAGACATCTAAGCTTGGAAAGAGCTCGTAGCTCCTCCAAGTCACACCCCTCCTCGTACAACTCGTTCGTTGGGTCGCTATGACCGATCACAAATCCTTCAAGATGATTAAGATTCATCAGTTTTCCGATTCCCTTAGGTACATGATGTTGGAGATGGAGTAACAAGAAAGAAACAGAATACTACGATACGAGTAAAAAGAATCCTTTTGACTCAAGAAAACTGATGTAGTATTAAAAACAGAAGGAACACTTACAAGATACCAAATGCACACAGACTCTTTATCTTCCTCTCCTCAATCTCAATGTCTTGCTAGATGAACTAAGGTCCTATTTATAGGACCTAATGACAACTACCCTATAACTACTAGATCATAAGGTAGTTATTGAAACTACTAGATCATGATCAAGTGGTTTATTGAAATCATCATGTAACCACTAGATCATGATAACAATCTAGATAGATAACTAGAATCAAATCTCAACACTCCCCCTTGATTCATAGTTGCATACACCAATTTGCGACATAAAATAAATATGCTTTCGAAATGAAAGTGATTTGGTGAAGATATCCGTAACTTGTTCATCCGTTCCACAATACTTCATTGTGATAGCTCCACTTGCCTGAAGTACTCTTTCGATCGTCTAAAGCTCCTACACAATCACTATCAGTGAAACCAAATAATTTGCATTTAAATTTTGTTTTGAACATCCATTTTAACCCAGTCGCTTTCTTTTCTTTCGGTAGATCCATTAGCTCCCAAGTTTCATTCTTCTCAGTTGACTTGATTTCCTCCTTCATTGCTTTTCTCCATTCATCTTTTTTAACTGCATCCTCAAAAGTTGTCGGATCTGAAATAAACAAAGCAAATGTTGAGTTATAAATTTCTGTCAGTGATTTGAAATTTCTTGGAGGGGTTTCATTTGAGGAATCCAAATTTGAACTGCTATTGGGTGAGGTTGACGATGAATTTGTTGGAGCAGGATCTGTCACTTGATTCTACGGAGTGTCTAGTTCTGCTGGAATCTGCATTTGTGTTTCACCTTTATTGGTCTCCCAATTCCAACTTGCCCTTTCATCAAACATAACATTTCTGTTAATAATAACTTTGCCACTAACAGGGTTATATAATCGATATGCTTTAGATTGTAAAGAATAACCAATTAAAATACATTTCTCTGATTTTTCATCAAGCTTGTGATGATTTTGTGAATTCACCAAAGCCTAAGCAATACAACCAAAAATTCTTAGATGTCTAACACTTGGTTTCATACCATACCAAGCCTCAAAAGGAGTTCGATTCATAACAACCTTTGTTGGTGAAATATTCAACAAATAAACTGCTGTTGCAACTGCTTTTGCCCAAAACTGATTTGGAAGATGTTTTCCTTTAAGCAAACTTCTTGCCATTTCAACGACAGTCCGATTCTTTCGCTCAGCTACACCATTTTGCTCCGGTGTATATGGTGCTGTCAATTCTCTGTGGATACCATTTTCTTCACAAAAAGAACTAAACTCATTAGATAAAAATTCACCACCTCTATCTGTCCGAAGTGTCTTTATATATCTACCACTTTGTCTTTCTACAAGTGCCTTGAACTTTCAAAAATTATCAAATGTTTCAGATTTCAATTTCAAAAAATATACCCAACTCATGCGACTATAATCATCCGTAAACAATAAAAAATATTGACTTCCACCAAATGATTTTGTATTCATAGGTCCACATAAGTCAGCATGAATTAATTCAAGACAATTAGATACTCTCCATGCTTTTCCAATAGGAAATGGTTTTCTACTTTGTTTGCCATATATACATCCTTCATATACATCAAGCGTATTAATCTTAGGCAATCCAAAAACCATTCTTTTTTGACTTAACAACCTTAAACCTTTAATGTTAAGATGTCCATATCTTAAATGCCATAAACTAGACTCATTCTTTTGAGTTGTGATAAGCGCATGTCTTTCAATATTTGACACATCAAGTGGAAACATCTTGTTTTGTGTCATGCAAATATTTACTATAATCAAACCAGATTTCTTATCTCTAATAGTGCATGAACCATCATCAAATATTACTTGATATCCATCATTTACTAATTGTCCAACACTCAACAAATTATGTGATAAAGTAGGAACAAAGAAAACATTATCAAGGTATTTTACCTTCCCTTGATTTGTCTTCACCTCAATTGTTCCTTTCCCTTCCACTTGGATTTGCTTGTTATCTCCAAGTCTAACATTCAACTTGTGAGTCTCATCAATATCTCTAAATATTGATTTTATGCTTGACATATGATTAGAACATCCACTATCCAAAAACCAAATATCATTTGAGATGTTATGAATTTGTGAATGAGTCATAAACAACTTACTATTTTCTTCAATTTTCTCCACATAGCTTGCTTGTTTTTCTCTTTTCCAGCAATCTGCCTTCATGTGACCAAACTTTTTACAATAGTGACATTAAATTCCACTTTTGTAATTTTTTTGATCATAATTTGATTGCCCTTGTTCATCAAAGTGTCCTCTTCCTCTTCCATTTCCTCTACCACGAAATCCTCCTCTGCCACGTCCTCTTCCTGTTGATTTTTTGTCTTCTTCTGAAGTAGAAGACTCTCCCTTAACCTGAAATGCTTTTTCTTCACTTTTTTCAAGTGACCTGTTCAACCTTACTTCATGTGCTTGCAAGGAACCCATTAGTTCATCAAATGAATAAGTAGATAAATCTTTTGATTCCTCAATTGCGACAACAACATGATCAAATTTCGGAGTTAAACTTCTCAAAACCTTTGCAACAATTATATGATCAGGAAGATGTTCACCATACAATTTCATTTGACTAACAATTTCAGTCACTCGAGAAAGAAAATCTTGTACCGATTCATTGCTTTTCATGAACAAAATTTCAAACTCACGACGGAAGGTTTGAAGTTTTACCGTAATCACCCTTGATGAGCCTTGAAATTCATTTTGAAGTATCAACCAGGCTTGCTTTGAGGTTGTCGTTGCTGCAATTCTTGAGAAGATCGTCTCATGTACAGCTTGTTGAATTAAGAACAATGCCTTTGAGTCCTTCTTTCTATTCTCCCTCAGCCTGATTTCGTCATCTGGATCTGCATATCCATTCTCTATTAAGTCCCAAAGATCTTGAGACTTGAATAGAGTCTTCATCTTGATACTCCAAAATTCATAACTTTTGCCCGAGAAGATTGGGATAAGGGGTTGAGACACGGAATTACCGTTAAAAGCCATAATGCCCAGTTCAGATTGAAACTAGGCTCTGATACCACAAATGTTGGAGATGGAACAAGGAAGAAACAGAATACTACGATACGAGTAAAAAGAATCCTTTTGACTCAAGAAAACTGATGTAGTATTAAAAACAGAAGGAACACTTACAAGATACCAAATGCACACAGACTCTTTATCTTCCTCTCCTCAATCTCAATGTCTTGCTAGATGAACTAAGGTCCTATTTATAGGACTTAATGACAACTACCCTATAACTACTAGATCATAAGGTAGTTATTGAAACTACTAGATCATGATCAAGTGGTTTATTGAAATCATCATGTAACCACTAGATCATGATAACAATCTAGATAGATAACTAGAATCAAATCTCAACACATGAGTCAGAGGAGCACGTTCAATATCAAGACACCGAAGATTAGCAGCCTGGTGATTGCCTTAGGAAGCCTGAGGAAATCGTTCCATAAATTTTTACTCCAGACATCATCCAACACGACAAATAAATTTTTGGTGAGGCGAGAGGCAAGTTTGGGTTCCAATTCTGATCTGCTTTGTCCCTCGAACGATTCTGATTTGGCTTCACCTCCTTCAGATTTGTTAGCTGCGCACCGAATTAACTCTCCGAGTAACTTCGTCTCCGAATAATTCTTAGAGATATACAACCATATCTGAATGGGATAATTGACTCTGATCCTTTCATCATTGTATATTTTACGTGCCAGAGTGGACTTCCCGATTCCGCCCATTCCAACAATCCCAAAAATACGACATTTTTGTTTGGTGTCCTCTAGCATGGCATTGATTAGAGTATCGGCATCTACTTCTATTTGTCCCCCTACGATGTCCTCCTCGACTTCCAAAGAAGTCATCTCAAGTGCAGTTGGTTTTTCGGGTTGGGGTTTGTGAGTACCAGAAGACTGTAGATTATTTAGGATGGAGGTATCCTCAGCTATTTGTTTCAGTCTACCATAAATGGCTTCGATTTCACCCGCAATCTCATGGCGGTATTTGGTACACCGAAAGCAAGAAACAAAGCTGAAAGCCCACGGCTTTTCCGCTCTGCACTTTCGAGGTAACATTTGTTAGTTTGGCAAGTCCCATAGTCCCATATCGGGAAAATCAGACTTGTTATCTCGTCTTGGAACTATAAATAAGGGCCTGAGCTTTGATGTTAGACACACCACGAGAAGTACCACAGACACCACAAGAAGAACAGCAGGCATCACAAGAAAACCTGCTTATGGTTTGAAGTCTTCTTGTTTAGGAAGCTGAAGGTGTTTTATGGCCTAAGAACATTTCCTAAGGCATTTGTAAGTGTCCCTCTTTTATAATAGTAATTTGCTCCTCTTTCTTCCGTGGATGTAGGTCAAAGTCATTTGACCGAACCACGTATATCTGGTGTTTTGGTGTTTTGTTTGTTCTTGTCGCTTTTATTATTTCCGCTTTATTGTCTTTGTTGTGTTGCCAAAATTACCCTTTGGTAAATATCCTAGGGCTAGCTCTAACAAACTGGTATCAGAGCCTGGTTCTGGGATCTTTTGGCAACGATGACAATAACAAAGATTGTTGTCGAGAAATTCAACAGAAATGTCAACTTCAGCATGTAGCAACTCAAGATGGAGGCCATTCTGGTTCAAGACGGAGTTGATTTGGCACTTCAGGGTGCTGAGAACATTCCAGATGGTACGTCAAAGGAAGATCTTGCGGGTATGGATAAGAAGGCCCGATCCAGCATCATTCTAAATCTCTCTGACGAGGTTTTACGGGAGGTAGCTACAGAGACTACGGCTAAGAGCATGTGGGACAAGCTTAAAGCCTTGTACATGAAGAGGATAGTGGAGAATCGTCTCTACTTGAAGCAGAGACTGTATATGCTTCGGATGGTTGAAGGTACATCTATACTCTCGCATTTTGATAAGTTTGATTCTTTGGTTATGGATTTGGAGAATATAGATGCAAAAATTGATGATGAGGATAAGGCTTTGTTGCTCTTGTGTTCTCTTCCCCAATCTTTTAAGCATTTCCGTGATACTTTGATTTATGGAAAAGAAACAGTTTCTTATCAAGAAATTAAATCTGCACTGAAATCTAAGGAGCAGATAGACAAGAATATCACTGGGGAAAGTAGAGAGAATCAGGCTGAGGGTCTGGTTGTTAGGGGGAGAATGGATAAAAGAGAATTTGGCAGTAGTAGATCTAAATCTAGATCTAAATCCAGACATAGAAATTTGGAATGCAGATATTGTCATAAAATGGGGCACATTAAATCTGATTGCTTTAAATTGAAAAATAAATTAAAGCAAAAGGAAAAATTTGTTGAGAAAACTATTGAATCCGCTGAAGCTAGTGTAGCATCTGATGAGAATTTTGGAAATATTTTCTTTGCTATTGATGACAGGACAAAGTCTAAAAATGAATGGATTTTAGATTCAGGTTGTTCTTATCACATGTGTCCCAATAGAGATTTGTTTTCCACATATGAATCTTGTAATGGTGGAATTGTTTTGATGGGCAATAATGCCGCATGTGATGTTGTTGGTAGAGGAACAATCCAAATTAAAATGCATGATGGTATTGTGAGGACGCTCACTAATGTTAGACATGTTCCTGATTTGAAAAAGAATCTCATTTCTTTAGGCACCCTAGAGGCCCTTGGGTGTAAATACACAGCTGAAGGTGGAGTTATGAAAGTTTCTAGAAATGCCCTTATTGTTATGAAAGCTTGTAGGTTTGGTAGCTTGTATATTCTGCAGGGAACTACTATCACAGGTTCGGTTGCAGTTTTGTCATCATCATTGTCTGATTCTGACATCACCAAATTATGGCATATGCGTTTGGATCATATGAGCGAAAAAGGTTTGAGCATATTGAGCAAAAGAGGTCTACTTTGCGGACAGAGTACTGGGTCACTGGACTTTTGTGAACACTGCATTTTTGGAAAGCAGAAAAGAGTCAGCTTCAATTCTCCGGCAGTTCACAAAACGAAAGGTACTCTTGACTATATTCATTCAGACCTTTGGGGTCCAGCTCAAGTTCAGTCTAAGGGTGGTGCCAAGTATATGTTGACTTTCATTGATGATTATTCCAGGAAAGTTTGGGTTTATTTTCTGAAGCATAAAAAAGATGTTTTTCTAACCTTTAAACAATGGAAGGCTTTGATTGAGAAGCAAATATGTAAACAGATTAAGCGGCTTCGAACAGATAATGGCATGGAATTTTGTGAAGGTGACTTTGAAGAATTCTGCAAAAATGAAGGAATCGTTCGGCATCGCATTGTTAGGATGACACCTCAGCAAAATGGTGTGGCTGAACGTATGAATATAACACTCTTGGAGAGAGCGAGGTGTATGATCTCAAATGCAGGGTTGACAAAAGACTTTTGGGCAGAGGCGATTAATATGGCCTGTTACGTTGTCAACCGCGCTCCTTCTGCAGCACTTAACTTTAAAACTCCAGAGGAAGTTTGGTCAGGTACTCCTGCTGATAATTCTGATTTTAAAATTTTTGGGTGCCCAGCATACATGCATGTAAATGAAGGAAAATTAGATCCTCGGGCTAAAAAGTGTATTTTCCTTGGGTATGCTTCTGGGGTGAAAGGATACAGATTATGGTGTCCTGATCCCAAATCCCCAAAATTTATAATCAGTAGAGATGTTACTTTTGATGAATTATCTATGATATCTTCTAAAGAGGAATCTACTAGTTGTACAAATGATAGTGCGCAGAAGCAGGTGAAGCTTGAGATTGGTAGTTCAGATTCTTTTAAGTCGAACTCTTCTACTCAAAGAATGCCAGTAGGTGGTCCCGAGTCTACTGACGCAGATGATCCAGAGGAAGAGCAATATTCCATAGCCAAAGATAGACCACGGAGAGATATTCGACCACCACAAAGATATGCAAATTTGGTTGCATATGCTTTGTCTGTTGCAAAAGAGACAAGTGAAGTTGGTGAGCCTACTTCCTATTCAGATGCAGTTTCTTTTGATAATTCCGCTAAGTGGTTGATTGCTGAGGGAAAGGTCCTTGTTCAGAAAATTTATACGAAGGACAATCCAGTTGATATGCTTACGAAGCATGTTCCAGTTTACAAGTTCAAGCAGTGCTTGGACTTGGTTGGTGTTCATTGTTGGTGATTGCCCGTTGGGGCTTTTGTGAAGAAGGTGGAGCAAGTTTTGTTGGGACATGCCAAGGTGGAGATTTGTTAGTTTGGCAAGTCCCATAGTCCCACATCGGGAAAATCAGACTTGTTGTCTCGTCTTGGAACTATAAATAAGGGCCTGAGCTTTGATGTTAGACACACCACGAGAAGTACCACAGACACCACAAGAAGAACAGCAGGCATCACAAGAAAACCTGCTTATGGTTTGAAGTCTTCTTGTTTAGGAAGCTGAAGGTATTTTATGGCCTAGGAACATTTCCTAAGGCATTTGTAAGTGTCCCTCTTTTATAATAGTAATTTGCTCCTCTTTCTTCCGTGGATGTAGGTCAAAGTCATTTGACCGAACCACGTATATCTGGTGTTCTGGTGTTTTGTTTGTTTTTGTCGCTTTTATTATTTCCGCTTTATTGTCTTTGTTGTGTTGCCAAAATTACCCTTTGGTAAATATCCTGGGGCTAGCTCTAACAACATTTGGTCGTCTCCAGCTTCTCCTGCAGCGTCTTGATCTCCTTCTTCACGCCCAGCACTTTGCATATCTCTCCCTCAAGAAAGCCTGTCACTTCTTCAACGTATCTTGAAACAAATGAATCCAACACCATTGCCATCTCTCAAACAAGGGAAATCTCTCCGCACTCTCGGAAACAAGACTCGGATGTTTCTCACGGGGAAGTGGTAGTTCCTTGTATATATATGTAAGAGTATACAACGCCATTAGTATATATATATATAAGAGCGCGATGTGAAAGATTTTTTTTATAAAAATAATATACTATGAAAAGCTTACTCCGAGCCCTGATCAAGATAGGATTTTTGGATATTCATAAACTTAATCTTGATTTCTTAGGGAGATTGTGATATAAAGTATAGAAAATAATTATTGAACCTATCGCTGCATTTCAAAGTAGAAAGTAACGTTGGAAGAAGGTCATTTTGTTCTAAGGCGGTCCTATATGAGATTCTTTAGAGGAAGGGCAGTAGCAATGGGAAAGCACTCTCAATTCTATTCTTTATAAAAGCAGTGTTTTTAAGTGAGTTTTAAGCAAAGCAGTGATGTGGTTCTTTTCATTATGGATGTGGATAGCACACTTACGTATGATGTTTAATGCCTACACCGATCGAATTTTCATCAAAAGAATAACCTAAGCTGGAAATGCTTGCTCCCGGTCATTGTCGAGAAAAAAATATTGTTATGATTGTCAAGTATTTTTCGAGTCTTATTTAATTAATTCTTAGGAATTCTAGTATAAAAGAATCATTGATAAATTAAGATTTATTTATTCTATCAAAATCTTATTATCTCTTGATTTTAATGTTGAAGAAATACAGAATAAAAATAGTTTAGATGTTGGTATGATTTTCTCTGAATCTCAAGAAAGGTTAAGAGAAAATAATATTGAAAGTTTAGACGAAAGGATGTACAAACAATTTCAGTTTGAATTTGGGTTAACTCAAAAAATAAATTATTTTCTTAGATTTATTATACATCAAATCATGTGCATATTATATTATATTAATTTTTGATTTATTATTTAATTATTAGATTTTTCTTCTTCCCCAACAATCTTGGAGTTCACTAAATATAATAACTTGATTTCTTAGTGAGACATAAATTCTTATTGAAAAATGATAGAAATAATTGAAAATTAGGAGGGACATAAATATATGTCTTAGTGAAAATTGTAATGACGAAATATGTCATTCTCAAATATGCACGGATAAAATATATTAAAAAAACCCTTAAAAAAAGGGTAGAATAAAATTACTGAAAACAGACAACGAATATGTGTGATGCATTATTTTCGTAGGATTCGTATGAGATCATCCACACGTTTGGTGTCTCTCTAGCTAAGCCCAAGCAGCCATGAGAATTCCTGCATTATTGCACGTAACTGTTAGCTAAAGGAAACAAAGATGTAAAGTAAAATAGCACACATCTAAATGACATTAACTCGTCATTCGTTAGATTACGATTCGACATAACATCCCACAACCTGACAATCCATTCTGTGATCTAAATGACTTTACTTCTGTTCGACATGACATCCACCGAACCTAAGAATCAATTCTGTAATATCTAACGAGCATCTAAACGACATTGACTTGTCCTTGCTTGACTACTGTTCGACATGATATCCCACGAACCATGATAATGTTGGGAAAAAGATATACCACAATATACGATAAAGAAGAGGATAAAAATATACGATAAAGAAGAGGATAAAAATCACTATGGAAACAAATAATAAACATAAGATCAAAAATACTTTAGGAAAGATATTTAGGCTTGAAACGTGTATAAACCCTTTCTCAAATAAATCTTTTGAAAAGAAATTCTTAATTTGAACAATTTATAACAATCCCCCACTTGTTCAAATTTAAAATTTTCTCTAAGTGATTAAATAGTATTTATGAATAAAGTAATATATTTTTCGATTTGAATATTACCTTAGTGTAAGCATCACAAAGTGAAGTCGAAATCCCAAATAGCATAAAAGCTTTGAATTTGTTATTCCTCATGACAACACCAGTGATACTACACACATAAATAAAATATTCTTGTATTCCTCATAAAATCTCGCTTAGCCCTAATATAGCCTTGGGCTCATCCAAGTTCATGAACTTTTATGAGAGAAACTCCAACTCTCAATCGAAGCGGCACCACTTCTAAGTTCATATAGGTGAAGTTCTTATAGTATCTTTGTCACTCTTTGAGATACTTATCCTAACTTGACTGAACTTCATTAAGAGTATAATTAACTCAACCCTCATTCGGTGACAACCAACACTTTAACATTTTTAGATGGGACTCATAAAATATTTCAAAGTGCTGAACCACTCCACATATCAATGACTTGTTCTTACCCTTTGAACTCTTCATTACTCATTTCATAATATTGAGTAGGGTTGCTATCATTGGTAGATCTTTTATTCAAGGAGTTTTAGCCCCATCCATTTTGATGTTGATCTTACAACTTCTCTTGTAAGAGGTTTGGTGAATGGATCAGCCAAATTCTCACTTGTTTTCACAAATGTGAGTGAAATAATCCCACACTTGATTAATTTCCTCACATAATCATGTCTAAGACTTATATGTCTTGACTTTCTATTATATATTTCACTATATGCACGAGCTAAAGTGGCTTGACTATCACAAAGTATAGAAATTGAATTCACACTCTTAGAAGTCAATGGAATTTCTAATAGAAAGTCCCTCAACCATTCAGCCTCCTTTCCTGCATCTGCTAGAGCAACAAATTCCGATTCCATAGTTGAGTGAGTTATACACGTTTGTTTCTTACTCTTCCAAGAAACAATGCCACCTCCCAAGGTGAACACCCAACCAGTAGTGGATTTGTTATCTCCAAAACTCGATATCCAACTTGCGTTAGTATATTCTTCTAAAATAGTAGGAAATTTTGAGTATTGTAGGTCATAATCTTTGGTTCGTTTAAGGTACCCAAGAACTCTTTCAATAGCCTTCTAATGCTCTACATTTGGATTGCTAGTAAATCTACTCAATTTACTAACTGCAAATGCTATATCAGGTCTTGTGCACTGCGTTGCATACATAAGACTTCCTATAGCACTTGAATATTCTAATTGAGCCACTGTTCTTCCAACATTCTTGACTAATTTGATACTTGGGTCAAATGGGGTATTTGCTTCTTTGATTTTTAAGTGACTGAATTTCTCCAATACTTTCTCTATGTAATGAGTTTGACTCAAAACATATCCCCCACTATTTCTTTTTACCTTGATACCTAGTATAGTATCAACTTGCCCAAGATCTTTCATCTTAAATGTTGAAGATAGAAACATTTTTGTTTCTACAATACCTTTTATGTTGTTGCTCACTATTAGCATATCATCAACATAAAGGCAAACTATCACCATATAGTCATCACAAGTTTTGAGATAAACACATTTATCTGCAATATTATGAACAAATCCATTAGAAAGAATTATTGCATCAAATTTCTCATGCCATTGTTTTGGAGCCTACTTTAAACCATACAATGATTTAATAAGTTTACACACTTTATGTTCATTTCCCGGTAGAACAAAACTTTCGGGTTGTTCCATATAAACCTCCTCATCGAGGTCTCTATTTAGAAATGCCGTTTTGACATCCATTTGATGAACATAAAGATCAAAAATTGATGCTAAAGCAAAAATAATTCTAATAGATGTGATCCTAGTCACAGGAGCATATGTGTCAAAATAATCTATTCCTTCCTTTTGTCGAAATCCTTTAACAACTAACTTTGCTTTGAACGTTTGGAGAGTACCATTTGTATGATACTTCCTACAAAATATCCATCTACAACTAATAGGTTTTGAGGCAAAAGGTAAATCGATAAGTTCCCAAGTATGATTTGACATAATAGAATCCATCTCATCATTAATAGCATCTTTCCAAAAAGCAGCATCACGAGAAGCCATAGCTTCTTTAAATGTTTTAGGATCATCTTCCACTTGTAAAACAAGAGGAATTGTTTTTAATACTCTCTCATTAGTTCCTTCTACAAGGTAAAAAGAAATACTTTGAGAATCAATCTCATCCGATTTTAATGTTTTTGCTTTTCGTACATGAGTACTTCTCCTTAATTCGTAAGATTGCTCTCCAACCTCTTGTGAACTTGATTGATGTCCAATCAAAAGAATTTTAGGTTACTCACTAATCTTTTGAGATTTCTTTACTAGTGACTCTTCACTAGTTGGAGGATGAACATTATTATTAGAAGTCAATAAATGTTCAAAGAACTCCACATCTCGAGATTCTATTATGATATTAGACTCTAAATTAAGAAGTCTATATGCTTTGCTATTTAAGGCATAGCCTATAAATGCACATTTGATTCCTCTAGGTCCCAATTTTGTCCTTTGAGGATCATTATTCTTATAATATGCAAGACACCCCCACACTTTAAAATAACCAATGTTAGGTTGTCTTCCTTTCCATAACTCATATGGAGAGATTTTATTCTTTTTAGAGGGAATTCTATTTAAGCTATGACATGCAGCCAATAAAGCTTCTCCCCACAAATTATAAGATAATTTAGCATGCAACAACATAGCATTAATCATCTCTAGATAAGTTCTATTTTTTCTTTCTGCTAATCTATTTTGCTCAGGTGTTCTAGGTGCTGAACATTCATGAATTATGCCATGTTGTTCACAAAACAAGTTAAATTCATTAGGAAAGTATTCTCCTCCTCTATCACTTCTTAAAGCTTTAATTTTCTTCCCCAATTGATTTTCAACTTCTGCTTTATATGCCTTAAAAGCATTAAAAGCATCATTTTTATGTTTCAATAAGTACACATATGTGAATCTAGACATATCATCTATAAAAGTAATAAAATATCTATTACCTCCTCTCGTTAATATGCAATTTAATTCACATATATCAGAATGTATTAAATCTAACAAATTAGTATATCTTTCAACACTTTTGAAGGGTTTCTTCATCATCTTTGATTTAACACAAATTTCACATTTATTAAGATCATCAAAATGATAATTTATTAAGCCACACTTAACTATTCTTCTAATCATGCTAATTCCAATATGTGCTAATCTATCATGCCATAATGAATAAGAATCAATAATATAAATAGAAGCAACGTCTTTATTAACTTTAGAATCATTGTCAACAATAGATAATTTGACCATTTCCTCAGCGGAATAGCCTTTTCCAACAAAAGTTCCATTACGGGATAGAATTAACTTCCCGGATTCAAATACAGATTTAATTCCAAGTTTGCTAAGGAGATTCTCACTCACTAAATTTCTACTCATATCCGGTACATGAAGAACATTAATAAGAGTGACTTTCTTACCTGAAGTGAAAGTGAGTTCCACATTTCCCTTGCCAATCACCTTAGAACGAACTTCATTTCCCATTTGAATCTCTTGCCCTTCTGTGACTTCTTTGTAAGTCTTGAAGAGTCCCTTATCATAGCAAACATGGACGGTAGCACAAGTATCGTACTACCAACCAGAAACCTTGCCAAATATGGCATTCACTTCGCTCATCGTAGCGATTATATTATCATCTCCCTCAACGGAGTTGACTTTTGGTTTCTGGCCTTTTTTAAATCTGCAATCCCTAGCAAAATGACTAGGTTTTCCACAAACAAAACAGCCTCCACTCTATGACTTCTTAAATTTTCTTTGATCCCTTTTGGGGCCAAAATAATTCTCCTTGTTTTGTTTGTTTTTGTTGGAATTCTTAGGCTGATTCACAACATTTGTGTTTATATTGCAAAAAGAATTCTCACTCTTATCTCTCATCCTCGATTCCTCCTCGATTCGAAGATGTTTTTGAATTTGCTCCAAAGTAATATCGTTGGAGTCATGCAAAATCTTCTTCCTATACCATTTCCAAGATGAAGGCAACTTGGCTATTATAGCCCCTACTTGAAAAGGTTCAGGAAGTTCAATTTTTTCAGCCTTCAATTGATTAACAATGACCTGCAACTCATGTACTTGTGCCAATATTGGCTTGCCATCCACAAACTTGTAATCAAAATATTTAGAAATTAAAAATTTCTTTGTACCTTCTTCCTCGGTATGATATTTGAATTCTAAAGCATTCCAAATTGCTTTTGCATATGGTTCCACCGTATAAAGATCATAAAGCCGGTCCGAAAAAGCATTGAGAATGTGTCCTCTACACATGACTTCATCTTCATTTCTTTTCTTTTGTTCAGCCTTGATTTCATCGGTGTCATCGTCGATTGGATCAGGAATTGGTTGAAGATTTGGATCAAGCACATAGAAGATCTTCAAAGCAGTCAACATGAACTTCATCTTGTCTTGCCAACGGGTAAAATTCGTTCCATCAAAACGATCCAAACGAATAAAATCTTGATTCAATAATTTGATGGTATTCGTAGCCTCCATAATGAATTTGTATAAACTCACAAGATATCATTTTTAGATTGTTGGGAAAAAGATATACGACAAAGAAGAGGATAAAAACCACTATGAAAACAAATAACAAACACAAGATCAAGAATACTTTAGGAAAGATATTTAGGCTTGAAACGTGTATAAACACTTTCTCAAATAAATCTTTTGAAAAGAAATTCTTAATTTGAACAATTTATAACAGATAATCTACTCCATAATATCTAATGAGCATCTAAATGGCATTGAATTGTTCTTGGCTTAACTACTGTTCAACATGGTATCCTAACAAACCTAATAATTCATTTCGTAATATCTAATAAGTGATTGTGTGATCTGTTAGCATATGACGATTACCTGATAGATAATTTAAATATTAAAGACTTTCTAAATTGATATACTTCGAGTTCCACATTGACTAATATAGCATTAAAATCTCTCTCGCTCTCAAAGACCCTATCAATTTATCAGATATCAGTGAGTTATTATGTAATATTTAGATAGTAACTTTTTGTCTTTAAAAACTTTTATATTAAATTGTGATCAAAATAGTTAAAAAACATATCATGGAATCCAATTTGGTTTTGGATTAGGAGTGATTTAGAGCTAAGTGGCGCAATTATAAAGGTCGTGCGACATCTATTCTAGAATGTGGTCCATATTTGTCGTGTGACAATTATAAATGTCCACCTCTATTTTTTTTCTCTTTTTCTTTACATCCTCTAATTGATTAATTCATATTTATAATATTATTAATTTATCTCGATTTATTTTCGTCCCATTATGAGGTCTCGTTATTTCTGCCTCATCACTTCCATCACACTACTTCAACCCTACTAATTACTTTTGACATATTACTTTTGATATCTACTATTTTGATTTTGCCATTGTCCAATCTCAAATCATGTGGAATTAATTAATTAATTAATTCCATATGATTTCTGGTAGGTCTTAGCTACCAGCAACACACTGCTAAAATCAAATAGCATGCGTCTCTTTTTTTTTTACTTTTGTTCGACATGACATCTTACTGAAATTAACAAGAGCGATATTTTAAAAAAATATTTTATTAAGAAAAGTCATTACTAATTGATATTTATCGGAAGGTGGTTTTCTATTAAAAAATTATCGGATGTATTTTTTTTTATATATATCAATTGAATTTTTCTATTCAAATTATTTTTTTAATTTTTGAACTTGTTCATTAAACTGGTTCGAATTAGTTAATCAATTTAACGAATCGGTTTGGGTCAATGAATTCATCTAATTCTATCCCTTTTCTCCTCGGTCTCTCTTCCTATTATAAACAACTACAATGATATATTTTTAATTAATAGTTCTCATCTCCACCTTTCACCTCTTCTCTTCCTCATCATCCAAATTATTATGGTGGAGGGGGCAACGAGGGGGACAATCATGCCATGTCACTATACTTAAATAGCTATTATAATAGATCTAATATCATATTATTAGAAAATGCTATTACAATAGATCTAACTGGTATAACATAATATTATAATTTATCTGAGTATGTAGGACAATCATAGTAATAAATAATATTTTATCTTGTAAAAGTCAACTGTCAACCACAATGATATAATATGATGTTAGTCAATAAAATGCATGAAATTTATGCAACATGTATTTTCAGAAAATACTATATGATTATTTTATTAGTTATATTAATTATACAAAATTTACAATACTTAATACTCAAGTACACACAACTTCATATGCAAATTAATGAAGGGTAATCTTATATAAGTTTATCATAGCATAATATCATCAAAATATTCTAAACCAATTAATCATGGCTCTTTTCAACGTGCAACGCCTACCTGAGGTAATTAATTATTTGTTTGATTAGGATGCATTACAAACACATAAATTCTTTGACCAGAAGGTCATATCCGGTACATCGAATACTTGGCTTGATTAGAATATATAACGCATAAGTAATACTTAGGGCATGTTAGAGTGAGCAGATTTGTTGACTATTCTTTCATGCCAACACACTGAAACTAGAAATCTTTTGTTGACTAGATCTACACTAGTTCATCTGGATGAGTGTAGATAATTTTGATGGAGGAGCCTTGCTCCTAAACCCATTTTGTGGGCAGGTGTCTTATGCCTTGTGACAAAGAGACCATACAAGGATCATTCAACATTGTTGCATAAGACTAATAGCATTAAATGTGCTTCATGTCCCAAGACTGGTAAACCATATTCATATGACTTCTTAGTTCCCTAATATCGTCCAAAGTAAAAAATTTTAATTAAAAAATTTATGCATCGAATATCGTGAACCTTCTATTTTTCACAAATATGATGATCGTCACATTTTTCAACAAAACAATGTTCATACGAATTTTCTTATACCATAATATTATGGCAAGTAAAAAAAAAAACGATGCTTCAGAAATCATATGAAACTTTAACTTTAGCAAATTTTATGACTATCATATATTTTTTGAACCAAACAATGTTCATATTAGCTATCTTGTACAACAATATTGTGCTAAATTGAATTTTTTTGATTTTTAGATGGTACGTCTAAATTTTTACTAACAGTACAATATTGGTAAATTTTATGACCGTGTAGTATATATATATATATATATATATATAGTCTGTTTTGAAGTTCAAACCAATTGGCATATGACCCACATACTTATATTCTCAACCTAGCAAATGAATGTTAATCAGGGATATATACATTTTTATAGGTGTGGTCTAGATAAGATTTAAATATCGTCTAAATTTTTTTATCAATTTCATTGTATCTAAAATTCTAAATCAGCAGATGAGACATTATCTGTAAATTCATATTTCATACGCAAGTTAGCTAAAAGAGAAAGCGGTAGCTAATTATGCTTCCGTACATGCAGGCTTATCTGCATCAAGGTGTCGTTTGCAGCCATTTAATTGCCTCCAGCATTAACTATTGACTAGCAGCAAATATCCCATAACTCATCCGAACCAATAATTTATAGTATAGATTGAGGGGTTCAATACACGAGATATAAAAGAGTTCTAAAAAAAAGAATCATAAAGATAAAACTAAACAACCATATTTTGATGTAATATTGAAAAACTTGGAATCAAATTATTGAATATATCACTTTAATAGTTTATCGTAAGATTATGAATTTGAATCTTAACTTTATCATTTATTATTTAAGGTCACCGCGCAACGCAAGAACAGGCCAAAAACTGGCCAAAACGGCCCAAAAACGAGCCAAAACTGGCCATTTTTGGCTGCGCAAGCGAGCGGCGAGCGGCGGATAGCGAGCGAAGCGAGAGGCAGCACCGTCCCTGCTATACGAAAGACCCATCCAGCCCTGTGCCACCCGGGGGGTTCCAGGGTGCTGAGATGGCTGACATTTTTCTCCGCTCACGACGGTCACCGCGCAACACAAGAACAAGCCAAAAACTGGCCAAAACGGCCCAAAAACGAGCCAAAACTCATATAAGCATGTCTTTGTCTTTTTCGTATGAAAACCATACATCATGGTTTAAAATCGAAAAAGTAAATCTCATCATGAAAATCATCAAGATCAATAAACCATAAAGCATAATTTAAATGTAAAATCATTAAGCATGATACTTACATTATTTCATATAAACATGCCTTTGTCATTTATGCCAAATCAAGATATGTAGCCTTTTTAAAACTGTATAAATAATAAATAAGTCTTCGTCTCGAGGCCCACATGAGATGATGTGAGTGTTAGCTTTTATATATGAATGATTCGGTTGCATGATACCTGATGTCACAACTCATCTAAACTAATAATTCATAGCCACAGGTTGGATTGAAGGGTCTAATACACTCACGATATAAAAAAATTCTAAAAAAATTAGAAAGATAAAACTAAACAAAAAATATATTTTTTAAAATATATATTAAATACAAACAACAAATAAGTCTTCGTCTTGAGACCCATATAAAAGATAAAGCTAAACAATCACATTTTGATGTAACATTGAAAAACTTGGAATCAAATTATTGAATATATCATTTTAATAGTTTATCGTAAAATTATGAATTTGAATCTTATCTTTATCATTTACTTTTTAAAAATATATTAAATATAAATAATAAATAAGTCTTCGTCTTGAGACTCACATAAGATGATGTGAGTGTTAGCTTTTATATGCTAATGATTCGGTTGCATGACAACTGATGTCATAATACATCTAAATTAATAATTCATAGCCACAGATTGGATTGATGGGTCTAATACACCCACGATATAAAAAAAATTAGAAAGATAAAGCTAAACAAAAAATATATTTTTTAAAATATATATTAAATACAAACAAACAAATAAGTCTTTGTCTTGAGACCCACACGAAAGATAAAGCAAAACAACCACATTTTGATGTAACATTGAAAAATTTGGAATCAAATTATTGAATATATCATTTTAATAGTTTATCGTAAAATTATGAATTTGAATCTTATCTTTATCATTTATTTTTTAAAACTATATTAAATATAAATAATAAATAAGTCTTCGTCTTGAGACTCACATAAGATGATGTGAGTGTTAGCTTTTATATGCTAATGATTCGGTTGCATGACAACTGATGTCATAACACATCTAAATTAATAATTCATAGCCACAGATTGGATTGATGGGTCTAATACACCCACGATATAAAAAAAAATCTAAAAAAAATTAGAAAGATAAAGCTAAACAAAAAATATATATTTTAAAATATATATTAAATACAAACAACAAATAAGTCTTTGTCTTGAGACCCACATGAAAGATAAAGCTAAACAACCACATTTTGATGTAATATTGAAAAACTTGGAATCAAATTATTGAATATATCATTTTAATAGTTTATCGTAAAATTATGAATTTGAATCTTATCTTTATCATTTACTTTTTAAAAATATATTAAATATAAATAATAAATAAGTCTTCATCTTGATGCTCACATGAGATGATGTGAGTGTTAGCTTTTATATGCTAATGATTCGGTTGCATGATAGCTGATGTCACAACACATCTGAACTAATAATTCATAACCACATATTGGATTGATGGGTCTAATACACCCACAATATAAAAAAAAATCTAAAAAAAAAATTAGAAAGATAAAGCTAAACAAAAAATATATATATTTTTAAATATATATATTAAATACAAACAATAAATAAGTCAAGAGACCCACATGAAAGATAAAGCTAAACAACCACATTTTGATGTAACGTTGAAAAACTTGGAATCAAATTATTGAATATATCACTTTAATAGTTTATTGTAAAATTATGAATTTGAATTTTATCTTTATCATTTACTTTTTAAAAATATATTAAATATAAATAATAAATAAATTTTCATCTTGAGGCCCACATGAGATGATGTGAGTGTTAGCTTTTATATGCGAGTGATTCGATTGTATAATAGCTTATGTCACGACTCATCTGAACTAATAATTCATAGCCATTGATCGATATGGATTGATGGGTCCAATACACCTGTAATATAAAAAAATTCTAAAGAAAAAAATTAGAAAGATAAAACTAAACAAAAAATATATTTTTTAAAATATATATTAAATACAAACAACAAATAAGTCTTTGTGTTGAGACCCACGTGAAATATAAAGCTAAACAACCACATTTTGATATAACATTGAAAAACTTGGAATCAAATTATTGAATATATCACTTTAATAGTTAATCGTATGATTATGAATTTGAATCTTTAGTTTATCATTTATTTTTTAAAAAATATTAAATATAAATAATAAATAAGTCTTCATCTTGCAGCCCACACGAGATGATGTGAGTGTTAGCTTTTATATGGAATGATTCAGTTGCATGATAGTTGATGTCACAACTCATCCGAACTAATAATTCATAGCCACTAATTGATATGGATTGATGGGTCCAATGCACCCGCGATGAAAAAAATTCTAAACGATAAAAATTAGAAAGATAAAACTAAACAAATATATATATATATATATATATATATATATTAAATACAAATAATAAATTATTGAATCTCGAATTTTGATGATAAAATCAATTGATGAGTTTGTGATCTAATCTGCGTTTTGAGTGATGTAGGACTAGCTTCGATCAAGGAGAGGCAAATTGATTGAAGCAAGAGGAATCAGACGTTTGGTCGAAGTTGAACATGTTAGGAGATTGGACATCGGGCTGAAGGATCAATCGATGTGCTAGTAGGACTTCGTGCCATATGTTCGGGCATCGGGTTGAAGGATCGGACATTACGCCAAGGAGATCGGAAGTTACAGGAGTCAACATGCCGATTAGATAATACACCGAAGGAGAGGAAGATGCGCTAAAGGATCAGATGAAGAGCCGGAAGAACCAATGACATGTCAGACAATATATGATTCGGGCTTTGTAATAATTTGTCTAGATCAAGTTAGTGTAGGTCTAATTGAGTTGGTATTAGGGTAAAACAATGCAAACACAATTAGGGGGCCAATTGAGCCTAAATCAGGGTAGAATTAGACCTACTATTTGACCCATTCAATGTCCTGTAATAGTGTCAGGCGGTGGTACTGCTAAGACACAGTCTCCCATACTGTGTCAAGCGATGGTACTGCTAGACTAGGTGGTGGTACCGCCTAGTACTGGTGATTATACCGCCTAGTACTGTCGGTTGTACCACCAGTACCCCAGAATCTCAGTGATTTAAATTTTAGCTCCACTTTTTGAAGCTATTTGAGGCCTATAAATATCTCACTCATCCTTGCTTAGTAAACACATCAATTGAGAAAAAAATTAGGGAAAACATTATTGTAATTTTGTAAGCCTCCTGTATAAGTGTTAATTTCAGTTTAAGAGAGGGGTGAGTGGGTTGTAAAGGTTATCTCATAAACATATAAAAAGGAGAAAAGAGTTGTAAGAGGGTAGTTGATCTTTGCCCATTGAAGGAAGATCGTTAGTGGATGCTTGTAGCCTTGACGGAGGAGGAATCGGGAGTGGACGAAAGTCACGACGACCGAACCATTATAAAACTCAATTTGCATTTTTGTTTTACATTTCATTATCATTGATATTGTTGGGAAATCTTGGGGGCGACATCATATGCGTAGCGGAAGAACAAGAAAACAAAATCCCTGATTCCCAAAGAGATGTTCGTCGTCGTGCGAAGATTGGTGCGCAAAATCCGTGAAACTGAAAAACTACATATAGAGTAGATTGTGTTACCTAGGGAGATTGTATATCCCTGTTTCCTTGCAGATCTTTAGGAGAGGGTGAAGGAGGTCAAGCGTCATCCTCTCTAGCGGTGATCCACACAGCAGGTCTACGATGACACTCCTCAAAACTCCAAGCCTGCTCTGAGGTGGAGAGGGGAAGGAGAATAGGAGAGGCAAGCAAAAGCTCTAGCCTATGAGGCTCTGAATCCCTCCTATTTATAGAGGTACCCTGTCAAACCCTAATGGATCCTCCCCTAGTGGGTATTGGATCTGCATCCAATAACCCAAGCCTTTTAGATTAGTGGATCTCTATCCAATAATCTCTCATGGGCTCTTATTGGATCTCGTCCATGGGATCCAATAATTCAAGGGCTTATTGGATATCCAATAAGACAAGGGCTCCGTCGGATATCTCATATCTGAACCTCTACTCATTGCAATGCCTACCATACGTGTGTGACCCTCTATGCCCAATATCGAGCTGGCCGTGAGTCATACCTGTCAGAACTCCTTCTAACTCAGTGAATTATTATCTCTGTAATAATTCACTCGACTCATCGACTACGGACGTACTAGGCTAGTACGCAGTAGTCCCTAGACGATATAGGGGAATCCAATCCATTGGACCTGTCTGTCCTCAGTTACCATGTACCTATAGTTCCTCATCCATCTAATATCCCAGAGATCGTATATCGAGCATGGTGCTGTCAGACCCATACGGTTTCTACTCGAGTCTCGCTCTGATCAGATTTTCCCGGAGAACTCTTTCTCTCTCAACCCGAATGACCCTGGCCAAGGATTTGTCTGAGCAAGAACACATGGGATATTCCTCTTATGACGCCGAGAGTAAATGATCCTCTATCGACACTCAATAGCCCTCGTAAGGTCGACTACCACTCCCAATGACCAATTGTACTAGATCTGGGATAGGCAAACCTATAACTCTGGTATCAAAGAGTGGCGCATTCATACAAGACATCCTTGGTGTCTTAAGTCTAAGGACCAGATATACCACTAGGACTACAGAATCGCTGTTTAACACTAAGGCATCATCAACCATCCAGCATTCCATAAGCGGATCAATCAGTGAACTCATTCTCCAATGAGCACATGTACTATATCCTTAGTGTCCCTACACGAGCAGCTATGAGACCAGCTGCATCCATCATATGGATGGGTATACAACACACCAGTCTGTCCGGTTATCATGATGTTTGTCTCGAGTAACCTATGACTGGGATTATTTAGGATATGTGTTTAAAGGTGAATCGATCTCATTTTCATGATCTCATCACGATCTGAATCTCATTGCACAAATCCAAGCACATCACAATATATATGTACATATATGCAATAGTTATAAAGTGATATATGCCAAAATATAATAAGCAAAAAGATTTTGTATCAAGTCACACGTGTCATCACTCACGTGATTAGCTTACTGGGCACCTATGACTAGCAGATATTGCTTTAATTGCTTATTGCACTTATTCTAAGTCAAGCACTATAGGGAAATCTAGGGGTGACAACACATGCGCAGTGGAAGAACATAAAATAAAAATCCTAAATTTCCTAAAAGATGTTCATCGTCATGCGAAGATTGATACGTAAAATTCATAAAATGAAAAACCATATGTGAGATAGATGTATTTTATCTATGGAGATCGTATATCCCTGAATCTCTATGGATATGTAGGAGAGGATAAAGGAGATCAAGCATTCTCCTCTCTAGCGGTGATCCACACAGTAGGGCTACGACGATGCTCCTCAAATCTCCAAGCATGCTATCTGAGGAGAAGAAGGGGAGAGGAGAATAGGAGGTGGTAACCAAAAATAGCTCTAGCCTATGAACCTTTGGTTCCTTCCTATTTATAGAAGCCTCACGTCAGCTTAACTCTAATGGATCCTGCCCTATTGGGTATTGGATCTCCATCCAACTACCCAAGCATCTTAGATTAGTATATCTCTATCTAATAATATATTATTGGCTCTTATTTGATCTCATCCATGGGATCCAATAATTCAGAGGCTTATTGGATATCCAATAAGATAGGGGCTCCGGCGGATATCTTATATCCGAATCTCTACTCATTGTAACACCTACCATATGTGTATGACCCTCTAGGCCCAATATCAAGCTGGCCGTGAGTCATACCTATCAGAACTCCTTTTGACTCAGTGAATTATTATCTTCATAATAATTCACTTAACTCATCGACTGCGTACGTACTAGTCCACTACGCCGCAGTCCCTAGATGATACAAGGAAATTCAATCATTTAGACCTATCTATCATCGGTTATCGTATACATATAGTCTCTCAACCATCCAATATCCTAAAGACCATATATTGGGTCATCAAGGCCGACCACAAATCCTTAAAGATTGCTAAGCTTTGTTAAATTTTAGATTCCCTTGGGTACATGAGTCAGCGGAGTATCGAAACCATCAAGACACATCAGACTGTGCAGCCTCGTGACAGCCTTGGGAAGCCTGTGCAAGTGGTTGTAGTGGGAGACGATCAAAGTATGGAGGTTTGCAAGCTGCCCTGTTGATTTTGGTATATCATTCATCTTTGTACTACGAAAATCTAAGTATCTTAGATGTAATAGATCCCCGATGCAATTTGGAATTCTATCGATCGATGTATCTCTCAGATCCAACACTCGTAGGTGCGATAACCTTCTCAGCACATCGTCGTCAATTATCTTGGTCTTGAGTTCTCAAACACTCCTGTTCCATAATTCGTTTGGGGAGTATAATTTGTCCCCCATGTTAGACAATGAGAACCTACGAATCTTGGTGTTTGCTTGTGTATCTAATTCCCCTCCATGTCTAATCGAAATCCCTTCGTCTCTCATCAAATATGCACCAAGGGATCGTAAATGATCATGCATAGAGCAACTACTACTGTCTGCGGACAATGGGTCCAGCTGTAGCAGATTCCTCCAAACTAATTCCCAATAGTACTCCTCGGCTACATCTTCCATCAACCTATTATTATTTCCATGTTCTACGATAAGGCCTTCCGCCACCCAAAACCGAACGATTTGTCTGAAATGTATAATACTTCTCTCTGGGTATAAGGAGCAATAGATAAAACATTTGTTTCAGGTAAGATGGTAAATCCTCGTAGCTCAAATTCAAAGCCCCCGGTACTTAATCCTCCATCTTGTTCATACTCCAAGCATCGCTCTCAAGGACTTCTTCCCACTTCACTATGCTTCTGTTCTTGTAAGCTAAAACCCCTGCAATAGCTTTAATGGAAAGACGAAGTCCATCACATTTTCTAACAATTTTCCTACCTACGCATGTCATCCTCCTCCCCAGCTTCGAATACTATCTTCCGAAGCAACATCCACCCACTATTTTCATCCATTTTCTCCACTTGGTGGATATAGCTACGTCTGATACCTATCAACACACTTTCTTTTCTCGTGGTAACTAAGATCGTGCTGTTGCCTACTCCTTTACTTAGTGGTCTCCTGAGGAAATCATTCCAAACTGTTGCACTCCAAACGTCGTCCAACACGAAAAACAAGTTTTTGGTCAGGAGAGAGGCGAGTTTAGGTTCCAATTCTGACCTGCTTTCTCCCTTCAAAGATTCTGCACCTTCGGCTGCACACCTTACTAGCTCTTTCAGTAATTCGATCTCGGAATAATCCTTAGACACATACAACCATTTACTGATAGGAAAGTTGTCCTTGATCCTTTGTTCGTTGTATATTTTACGTGCTAAAGTGGTCTTTCCGATGCCACCCATCCCTACAATCCCAAAAACACGACACTTTTGCTTAATATTCTGGAGCATGGCATCAATCAGATTGTGGGCAGCTGCTTCAATTTGTTCCCCTACAATGTCCTCCTCAACTTCTAAGGGAGATGTCTCCCGTGTAGTTGTTTTGTGAGGTTGGGGTTCTTGGGATGCCGACACTATCTCAGGCACCAAGGCATTGAACTCGGCCATTTCTTTCAGTCTAGCATTAAGTGCTTCGATTTTGGGAGCGATCTCATGACGGCATTTAGTCAACTTAAAGCTAGAGGAAACAAAGCTGAGAGGGGAGCTTACCGCTGACGCTGATGCCGGCGGAGCTTCCAAAGTTTCCCACCTTCGATCGTGCAGAGATCGATGATATCATCGGCATCGTACATGAGATCTTTCAGCATCCTCACCCAGTTGTCAATGACGGCGCTCCCACGCCTCTTCCGCTCTGCATCTTGGATCAAATTGATAGAAATAATAGAAGATAAAGAACAATAATTGAAGAAGCTTTATTATAGAAATGAAATAGCTTTAGCTTGAATTTATTAACATGTTCCCTTTCCTATTTATAGGAATTAGGAGGAAGGATTTCTCTAATAGAATAGAGGATTTTCCTCAACAGAATAGAGAAATTTCCTCATATAGTTAGGAAAATCTTATCTTCTATCATGCCCCCGCAAGATGGTGCTCCTGACAAGGATACCAATCTTGGATCGATGCAAAGAATTGTTTACAAGCGAGAGGCTTCATGAGTAAGATAAGTGTAGATCGCTGCTGCTGTTGCTGCGATTGCTGTTGCTGCGATGGCACAGGCGTTCCCTTCATTCTCCTTAAGTCTGCCGAATGTTGACAGATCAGCGAAGACTACCGCGGTGAGGAAGATGAGGATTGACCACGGAGCCTCTTAGGAATGCAACGGCGTTGGTTGCTAGCCAAAGGGTGAAGCTTCACTTTTCTCAGCGACTAACGTCGCTGGTCGAAGGCAAGAGCGAAGCTTCGCTTTTCTCAACGACGTTGGTCGTGGTTGTGATTACGACGGCTGCGACGGTAAAGAAGAAATCTACAGCATTGTTGCAGTGTTGCTACTATAGCAAAGGAGGAAACTGCAATAGAGGAGGAAGCTGTAGCGGAAGAGGAAGCTGTAGCAAAAGAGGAAGGAAAATAGCTACAACGAGGAAGAAAGGTGGGACAGTGCTGATGAGCAGCACTAGAGATGCCGTAGCGGAAAGGAACGGACGTTGGCGCAGAGTGGCAACACCAATGATGAATTGGCAGCGAGAAGAGAGCTTGCTCTAGGCAAGCGGCTCTGATACCATGATAGAAATAATAGAAGATAAGAACAATAATTGAAGAAGCTTTATTATAGAAATGAAATAGCTTTAGCTTGAATCTATTAACATGTTCCCTCTCCTATTTATAGGAATTAGGAGGAAGAATTTCAAATCTTATCTTCTATCACAAACATCTTATTTTGACCAAGTTTTCCAGGGATTTGATCTCCTTCTTCACACCTAGCACCTTGCACATCTCTCCCTCCAGAAACTCTGTTACGACTTTAAGGTATCTTGAAACAAAGAAATTAAGGATCATTGCCATGATCTCTTTGACCCCAACCGAGGAAAGGCCACACCACTCAGAAAGAAAGTTTGATGTGTTGTTTGCACGGCCAAGTGTTCCTTGAGCACAAATATATTTGTATCCAAGAGCAGCATCATCAGTAGAACAAACAGGCTAAAACAAACCACGCCTGCAAACAAAATTACGACAAATGTCAAGGATGGAGTCTTACCTTTGTTAGTGTAAACACCTTTTTTTCTATTTAGTGTAAACACCCTTTTTCTTAGCCGTGACCCGGGAGGTCGTCTCGGCTCGTTCGGGGGTCCGAATGGCGGGGATCTCCCTGGGGCGGTACTCGTCTCCACCGGGATGGTCGGGTGCGGCCTCGGACTCGGGGCGATGCGGCGACTCTTCCCAAGCGGGGATCGCCGGCGCGTCCCGATCGGGAGACCTCGGCTTGATACCTGCACAATGGTCGGGTGCGCTCGACCCGACCCCTCCGACGATCAAGTTAGAGAGATGCCGTGGCGGTTGGTTTTCTTGGGGGAATTCAGCCTTACCTTTCCCTTCGGGCTTGAGGACGTTTATAGGGGAACCCGGCATTCTCGGCTGCGCCATCCCGTCGGTCGGGGCCGTATCTCTGATGGCGTCCGATATCGCTGAAGACGTTGCGTATGGGAGCGGGGGATCGCAGGGTATGGGCGAGCTTCAACCGCTACCCACTTCCGTCTCGTCCTACTGTGCTGGGTCAACTGAAGGGGCTGCGGGCTCTGTGAGGCTAACGTCCGGACGCAGTCTGTTGCCCTTGTCGCTTTCCCTGGGGCGCCGCGCCTGTCCACGTGCGGGGGAAGTCACCGGGGGCGGGGTTTACCATTTTTTGCCATATCATATCCCCCCCCCAAAGGAAGCCATGACTCGGCATCGGACGGTGGGGATTCGAGGCATGGCTTTTGATCGGTAAGTGACGGTTCTTTTCGTGGGTCGCGACTGGGACTCATGTTCGGGGCGAGCAGGCCGCGCTGCGTAGATGCTTCGGTCGGGGAGCACGTCTCGGGCGGGCTGGCCGCGCCGAGGAGGTGGTCTCGGGGGACATGCGGTCGAGGGGCAAGTCTCGGGCGGGCTGGCCACGCCGAGGAGGTGGTCTCGGGGAGCATGCGGCCGAGGAGCACGTCTCGGGCGGGCTGGCCGCGCCGAGGAGGTGGTCTCGGGAACATGTGGCCGAGGAGCACGTCTCGGGCGGGCTGGCCGCGCCGAGGAGGTGGTCTCGGGAAACATGCGGCCGAGGAGCACGTCTCGGGCGGGCTAGCCGCGCTGAGGAGGTGGTCTCGGGGGCATGCGGCCGAGGAGCATGTCTCGGGCGGGTTGGCCGCGCCGAGGAGGTGGTCTCGGGAAACATGTGGCCGAGGAGCACGTCTCGGGCGGGCTGGCCGCGCCGAGGAGGTGGTCTCGGGAAACATGTGGCCGAGGAGCACGTCTCGGGCGGGCTGGCCGCGCCAAGGAGGTGGTCTCGGGAAACATGTGGCCGAGGAGCACGTCTCGGGCGGGCTGGCCGCGCCGAGTAAGTGGTCTCGGGAAGCATGTGGCCGAGGAGCACGTCTCGGGCGGGCTGGCCGCGCCGAGGAGGTGGTCTCGGGCAACATGTGGCCGAGGAGCACGTCTCGGGCGGGCTGGCCGTGCCGAGGAGGTGGTCTCGGGAAACATGTGGCCGAGGAGCACGTCTCGGGCGGGCTGGCCGCGCCGAGGAGGTGGTCTCGGGAAACATGCGGCCGAGGAGCACGTCTCGGGCGGGCTAGCCGCGCCGAGGAGGTGTTCTCGGGGGCATGCGGCCGAGGAGCACGTCTCGGGCGGGCTGGCCGCGCCGAGGAGGTGGTCTCGGGAAACATGTGGCCGAGGAGCACGTCTCGGGCGGGCTGGCCGCGCCGAGGAGGTGGTCTCGGGAAACATGCGGCCGAGGAGCACGTCTCGGGCGGGCTGGCCGCGCCGAGGAGGTGGTCTCGGGAAACATGCGGCCGAGGAGCACGTCTCGGGCGGGCTAGCCGCGCCGAGGGGGTGGTCTCGGGAAACGTGAGACACGATCGTCGTTCTCTTTAGGCGTTGAGAAGTCGTAGTGGCCGTTTTCCACGTCGTTTCTTGCAGCGGCTTTGGGTCCGCATTTATGATGGGGTGTCCGTTGGTCTTCCCTGATGCGAGCGGGTGTGCGGATGAGCTGTCGGCCGCTAGGGGGAGACGAAGGGACGTCTCTTCCGGCGGGTTTTTCCTTGCATAAATGGCGTATCCTGTCCGTTTTTGACTTCTGCTGCTGAGTCTTGGACCTCGTTGTTTCTTTCTGCCATCGCTCCTTCCCCTCTCCCACGCTACCATCCCACAGTCGCTCCCTCGTCGTCTCTCTTGTTCGTTCCAAAAGCCGGTAAGGAATGTCCTTCTCACCTGTCTCTTCGCCTTCGTCCCTTGACAGAGTCCGGGAGAGCATGCCTCCGTCTTCCTCGGACGAGGAGGCGGCGCGAGCCCTTGAGGCTCTAATGTGGCCGCACGACCTCGACTCGGTGGTGAGCGGGTCGTCGCTGGAAAAGCTCCGGGAGCGTTATTACATCCCGGAGGAGTTCGTCCTGGCTGCCCCTAATCCGGGGCAGCGGTCGTACGACCCGATTCCCCGAGGTTTTGCGCTGACCCAAGATGCCCTAGAGGCTGGGTTGCGCCTTCCCCTTCACGCCCTCATTGTTTCCTGCCTATCTCTCTGGCGGATTTCGCCTTCCCAGGTGACGCCTAACTCATGGCGGTACCTGGTAGCGTTCTTGGGGGAGTGTTATTATGCTAACATCACCCCTACCCGAAACCTCTTTCTTTCATGTTTCCGCCTTCTCAAGGGGCCGGGGGGCTATTTCGTGTCGGCCCGGGCTGGCTTTCGCGTCGGGGGAGCCCCTTCGAGTAATAAAGGGTGGAAGGGGCGGTTTTTTTACATCAGCTGGCCGAGGGATTGGGGCTTCGGGGTTCGGTGGGCGGTGAGGGTGATAGATAACACCGTCCCGGATTTGAACGACGAGGAGTGTCGGGATTTGAAGAGGCTTCGGGCAATCCTTCCCGGCTCTCAGGCCATCCGAGCTATGACCGAGAAGTGGCTAGCCGAGGCGGGTCTTAGCCCGGCTTTCGGGGGTATGTTTATAGAGGGTGTTCTCCACGTTTTATTTGTTTCTACAGTTTGTGACGGTTTCACTTGTCTTTTTCGCAGGGATGAAGCTCCTGTCCCTCCGTGGTAGTCGCTCTTCGTCGGCTTCTTCCCCGCGCCAGTTCGCTGCTTCCCCCCCGCGTTCCCCGGCCGACCCGGTGCCCGGTTCGGCGGGTGCCCCATTGGAGATCCCTGCGGGACGTCCGTCCAAGAAGGCGAGGATGACGGGTCCGGGGAAAACCAAGGCGGGGACCGCTCCTCCAATAGTCGTGGGTGCCAAGCGGACCACTCGGGAGGAGGGGCCTTCCCGATTTGAAGGGCCTAGCCAGGGGGCGGCCGGGAAAAGGGCGAACCTGCCCACGGTGGATGATCTGTGCGGGCTACGCGCGGGAGCCGACGAGCCCCTATGGGCAGCGGTGATGGGTGAGCTTCCGACAGGGGAGGCTTCCGACCCGCTGGTCGCCCGATGGAAGGGGCTGTCCCGAGGGGACCGGGTATGGGCCGGGGGAGATCCCTCGGCCGCCTTCCTTCGAGGCGTGCTCCACCCTGACCTGGCTCGGGACCTGTACACTCTGCCCTCGGAGACCATGCTCAGCAAGGCGGGGAGGTTCCTGACGTTTGGTAAGCATTTTGCTAACTCCGGGTATCCCTGTGACTGTGCGCTGACCCTTATTTTCTTGTGGCAGGGCCTCCATTATTCGACGGCGCTGATGGACCGAGTGCGCGACGCCGGCCAGATAATCTGGGACCTCAGCGAGCGCAACTCCGAGTTGTGTCGCCAGCTAGAGGAGATTCACGCTGGGTCTGGCCCCGAGGCGGTGGCGGCTGCGGAAAAACGCGCGACCTGTTCCGAGGAAGAAGTGGCGCGTTTACGAGCAGAGCTCGAGCGGTCGGGCGATTCGGTCAAGGAGCTCCAGGAGTCCCTTCGTTTGGATCGGGCCGAGCTCCGCCAGTCGAAGTCAGAGGCGCTTGGTCTCTCCAAGAGGGCGGAGAAGGCCGAGGCTGAAGCCCGCGCTGCTTCCGAGGCGTTGGCTGAGGAGGTTCGCCTCCGCCCGTCGAAGGACAAGGAGGCGATCGAAGCTTACAAGAAGTCCGAGAACTTTGAGCTCGGACTGACCAGAATGGGGCGAGTATCCTACGAGTATGGATACAGGATCGCCCTGGGTCGCTTCGGTTCGTGCCCTCCCGGCTCCGAGGTGGAAAGGGATCCGTTCGCCTCTCACCCCGTGGACCTGGAGGTGGATATGCCGGAGGACGTGCCGTTTGACGACCGCCCGAAGACTCCGGGTGAGGAGTGAGGGTCGTTTTTTGTACGTCGGGTCGAGGGTGCGAGGGTTTTGTGCATGGGTTTTGGCTTCTGTATCCCCTCCTTTTTTAATAAGATGAACTTTTCCTCCGATCTTCTGTGTTTGCGTGTTGTCTGTTTCTTCAGACGAAATATTTCCTAAGGTTCTGTATGTTCCAAGTCCGGGGCACGGGGTCGCCATCCATTGTGGCGAGCCTGAATGTCCCCGGTCGGGATACTCCGATGACCCGATAGGGTCCCTCCCACTTTGGGGCCAGTTTCCCCCTTACTTGGGTGGGGTGGCTGACCTCGACTTTGCGCAGGACCAAGTCCTCTAATTTTATCGACCGGGGTCGCACGTTCCGGTTGTAGACCCTCGCTACGGCTCTTTTGTAAGAAAGGGCTTTCTGGTGTGCGTCGGCCCGTCTTTCCTCGAGCAGGTCCAGGTTTGATCGCAGCCCTTCGCCCGAGGCTTCTTCGCTATAGTCTGCCGTCCGCGGAGTCGGGACGGCTAACTCGGGTGGTAATACGGCCTCGGTCCCGAACGTGAGGCTATAGGGAGACTCCCCGGTCGGGGTCTTGGGGGTAGTGCGAAGCGCCCACAGGACGCTCGGGAGCTCGTCGATCCAAGCCGATCGGGTAGCGGATACCCTTCTCTTGAGTCCGTCGACGATGGCTCGGTTGGTTACTTCAGCTAGCCCATTCGCCTGGGGGTAAGCCACCGAGCTGAACCTCAGTTGAATTTTGTGCTTGGCGCAAAACTCTTGGAATTTCCTGCCGGCGAACTGCGGTCCATTGTCGGCGACGATGGACTGGGGCAGGCCGAAACGGGTTATGAGGTTTCTCCATACGAACCTTTTCACTTGCGACTCCGTGATGGTCGCTAGGGGCTCGGCTTCGACCCATCTGGTAAAGTAGTCCACTCCCACGATGATGTACTTCCGCTGGCCGGAGGCGGGCGGGAGAGGCCCGAGTATGTCCAGTCCCCATTGCGCGAATGGCCAGGCACAGTCGACGGGGGTGAACAGGACCGCCGGTCGTCGGGTGGTACGGGCATGCTCCTGGCACGAGCTGCATCGCCGCACGAGAGCTTTTGCGTCCTGGCGCATGGTCGGCCAGTAGTACCCCTGTCGGAGTACCTTGTGCGCCAGGGCTCGCTCGCCTATGTGTTCCCCGCAAGCCCCTTCGTGCATGTCGGACAGAACCGTCCTGGCTTCGCTCGGCTCTAGGCAGCGCAACAGGGGGCGCGAGAAAGACCGTTTGTACAGCCGTCCTCCTTCCTCGGTGTACCACGCCTGCGTTCGACGCAAGCGCCGAGCTGTAGTAGTATCGTCGGGCAGGGTCCCGTCCTGCTTGAAGCGTAAGATCTCCTGTACCCAAGTTGCCGGCGCGCCGTGAGCGACGGTAGCGACGACCTCTATGGCTCGGCGGGGGAGTTCTTCGGTCTCGGGTCGAGCCCAGGGGGACGGGCCGGACGCCAGTTTAGCCAGGGTGTCGGCTCGCTGGTTCTCGCTCCTGGGAACATTCGACAGTTCAAAATGGGCAAACTTGGCGGCCAGGCTTCTTACCTGCGCTAGGTATTTTGCCATAGTCGGGTCCCGGGCCTCGTACTCGCCATCGAGCTGCCTAGCCACCAGCTGCGAGTCGGTGATGACGCGTATGTCGGTCACCTGCATTTCCAGTGCCAACTGGAGCCCCGCCAGGAGAGCCTCGTATTCTGCCTCGTTGTTGGTGGCTTTGAACCCGAAGCGGAAGGAGCGCTCGATCGAGCGGCCGTCAGGTGTCGTCAGAACCAGACCCGCGCCGGCGCCATTCACGTTGGCCGAGCCATCTACGTGGAGGGTCCAGGTATCGCGCAGTGGCTCGAGTTCTTCGCCGGTATTCGGCGTCAGCTCCGCAATGAAGTCTGCCACGGCTTGGGCTTTGATGGCGGTCCGAGGTATGTATTGTATGTCGTGCTCGCCGAGCTCCACTGCCCATTTGAGGAGACGCCCTGCAACATCGAATTTGGACAGGATAAGCCGAAGCGGCTGATCGGTTATTACCTCTATTGGGTGGGCCTGGAAGTAGGGGCGGAGTTTCCGCGCCGACAGGACGAGCGCCAGCGCCAACTTTTCGATTGGCGGGTAGCGTTCCTCTGGCCCGCTCAGCATGTGGCTGACGTAGTAGACCGGTAGTTGGTCGCCGGAAATTTCTTTGACTAGAACCGAGCTGACCGAGTGCCGAGAGACGGCAAGGTAGAGACTCAGCTTCTCCCCTGGGGAGACCGAAGCGAGTCGAGGGAGGCTGGCCAGGTGTAGCTTCATCTGCTCGAAGGCCGTCTCGCATTCCGCCGTCCATTGGAAGTTCTTCGGATCCTTCAGGGCCCGGAAAAAAGAGTGGCATCGATCTCCTGATCGGGAGAGGAAGCGCGATAAAGCGACTAGCCTCCCGTTGAGGCGCTGCAGGTCTCTGATCGTCCGTGGAGGCCGCATGTCGATGAGGGCCTGTATCTTTTCCGGGTTGGCGTCAATCCCTCTTTCGTGTACGATGAATCCGAGGAATTTTCCCGAGGTCACACCGAAGGCGCACTTGGTGGGGTTGAGGCGCAGGCCGAACCTCCGCAGAGTGTCGAATGTCTCCGCCAGGTCGGCGGGATGAGCCTCCGCCGTTCGGCTCTTTACGATCATGTCGTCGACATATACCTCCATGTTTCGTCCGATCTGGTGGGCGAACATCTTGTTCACCGTCCTCTGGTAGGTTGCCCCGGCGTTTTTTAACCCGAACGGCATAACTCTGTAAAAGTATATTCCTTGCTCGGTGAGGAAGGCTGTATGTTTTTGATCTTCGGGTGCCATCCTGATCTGGTTGTACCCGGAGAAGGCGTCCATAAACGAGAGTCGGGCGTGGCCGGCCGTGGCGTCGACCAGCTGGTCGATCTTTGGCAGGGGGTAGCAATCTTTTGGGCAAGCATTGTTGAGACTGGTGTAGTCAACGCACATTCACCAGCTTCCATTAGGTTTTTTGACAAGGACTACGTTGGAAAGCCACTGTGGGTACCTCGCCTCTTCTATGAAACCGGCCGCCAGAAGCCGGTTTACTTCTTCTCGGATGGCCAGCTGCCGATCCGGGGCCTGCCGCCTGGGCCTCTGTTTCACCGGCCGGGCGTCGGACGAGACGTTCAGGTGGTGCAATGCGACTTCCGGGTGGACTCCTGTTAGGTCGGCTGGCGTCCAAGCGAAGATGTCGGCGTTGACTCGCAGAAGGCCGACGAGCTGCTGTCGTTCTTTTTCGGGGAGTTCCGACCCGATTTTGACTGCTTGATCGGGCCTTCCTTCGACCAGCGGTAAGTCGACGGTGGATTCCTTCGGCTCGGGGCGGGGGGATGGTTTTTTTCCCTCCCGGGGGTCTTCCAGCGGGGATTGGATCCTTGCTCTCTTGTTTAACGACACAGCGGTCAAGTAGCAGCGCCTGGACTCCCAGGAGTTCCCTGCCACTTCCCCGACCCCATCGTGGGTCGGGAACTTGATGGTTTGGTAGTAAGTTGAGATGACGGCTCGGGTTTTGTTGAGGGTCGACCGTCCTAGGATGGCGTTGTATGCCGTGGGGAGGTCGACCACCAGAAAGGAGGTCATCACCGTTTTTGCCTTCGGGAAGGCTCCCAAAGTTAGGGGCAGGGTGATGACCCCTAGTGACGAGATCGAGGCGCCGGTGAACCCCGTGAGTGTTGAGCATACCGGCTTCATGTTCTCCTTTACCAGGCCGAGCTTTTGGAAGGCGTCCCAATAAAGTATATCGGCCGAGCTTCCAGTGTCGACCATGATTCTCCTTACTTGTGCGTTGGCGATTCTGGCTGATATCACCAGTGCGTCATCATGCTCGGCTAGTTCAGATCCCTCGGTCGGGAAGGTGACCTCGGGACCTTTTTCGGGTTTGGAGCCCTCAGCCCGGGAGGCCCTGGCGTATGCCCTTCCACCCGCCGCGGAATTCCCTCCGGACGCCGGCCCGCCGGTTATGACATCTATGTGTCGCTCGATGGGGCCCTCCGGGCGTGGCGAGAGCTCCTTGTCTGGTTGGAGGTACGAACCGAGGTGTCCTCGGCGGATGAGCTCCTCAATTTGCCTTTTTAATTCCCGACACTCCTCGGTGTCGTGACCGGGCTGTCGGTGGAAACGGCAGTATTTGGAGCGGTCCGCGAGCTCGCGCGGACTCCTCATCGGGTAGGGTTCTTTGAGAAGGCCCGGAAGAGGGGACCCAGGCACCGCATCGTTGAGGCCACCGGCCCTGCGCCGGGAGGTGGCGGGCTGTTGCTGTTGGGACTGCTCGGGCTTGACCCTTTTGCGCTCGTCACGCTTGCCGACCATCCACGCCTCGGCAGCGATGTACTGGTTCGCACGCTGCAACATTTCGGGTACCGAAGTAGGGGGTCGCTCCACTAGAGACCAAAAGAACCGGGTAGGGCGCAGGCCCATCATGAATGCCTGCATCATTAAAGAAGGGTGAGCATCAGATAGGCCGCGGATTTGTGTGGTGAAGCGGTTCACAAAGTGAGAAAGGGGCTCGTCCTCCCTCTGGTTGAGCCCGAGGAGCATCGCCACCGATGGTTTCGGCTTGGCATGAGCCAGGAAGTTAAGCTCGAAATCCCTGGCCAGCTGGTCGAAAGAGGCGATGGTCGCGGTCTTCAGATTGCTGTACCACGCTCGGGCTGGGCCCCGCAGGGTCGTCGGGAACGCCCTGCACATCAGGGCATCGGACGTCCCGTATAGCGCCATTTGGGCGCGGAAAGCAGCCACGTGGTCCGCCGGATCGGTGGCACCTTCATAAGCATCTAGTGACGGGAGCCGAAAATGCGGCGGAATGGCCTGCTCTTGAATCTCGGGGATGAAGGGGGACCCCTGGTGTTGTTCGGCCCCCGGGTCTCCCCCGGTCCGGCGAACCTCGCGCTGCACCTCGTCCAGCCGGCGGCCTACGAGGCGTAGCTGGGCCCACAGTTCCTCCGCTGAGCCTGAAAGTGGGGCTACGGGCGTCGGGTGCGCCGCTGGTTCCTCCGCTTCTCGGCTCCCGGGTCGGGTCGATCGGCGCGGAGGGGAAATGGGAGACTCGGGGAGCGGTGCGGCGTTTTGAGCGCCGGCGGGCCGTTGCCGCGGTGGGGGTAGGGTTGAGTGTGAAGACGCCGGGGGAGAGACCAGCGGGATGATGGTCTGCATTACTCCCGTAAGGGCCCGAACCTGGTGCGTGAGGTCGTAGAGGGCTTCGGGTGGCACGGGTGACGGGCCACCGGGATTGGCGACGGGAGGCGATAGGCCCGGATCGTTGAATAATCGCCAATAGCGCTCCGAGGTCGCGGCGGGGCGCTCGTCCCGAATTCCCTCCTGTTGGGGGCGTTCCTCCGTCGCGTCGGTCGTGTGCGACCGGATGGCTGGGGGTTCGTCGGAGTGAGCCTGCGGATCGCTTGACATTCGGACCGGCCCTCCTTCTAGCGCCATTATGTTAGTGTAAACACCTTTTTTTCTATTTAGTGTAAACACCCTTTTTCTTAGCCGTGACCCGGGAGGTCGTCTCGGCTCGTTCGGGGGTCCGAATGGCGGGGATCTCCCTGGGGCGGTACTCGTCTCCACCGGGATGGTCGGGTGCGGCCTCGGACTCGGGGCGATGCGGCGACTCTTCCCAAGCGGGGATCGCCGGCGCGTCCCGATCGGGAGACCTCGGCTTGATACCTGCACAATGGTCGGGTGCGCTCGACCCGACCCCTCCGACGATCAAGTTAGAGAGATGCCGTGGCGGTTGGTTTTCTTGGGGGAATTCAGCCTTACCTTTCCCTTCGGGCTTGAGGACGTTTATAGGGGAACCCGGCATTCTCGGCTGCGCCATCCCGTCGGTCGGGGCCGTATCTCTGATGGCGTCCGATATCGCTGAAGACGTTGCGTATGGGAGCGGGGGATCGCAGGGTATGGGCGAGCTTCAACCGCTACCCACTTCCGTCTCGTCCTACTGTGCTGGGTCAACTGAAGGGGCTGCGGGCTCTGTGAGGCTAACGTCCGGACGCAGTCTGTTGCCCTTGTCGCTTTCCCTGGGGCGCCGCGCCTGTCCACGTGCGGGGGAAGTCGCCGGGGGCGGGGTTTACTATTTTTTGCCATATCAACCTTCACCGGTTCCCGTTGGCAAGCGAAACAAAAAAAATGGAACGCTCGTCTGTCTGCATTCAAACCGGTAGCTATAATTTTAAGATGAGAGCGCACTCGCATGCAGCAGTATCTATGTTTCTTTCCACTGTGCATGTTTTGTTGCATTAGATACCAGAAATCTCCGGTCATTGGTCGAGTCATGAAATCGTACGAGCGGCCCGGCCCCTAACGACAGAAGTTAATCGACCGAGGAACAACATGGAATTGTTTCCTAAGGTGATCCATGCAGTAGCCGTCAGAAATCAGATTACCTTATCATCTACTTTCTTAGTCTTCCGAGATCTGAGACAAATAAGACGAGTAGCTCAACGGAGAAGACGGCAGAGTCACATGGCGAAATCTCGGAAGTAGAAGTCGCGGTATCTGGGAAGTGTGTGCAACTGTTCAAGTTTTAGATGAAGATGAGACCCAGCAGCTCAGCGGAGTGGACGGAGGAGTTGCGGGGCGAAGTCTCGGAAACAGAGATCGCAGGACACGCTGAACAGCTGTGTTTGCTGAGTTCGAAAAATCTGCAAGGAGTCGATTCAAAGAATCTGTGAAACAACTGTGTATAACCAGCGACTCGGCGCAGAGGACGGATGGCGAAATATTGGAAAGGAACGAATTCGAAACAGAGCTTCTAAATGATAATTTCTCATAACGCTTCTTTATTTTGTTTTTAATTTCTCACAGCGCTTCTATTTTAAAAAGAATTCGAAACAGAATTTTTCTAAATGATTATTTTATCCTTTCGTCAGCTGTCCCCTCCATCTAGTCTAACCCATCGGCCATCGTCTTTGTTGTCGCCCTCGTCATAATCTAATGGTCTATGATAACGATATTCATCCACTGATAGGGAATGATGTATAATGGAGGAGGGTAAGCATAAGGGCTTAACGAAAGAGACAATCCTGCTTGTATGCCGTAGAGGGGGGTGGCCAACGGTGGCGATGGGACGATGGAGGCATTGGCGGGTCTAACGAAAAAAGAGATTAAATGATTTTTTTCATTAGACTAGAAAGTTGTTTTAGAAAAAAAATTTTAAGTATGAGCATTCTAAAAATATTTCGAAAAGTATAATTCTAAGAAAATTGATATCGTACCAATAAATTCATGCTATGGATGTACTCTTTAAGTATAGTATGAGACTTGTATGACGAGCAATAATTTAATTATTTAAAATAGATATCTCCACTATTAAAAACTATGCCCCCACTATCAAGTATTTAAAATAGGTGGTATAATTTAATTCAAATCTAATATTCATGTGATAATAAAATATAGAATAAAAATAAAATAAAAGTAGAAGATTTATATTCAATTTACTTTTGCTATCGAACAGTTTCATTTTAATAACTATTGATATTCTTAACATATCCAATGCAAATGGATATAAATATCCTCAATTTACTATTTAATTCTAATATTTTTTTAAATCTAATTATATTATTATTATTGTTGTCGTTGTTCTCTTCTTAATCATCAAAGCATCTATCATTGTTGGAGACACAAAATAATTAAAAATAAATAAATAATCAAATGAGACGTAGCTCCAAACTAGTTCTAGCTCGCAGCACTCATCGGCTACATCTTCCATCAACCTACCTACCTCCTCGTTTTACAATAAGGCCTTCGGCCATCCAAAACGGAGTATTATCCTTATAATACAGAAAGATCTCCGTAGAGAAAGAATAATAAAGAAAAAATTGTTTCAGATGAGATGGTAAATCCTCCTAGCTCGGTGGCGGTGCTCCTACCGCTCCATATCTTGAACTTAACATCTGATGGCCTCCAACCTTCGCTGCGGATTCATATTAATTTCATGCTTCCAATGGAATAGAGTTAAAGGTTTACAAGTGTTCCAAAGAGTAACTAAGACCAGCTAAATCATATTAATTTCTGGTTTCCAATGAACGAATATGTATATTGATCCCGAATACGTTTACATGAGAAGGAAAAATATGAATGCATCAAACGAGGTCATGGAATACATTCCATGCCATGTACTGAGAAAGAAGATGATCATCTGTGGGTATGAGAACGAAGTTGAGGGTTGCTGCAACAACACCACAATGACCAAACAGAGTGGCTTATGAATTCATTATTGGCCTGGTAGACGATGAAGGAGATTGTGTGTGTAACGCCTCCGATACAAATAGTACAACGTTATAATTATGTAGATTTTGATAATCAAAATAAACTAGATTTCATAATTATCACATAATCTAATTCATGATAAATCAACCCATAGGATACACAATAGATTTAACAACTCCGTAAGAATTCTCAATATTTCAATCCAAACAACATAGAAAATAATCTAAACATACAGTGATCTTAATAGATTAATTATATATTTTAATCAATAACCGATCCATCATGTTTCAACCGCACACTCAGAAAAATTTAAAGATAATCTGATATAAGCAACCCACAGCTCAGCATTAAATCCCTTAATCAAATACCTTTATTCTCAAAATATTATATAAAGGAAGCATAAGTGGGCGCAAAGACCTTTCATTGACCCTGCAAAGAAAAAGGTGAAAGTCAACATAAGGACTAACAGATATATATATATATATATATATATATATATATATATATATATATAGCTAAGTTATTGGATAGAAAACAAAGAAAATGACTTACAAGGAAGACTAATTCTGTAGATACATTTGTGTCATACATGTATGGTTCCTTAATGTATCGCATGTATGCTTCCTTTAAATAGTTACGAATTCGGACATCTGGAATCCGTTGGATGATGTTCCAATGCTCGTTGCCCTGGAGACAGCTCCTTAGCAGCACTGTGTTGCAGTACACTTCAAGTTTGCGGAAGCCACATTGTGCAGAATTAGGGCGCTGTTGATCAATTAAGCGGGATAACCACGGGGGAAGCTGATCCATATGTTCCGGACATATCAAGACCAGGTGCTGCAGCTTGTCGAGATTATCCACGTACTCTAGACTGGGGCAATCCATCACCTTCAGATACTTCATGGCAACGTTGGATATTCTGCTCAACATCTTATTGTCTCTGACGAGCATCTTGTAACTCAAGCGGAGCTTTGTGACTTCTCTCAAGTTGTGAGCTCTCCGAATGTGCAATTCCTTCAAGTTGGTAGCGTGGGATAGGCCTTCCGGAAGAGCTCTCAGTTTGGGACAGTCTAGGAGACAACATTTCGTTAGATTGGGAAACAGCTTCAGGTGTGTTCTGTGACCACCTTCCTCCACCCCGCATAGTGACCATGCTTCCCAGTTGGGCATGCCGTTGATCTCCAAATACTCAAGTTTGGGAAATGCACAAGTTCCTGGGAAACTGTGGCCGAGAAACTCAGGCCCAATGGTCACGACCGCTTTGGCTCCTATGATCTTAAGAGATTTCAGCAGCGGCAGCATGCCCAGAGGAGGGAGCTTTGTGCATGATGGGAACACCAAAAGAAACAAGTATTTCAGGTTAGGGAGTGATTCGCCCAGGGAGGACGACATCATCCAGTTTGGGAATTGTCGACCCGGGAATTGTTTAATGAAAAGAGTTCGCAGGCTTGAAGGAGGAGAGAGTTCATTACATATCTTCTCGGCTCTCATCTGGATTTGCTCCTCCTTTCTCCATGTTGTTGCTCTTCTATCCTCACCACTATCAGTGGCATCTCCATCTTTCCCATCTTCAGGTGGCATCCAACTTAAAATTAGTTCCCTAAGAGAACGTTTCTCCGCTAGTGCCGAAGCTGCTGTAACTGCCTTCTCTAGCCTGTATATGCTCAGATATCTTAACTTGGAAAGAGGCTGTAGCTCCTCTAATCCACACCCGGCCTCGTCCACCTCGTTCGTCGGGTTATCATGTCCGATCACAAATCCTTCGAGTCTGTTAATATTTATCAATTTTTTTATTTCCTTCGATACATGAGTCAGAGGAGTATCATTAATAACAAGACTCCTTAGATTAAGTAGTCTCGTGATGGTCATGGGAAGTCTATGCAAGTATTTACATCCTGAAATATTCAAAGTTTGAAAGTTTACAAGGCGCCCTATTGACTCCGGTATCTCATGTATCTTTGTTCTATCAAAATCTAGGTATCTTAGATGCAATAGATCTCCGATACAATTTGGAATTCTCTCGATCGATGTATTACAAAGATCCAATACTCGTAAATTTGGTAACCCTTTGAGTACTTTATCATCAATTATGGTGGTTGAGAGTGAGTCTCTGACCATTAAAGTTCTCAAACATTTTTTTTCTGTGATGTGATCTGACAGTACTAGTTTTATTCCCATGTTAGATATCGACAACCGACGAATCTTCGCATTGGCTTTTATATCTAATTTTTGACCAATTGTAATCGAAAATCCTTCTTCTTTCATCAAGTATGTAGCGAGCGTTCGTAAATGGTCATGCATGCAAAACATGCTCTTTTTTATAGACGATGGAACCACTTGTACAACGTTCCTCAAAACTAGTTCCCAATAGTACTCCTCGGCTACATCTTCCATCAGCCTACCTCCTGCTTCGACAATAAGACCTTCTGCTACCCAAAACTGAATAATATCTTTGTAATGAAAAACCTTCCACATGAAGAACGAGCAATAAAGAAAGCATTGTTTCAGATGAGATGGTAGATCCTCATAGCTCAAGTGCAAAGCTCTTGGAACTTCTTCGTCGATCTGCCGGTTCGTACTCCATGCGTCATTCTCGAGGACTTGTTCCCACTCCGCTGTGCTTCTGTCCTTGGAAATTAGAACCCCTGCAATAGCTTTGATAGCAAGAGGAAGTCCATCACATTTTCTAACAATTTTCCTACCTACTTCCTCCAACCTACGCATGTCATCCTCCTCCCCAGCTTCGAATACCGTCTTCCCAAGCAACATCCACCCACTGTTATCATCCATTTTCTCAGCTCGGTGCATATAGGCTTTCATACCTCTTAACACTGTTTCGTTTCGAGTGGTAACTAAGATCGTGCTGCTACCTACTCCTTTACTTAGTGGTTTCCTCAGGAAATCAGTCCATACATTTGGACTCCACACGTCGTCCAACACGAGAAATAAATTTTTAGTAAGGAGCGAGGCAAGTTTGGGCTCCAATTCTGCTCTGTTGTCTTCCTCAAAAGATTCTGCTTTGGTTTCATCTCCGGCACACCGAATTAACTTTCTGAGTAACTTGATCTCCGAATAATCCTTTGAGATATACAACCACTTTTGGATAGGAAAGTTTGCTTTGATCCTTCCATCATTATATATTTTACTTGCTAGAGTAGTTTTCCCGATTCCACCCATTCCAACTGTTACGGTGAGTAACTGTTCAGCCGTGGCCCTGGGGCCGTCACGGCTTGGTCCGGGTCCGGAAGGCGGTGGTCAACGGGTGGGGGAGCCCCTCGAGTCTGCTGGATCTCCAGAGGCAGTGATCTCCAAAGGTGTCGCACCTGCACAAAGGTCGGGTCGGGGTGCTCGACCCGACCCCTCCGACGATCAAGTCAGTGAAAGATGTGGAGGAGGTTTAGGAGGAGGAGAAACCTCCGTGTGTTGAGTGCGTTGAGAGTCTCCCCCTTTGCTTAGGGCTCATGGGTATTTATGGAGGAGATTAGATGTTACCTGACACAGCTGTCTGCAGGGCAGGACTGTACCTTCGGTGGCGTCTGGCATTGCCACTCGGGTTGCGTGGGAGGCTGAGCTACTGCAGGGTATGGTGAGCCTCGGGCAGCATGTCGCTCAGGGGGATGGCGTGTCATATCGCCACTTTTATCCCTATCATATGCCCCCCTCGAAAGGAGCTATGTGTCGGTTTTTGCATGCGGGGAGCTCGATGCATGGCTTCTTACTTCAGGTGGGCTGTTCATGCGGATCCGGGGGGCATGACGCGGGCGGGGTGGCCGCGCTGGTGTGCCTCGGGCATTACGCGACCGAGGAGCAGGACCCAGGCGGGCTGACCGCGCTGGTGAGCCTCGGGCATTACGCGACCGAGGAGCAAGACCCAGGCGAGTTGACCGCGCTGGTGAGCCTCGGGCATTACGCGACCGAGGAGAAGGACCCAGGCGAGCTGACCGCGCTGGTGAGCCTCGGGCATTACGCGACCGAGGAGCAAGACCCAGGCGAGTTGACCGCGCTGGTGAGCCTCGGGCATTACGCGACCGAGGAGAAGGACCCAGGCGAGCTGACCGCGCTGGTGAGCCTCGGGCATTACGCGACCGAGGAGAAGGACCCAGGCGGGCTGACCGCGCTGGTGAGCCTCGGGCATTACGCGACCGAGGAGTAGGACCCAGGCGGGCTGACCGCGCTGGTGAGCCTCGGGCATTACACGACCGAGGAGGAAGACCCGGGCAGGCTGACCGCGCTGGGGTGCCTCGGGCATTACGCGACCGAGGAGGAAGACCCGGGCGGGCTGGCCGCGCTGGGGTGCCTCGGGCATTACGCGACCGAGGAGAAGGACCCAGGCGAGCTGACCGCGCTGGTGAGCCTCGGGCATTACGCGACCGAGGAGAAGGACCCAGGCGGGCTGACCGCGCTGGTGAGCCTCGGGCATTACGCGTCCGAGGAGTAGGACCCAGGCGGGCTGACCGCGCTGGTGAGCCTCGGGCATTACGCGACCGAGGAGGACGACCCGGGCGGGCTGACCGCGCTGGGGTGCCTCGGGCATTACGCGACCGAGGAGGAAGACCCGGGCGGGCTAGCCGCGCTGGGGTGCCTCGGGCATTACGCGACCGAGGAGAAGGACCCAGGCGGGCTAACCGCGCTGGGGTGCCTCGGGCATTACGCGACCGAGGAAGAAGACCCGGGCGGGCTGACCGCGCTGGCGAGCCTCGGGCATTACGCGACCGAGGAGTAGGACCCAGGCGGGCTGACCGCGCTGGTGAGCCTCGGGCATTACGCGACCGAGGAGCAGGACCCAGGCGGGCTGACCGCGCTGGTGTGCCTCGGGCATTACGCGACCGAGGAGTAGGACCCAGGCGAGCTGACCGGGCTGGTGAGCCTCGGGCATTACGCGACCGAGGTGGTGGGACCCAGGCGGGCTGACCGCACTGGTGAGCCTCGGGCATTACGCGACCGAGGAGAAGGACCCAAGCGAGCTGACCGCGCTGGTGAGCCTCGGGCATTACGCGACCGAGGAGAAGGACCCAGGCGGGCTGACCGCGCTGGTGAGCCTCGGGCATTACGCGACCGAGGAGCAGGACCCAGGCGGGCTGACCGCGCTGGTGTGCCTCGGGCATTACGCGACCGAGGAGTAGGACCCAGGCGGGCAAGGTAGTGGATATGGCCGAGGAGTTCAGCGCGGGCAGGCTGGCCGTGCAGACGTGTCTCGGGGTTTATGGAGCCGAGGGGCACGACGCGGGCGTACTGGCGGCACTGGTCTATCTCGGGAACATGGAGCCAAGGAGCACGATGTAGGCGGCTGGCGGCGCAGGTGTGGTCTCGGGCATTACGCGACCGAGGAGCACGACGCAGGCGGGCAGACCGCGCAGGCGTGGTCGCAAGGGCCATGCGACCGAGTAGCACGATCAGGCGGGCAGGATGCGAGGACGTGGCCTCGGGCACCACGCGGCTGAGGAACACGACAGGCGGTCGGGCCGCGCCGAGGTGGGTCAAGGTAGTGGATATGGCCGAGGAGTTCGGCGCGGGCAGGCTGGCCGTGCAGACGTGTCTCGGGGTTTATGGAGCCGAGGGGGCACGACGCGGGCGTACTGGCGGCACTGGTCTTTCTCGGGAACATGGAGCCAAGGAGCACGACGCAGGCGGTTGGCGGCGCAGGTGTGGTCTCGGGCATTACGCGACCGAGGAGCACGACGCAGGCGGGCAGACCGCTCAGGCGTGGTCACAAGGGCCATGCGACCGAGTAGCACGACGCAGGCAGGCAGGACGCGAGGACGTGGACTCGGGCACCATGCGGCCGAGGTACACGATAGAGGCGGACAGGCCGCGTCGAGGTAGATCTCGGCAGTGATTATGACCGAGGAGCTCGGCGCAGGCAGGCTGCGACCGAGCGGGCGCTGCTCGGGAGGGCAGGCCGCGTTGAGGTAGATCTCGGCAGCGTGTTGGCTGTGCACGTGGCCGAGGGGCCGAGGCAGCGGGCTGCCGAGGAGCCGAGGCAGGGTGCTGGCTGCAGCGTCTTGGCTGCGCATGAGGCCGAGGGGCCGAGGCAGTAGGTTGCGCCGTCAGCCGAGGAGCTGACGCGGGCTGGCCACACATGGGGCCGAGGCAGCTGAGGCAGCGTGTTGGCTGCGCACGTGGCCGAGGGGCCGAGGCAGCGGGGCTGCTTGCTGGCTGCGCACGAGGCCGAGGAGCCGAGGCAGCGAGGCAGCAAGGCAGTAAGGTAGCATGCTGGCTGCGCATGAGGCTGAGGAGCTGCGGCAGCGTGCGGGCTGCGCATGAGGCCGAGAGGCAGCGTGCGGGCTGCGCATGAGGCCGAGTGGCCAAGGCAGCGAGGCTGCTTGCTGGCTGCGTGTGAGGCCGAGGAGCCGAGGCAGCGAGGCAGCAAGGCAGCAAGGCAGTAAGGCAGCGTGCTGGCTGCGCATGAGGCCGAGTGGCCAAGGCAGCGAGGCTGCTTGCTGGCTGCGTGTGAGGCCGAGGAGCCGAGGCAGCGAGGCAGCAAGGCAGTAAGGCAGCGTGCTGGCTGCGCATGAGGCCGAGTGGCCGAGGCAGCGTGCGGGCTGCGCATGAGGCCGAGTGGCCAAGGCAGCGAGGCTGCTTGCTGCGCATGAGGCTGAGGAGCCGAGGCAGCGAGGCAGTAAGGCAGCGTGCTGGCTGCGCATGAGGCCGAGGCCGAGGCAGTGCAGTGCTTGCCGCGCAAGGGGCCGAGTGGCCGAGGCTGCGTGCGGGCTGCGCATGAGGCCGAGTGGCCGAGGCAGCGAGGCTGCTTGCTGGCTGCGTGTGAGGCCGAGGAGCCGAGGCAGCGAGGCTGCTTGCTGCGCATGAGGCCGAGTGGCCGAGGCAGCGAGGCTGCTTGCTGCGCATGAGGCCGAGTGGCCGAGGCAGCGAGGCTGCTTGCTGCGCATGAGGCTGAGGAGCCGAGGCAGTAAGGCAGCGTGCTGGCTGCGCATGAGGCCGAGGCCGAGGCAGCGCAGTGCTTGCCGCGCAAGGGGCCGAGTGGCCGAGGCTGCGTGCGGGCTGCGCATGAGGCCGAGTGGCCAAGGCAGCGAGGCTGCTTGCTGGCTGCGTGTGAGGCCGAGGAGCCGAGGCAGCGAGGCAGCAAGGCAGCATGCTACTTGCTGCGCATGAGGCTGAGGAGCCGAGGCAGCGTAGTGCTTGCTGCGCATGAGGCCGAGTGGCAAAGGCAGCGAGGCAGCTTGCTGGCTGCGTGTGAGGCCGAGGAGCCGAGGCAGCGAGGCAGCAAGGCAGCGTGCTACTTGCTGCGCATGAGGCCGGGTGGCCGAGGCAGCGTGTTGGCTGCGCATGAGGCCGAGGCAGCAGCATGTTGGCTGCGCATAAGGCCGAGTGGCCGAGGCAGCATGCTGGCTGCGCATGAGGCCGAGTGGCCAAGGCAGCGAGGCTGCTTGCTGGCTGCGCATGAGGCCGAGGCAGCAGCATGTTGGCTGCGCATGAGGCCGAGTGGCCAAGGCAGCGAGGCTGCTTGCTGGCTGCGTGTGAGGCCGAGGAGCCGAGGCAGCGAGGCAGCAAGGCAGCGTGCTACTTGCTGCGCATGAGGCTGAGGAGCCGAGGCAGCGTAGTGCTTGCTGCGCATGAGGCCGAGTGGCCGAGGCAGCGTGCTGGCTGCGCATGAGGCCGAGTGGCCAAGGCAGCGAGGCTGCTTGCTGGCTGCGTGTGAGGCCGAGGAGCCGAGGCAGCGAGGCAGCTAGGCAGCATGCTACTTGCTGCGCATGAGGCTGAGGAGCCGAGGCAGCGTAGTGCTTGCTGCGCATGAGGCCGAGTGGCCGAGGCAGCGTGCTGGCTGCGCATGAGGCCGAGTGGCCAAGGCAGCGAGGCTGCTTGCTGGCTGCGTGTGAGGCTGAGGAGCCGAGGCAGCGAGGCAGCAAGGCAGCGTGCTACTTGCTGCGCATGAGGCTGAGGAGCCGAGGCAGCGTAGTGCTTGCTGCGCAAGGGGCCGAGTGGCCGAGGCAGCGCGCTGGCTGCGCATGAGGCCGAGTGGCCAAGGCAGCGTGGCTGCTTGCTGGCTGCGCACGAGGCCGAGGAGCCGAGGCAGCGAGGCTGCTTGCTGGCTGCGCGTGAGGCCGAGGAGCCGAGGCAGCGAGACAGCAAGGCAGCGTGCTACTTGCTGCGCATGAGGCCGGGTGGCCGAGGCAGCGTGTTGGCTGCGCATGAGGCCGAGGCAGCAGCATGTTGGCTGCGCATGAGGCCGAGTGGCCGAGGCAGCGTGCTGGCTGCGCATGAGGCCGAGTGGCCAAGGCAGCGAGGCTGCTTGCTGGCTGCGCATGAGGCCGAGGCAGCAGCATGTTGGCTGCGCATGATGCCGAGAGGCCGAGACAGCGAGGCTGCTTGCCGGCTGCGCACGAGGCCGAGGAGCCGAGGCAGCGAGGCAGCAGCGTGTTGGAGTGAACAGAGCTTACCTTAACATGGTTCTTGGGGGAGAAGAAGGACGACCTCCAGTTGTTGATGAGGCTTTCATCAATGATGACGAAGCCTTCGATGTAGTCGAACCTTTCGCTCCGGTGGGCGCTGTGGAGCGAGACGAGCTGCTCCTGGTCTCTGGTGAAGGCCGCGAAGTCGGAGTACAGTACTCGGATCCATCTCACCCCGTGAGGAGCTGTCTCCAGTGCAATCCGGGCTCTGATGATGATCCCAAACTGTCCCAGACCACCGAGAACTCCATGGAACAGCTCTGAGTTCTGATCTTCTGAGCATGTTATCAGCTCGCCCTTGCCTGTGACCATATCGAGCTCGTGGACATTGCTGATCTGAGGTCCGTGGTGAAAGGCTTGCCCGCTTACGCCGGCGTTGGAGAGAGTGCTGCCAACCGACAAGTAGAGGTAGTCGGTCCACGACTTGGGCGCAAGGCCGCCGTTGGCTAGCGTCCAGTTCAACACATCGACCTGGAGATCACCCCCCGAGGCGTCGACATAGTACTCGCCCGTGGACGGCGAGCACGTCGGCTCTGGGCGGGACGCGATCCGGCCGCGACTCATCTGGACCACGACGCCATCCGGCGACAGCGTCTGGCCCTTGATCGAGTGGCTGTGTCCCCTGGCGGAGACCGGCAACCAGCGGGCCGCGCGCGTGGGACCGAGGGGCCGAGCCGCGCGCGTGGGGGCTGAGGAGCCGGGACGCGCGGGCTGAGGCGCGCGGGGCCGAGGGGCCGAGGCGCTCGGGCTGGCCGCGCACGTGGGGCCGACGCGGGCGAGACGCGCGCGTGGGGGCTAACGCGGGCGAGACGCGCGGGGCCGACGCGGGCGAGACGCGCGCGTGGGGGCCGACGCGGGCGAGACGCGCGTGGGCCGAGCCGCTCGGGGCCAGAACAGCCCTAGAAGTCGCTGCTGGTGGTGCAGGTCGGCTGCAGTGGCGCAACCAAGGAGAAGACTAACGTACCGTCAGTCCGGGCCCTCCTTCTAGCGCCAAAATGTTACGGTGAGTAACTGTTCAGCCGTGGCCCTGGGGCCGTCACGGCTTGGTCCGGGTCCGGAAGGCGGTGGTCAACGGGTGGGGGAGCCCCTCGAGTCTGCTGGATCTCCAGAGGCAGTGATCTCCAAAGGTGTCGCACTTGCACAAAGGTCGGGTCGGGGTGCTCGACCCGACCCCTTCAACGATCAAGTCAGTGAAAGATGTGAAGGAGGTTTAGGAGGAGGAGAAACCTCCGTGTGTTGAGTGCGTTGAGAGTCTCCCCCTTTGCTTAGGGCTCATGGGTATTTATGGAGGAGATTAGATGTTACCTGACACAGCTGTTTGCAGGGTAGGACTGTACCTTCGGTGGCGTCTAGCATTGCCACTGGGGTTGCGTGGGAGGCTGAGCTACTGCAGGGTATGGTGAGCCTCGGGCAACGTGTCGCTCAGGGGGATGGCGTGTCACATCGCCACTTTTATCCCTATCACCAACAATCCCAAAAACACGACACTTTTGTTCGGTGTTCTCCAACATGAGATTGATTAGATCGTCGGCAGCTTCTTCGATTTGTTCCCCCACAATGTCCTCCTCAACTTCCAAGGGAGACGTCTCACGTGGTGGAGGTGGTTTTTTAGGGTGGAGTTGTTGGCTTGCGGGCTGTAGATTTCCAAGGATGGAGTTATCTGCCGCTATTCGTTTCAGCCTATCATTGATTGCTTCGATTTGGCCTGCGATCTCATGGCGGTATTTGGTACACCGAAAGCAGGAAGAGACGAAGCTGAAAGGAAGGCTTACCACCCCTGAGGCTGATACCGACGCCCGAACCTCCAAGGGCTTTCCCCCTTCCATCACGCACAGATCGATGACGTCGTCGGCGTCGTACATGACATCCTTCAGCTTCCTCACCCAGAGCTCCATGCCGGGATCCCCGCTGCGGCTCTTCTGCTCGGCATCCTGGAGGAAACATCTGATCGTCTCCAGCGTCTCCTGCAGCTCCTTGATCTTCTTCTTCACGCCCAGCACTTTGCATATCTCTCCCTCCACGAAAGCTGCCACATCGTTGACGTATCTCGAAACGAAAGTATCCAGAATCATTGCCATCTCTCCAGGACGAACAGGGAAAAGGCCTCGGCACTCTCGGGAAGAAGACTCGATGCCCCAAGTGGTGGTTCCGCGAGCACACTTACGTATGATGTTTAATGCCTACACCGATCGAATTTTCATCAAAAGAATAACCTAAGCTGAAAATGCTTGCTCCCAGTCATTGTCGAGAAAGAAATTTTGTTATGATTGTCAAGTATTTTTCGAGTCTTATTTAATTAATTCTTAGGAATTCTAGTATAAAAGAATCATTGATAAATTAAGATTTATTTATTCTATCAAAATCTTATTATCTCTTGATTAATATTCTATCAAAATCTTATTATCAAATTCTTTGCTTCGATCTTACCATTTCCATCTCATCTTTTCAATCCTTAAATTAATATAAATAATTTAAGTTATATAATTTATACACGGTATGTTTGATTTAAATCAAACTAATTAAAAGGATCATAAACATAACTACTAAGAATTTTATAAAATAAGTATTTAGAATAAATGATAAAAAAATCTAAAAAACATAATTTTATGATAATTACTAATAATATTTAGACATTATTATAGTTTATAACTATCACACTAAAATATTTTTAAAGATCAATTTAAATTTGTTGACAAGTCACCGACTGACATATTAATAAAAAAATTAATTAAAATTCACTGTGAAAGTATTTAAGGAATTCAAATAAAACTATAACCTCAAGAACATTGCATGTTAGGCATGACTCATTTAAAATTTACTATAATAAAATTAAGGATAAATGAAACTTAAATGAGCTGACTAGTATATATATTTAGAAAGAATTAAAATTAAAATAGGAAAGACTCATAATATTTTGGGTACAACTTAAGGATTGGATTCAACTCAAGGATTGAGTAACAATAAAAGAAAGTTAAAGCGTAAATCATTTGAGTTTATAAATGCTATATAAACTCATAAAAGAAAAATATTTTGTAAAAATAAGAGTCTTCAATTTACATGAAAAAAAATTGGATTTAGGGACTATTTTTAAATATTTATTATTTATCTAAAAAAATTTAAAAGATATAGATCTTATTACTCTTATTATAGTACAAGAATAGTTGAATATAGTAATGTAAGATTGTTAGAAAATAATAAATTAATTAAAATAATTTTTTTTAAATTTGATATTAAAAAATATAGATTTATACTCCTTTATCATTTTATATTCGAAAGATTTTTTTCTTTAAATCACTAAAAGAATTGATGAAGATGAATAATAAAATAATATTAATAAATAATTAAAATCATATATATGTATATATTCTATCAATTTTTTGATATATTATTTAATTATTAATTATTAGAAATTTCTTCTTCCCCAACAATCTTGGAGTTCACTAAATATAATAACTTGATTTCTTAGTGAGACATAAATTCTTATTGAAAATTGATACAAATAATTGAAAATTAGGAGGGTCATAAATATATGTCTTATTGAAAAATGTAATGACAAAATATGTCATCAGGATAAAATATATAAAAACCCTTAAGAAAAAGGTAGGATCCAATTATTGAAAACAAACAACAAACATGTGTAACACATTACTTTCGTAGGATTCACATGAGATCATCCACACAATTGGTGTCTCTCTAGTTAAGCCCAAGCCGCCATGAGAAATCCAGCATTATTGCACGTAACTGTTAGCTAAAGGAAACGTAGATGTAAAGTTAAAATAGCACACATCTAAATGACATTGACTCGTCATTCGTTAGATTACTGTTCGACATAACATCCCACAACCTGACAATCCATTCTGTGATATCTAATGAGCATCTAAATGACTTTACTTCTGTTCGACATGACATCCCACTGAACCTAATAATCAATTCTGTAATATCTAATGAGCACTTAAACGACATTGACTCGTCTTCGACATGACATCCCACAAACCATCATAATCTACTCCATAAATGACATCGACTGATTCTTTGCTTAACTACTGTTCGACATGACATCCTAAGAAACCTAATAATTCATTTTGTAATATCTAATAAGTGATTGTGTGATCTGTTAGCATATGACGATTACCTGAGATAATTTAAATATTAAAGACTTTCTAAATTGATATACTTCTAGTTCCACAGTGACTAATAAGGCACTCAAAGACCCCATAATCTTTATCAATTTATCAGATATCAATGAGTTATTATGCAATACTTAGAGAGTAACATTTAGTCTTTAAAAACTTTTATATTAAATTGTGATCAAAATAGTTAAAAAATGTGTCATGGAATCCAATTTGGTTTTGGATTAGATGAGTGATTTAGAGCTAAGTGGCACAATTATAAATGTCGTGCGGCATCTATTCTAGAATGTGGTCCAATAGTTTTCTCCATTTCAGATAAAAACATATTGATCTTGCATGTTCACCTCTATTTTTTTCTCTTTTTCTTTACACACACTATGTCCTCTAATTGATTAATTTATATTTGTAATATTATTAACTTGTCTCAATCGAATTTCATCATATTACAAGGTCTCATTGCTTCTGTCTCATCACTTCAATCCTGTCACTTTCATCTCGCTACTTCAACCCTACTATTTTTATTCTATCGTAGTCTCCTCCATTACTTTTGACGTCTACTATTTTGACCTTGCTATCAGCCACGATCTCAAACCTTTTAAAATATGTGATCCTATCTAATTAGATAAGATATATTATAAATATAATTAGATTTTGATTATGATAATCGGTCAATAAAAAGAAAGTCTAATTATGATAAAATTCTTTATGAGATACCTTTGATGGGAGAGACTATTAATTACTTATCATAGACCCTTTACTCTTAGGGACTTAATGTGGATATGTGACGTAATGTTATTGAGAGATTACATATCTTCTCTCATCTCATCTAGTCATGTTAAGTTATTGAAAGATTACAGATCTTTTTTCATCTTCTCCTAGTCCCTAATTCATCGCTCATAGCTATCTTACAAAAGATAGGAAAAGAGAAGGCGACTCTAGCTTTTCTTGTAGATCAACATCAATGCAGCTTTTGGATTCGACGACGGTGTACCTATAGAACAGATAAAGACTTTTTTAGATGCATCGAAAAGTATGCATATTATATATGATCTATTATTATTTGATTTTGATATAAAATTTTTTACATAATATTATAATTATAATTTTTATGTTTATAATCCTCTCTTGTATCTACCTTGCGAAAGTAGGATAACTTTGAGGCCATCTATAATGCCCACTTGAAGAAGGAGGTGACGATGACCAAAAGCACCACTATTGTAATGAAAGAAGAAGATGGTGTTAGCTATTACGAGAGTCCTTTTATAATATTAGAGAAAAATAAAATGTTAAACCAAATAATGTTGCAAAAAGCTAAAAAGAGAGACTTAAAAAAAAAATTATCCCCAAGTTATTTTCAAAAATAGATAGCACAACAAAAAGAAAAAAAAACTAAACTACCACCTTTTTATTGAGTTAACATTCACAAACACAATAAAAATGTTTTGTACCAACACCGATCCATTTTCTCTCAAAATATTATTTTATGCTTCTGAAAAAACAAAACAGAGTAGTGTTTTCAACTCCAACGTGAAAAGCTGATAAAATTAAACCATCTAAGATAGGGATTTAGATATAAACCATGAAACATTGAAAAAGTTGGAATCAAATTATTGAATACAAACAAGTCTTCGTCTTTAGACCCACATGAGATGACGCGAGTTGCTGATAGATTTAGCTATGAGAAACGTACTACTACAAGTCGAATAGCATCTATCTAATTGACCCTCACGAGCATCTATCTCATCGCATGATGTAGTCTCGGAACCAGGACTTCAAGAACTCACTGGCTGAGTTTGAAAAATCTTTTAGGGAGTCAATTCAAAGAATATGTGAAACAACTTTGTATAACCAGTAGCTCAACACGAAGGATGGAGGAATTATAAGACAAAATCTTGGAAATAGCTAAATAAAGTTAACATCCTGCCAATGAATCGACAGAATGTGAGAGACGATAACAAAATTGTGCTGTTGAAATATAGTATGGCATGTCTAAGTTTATTGAGCATAGGTTATCCAGCATCCATAAGCACTACGCCCCGCAATCAACAATTTTAAATAGGTTGATTTTTTTTAAAAAATATTTATATAATTATAATAGTATTTTATTTAACAAAATCTTCTTATTATAGTATTTTTAGCCTATTATAATATTTTTAGTCTATTAAAATATCTTGATCATCATAATAAAAATACTATAAATCCTATTTTAAAATATTAAAAATAAGTCAAAGAAAATCAAAACACATTAAAAATCATTTGATATATTATACTATGATTCAAATAGGTATTTATGATAGTTTAGGAAAATCATAATCCAAAAAGAAATAAAAAAATTAATTTTTTTATAAAATTTTGATCGCAATAGTAAAAACACCATAAAATTTACTCAAAAACACCTTATCAGAATAAACTCCTAATCTCAACCAAATCAATTATAAACCTAAAAATATGATACCATAACAATATGTGAGCAATGACAACTAAATATATACAATATGATGTGCTTAATTACATGTTATCTCTTATAATTAGACATTTTTAGCATCTTGATTCTCAAACTTAAAAACTTTATATTAAAATATCTATATTATGAAAGTGAAACATATACCTTCATTTACCCGAACATTGGTTTTATCGACAAAAGCACAAAATGATAAGAAAAAAAATAATTTTAATATCTTAATTATATTTTTAATGGTGACGGATAACAATGTCGTTGGGGCCACGGGTAGTTATTATTGAATGAGGAGGGAGAGCGATAACGTAAGGTGAGATAAAGGAAGAAGAGAAAAAAGATGATGCAAATATCGATGCTCTGTATCTACGTCAATACCACTTAACAACTACGTTAGTATTTGTGCTGTCCTCTTCTCCCTTTCCCTTTGCCTCACCTCTTATCACCACTCTCCCCCCTTATCCATAATAGTCACCCGGTATTATTGTCTACCACCACAAAAAACGTAACTAGAATATTAAAATTATCTTTTTGCTTATTGTTTTCATGCTTTCGTCGGTAAAATGAGATTTTAATATAAATTTTTGAAGTCTAGAGATCAAGATGCTAAAAATGTATAACTATAGAGGATAATATATAATTAGCCCCAATATGATGTCACTTAAAATAATTTTTAATAATATTTATGGTGTTTTTAATATCTTAATAAAAATGCTATAAATATTATTAAAAATACTATAAATGAGTTAAATGAAAATATTATAATAGTTTAAAGTCGATAAAAAAAAGGATGAAAATTTGGCCCTGCCTCGGAGCCAACCCACAGATCCGACATCACTCTTCCACCCACTTGGACGATCTTGCACTTTCGGGACAAGATCAAACCGTACCGGCCCTAAGCCACAGCATAAAGGTGTAAAAAATTTTTAACACTAGAAGGAGAGCCGAATGTCACCACGACATAAAGTGGCATCGACCCAAGTTGTATCTTTTTTTAGTAATAATTTTATGATATGACAAATGGTTAATTTGTTTAACCTTATATATATATATATATATATATATATATATATATATATATATATATATATATATATATATATATATATATATATATATATATATATATATATAAAATTAATTAATTAATTAATTCCACATGATTGTTGGTAGCTATTAGCTACCAGCAACACACTGCTAAAATCAAATAATATGCGTCTAGAAGGCATTGACAAGTACTTGGCTCCTTACAATACTTGGCTCTCACCCATTCAGATATCTCATTTGCAGTCAATAAATTATCTCAGTATATGCACCAGCCTTCTGCTATGCATTGGTCTACGGTTAAACGAATTTTGTGGTATCTTAAAGGGACCCTTAATCATGGTCTCTTTCTCCGTAAAACCACTCAACTTCATCTCCATGCCTTTGCTGATGTTGATTGGGCGGGAAACTTTGATGATAGAACCTCCACGTCAGAGTATGTCATCTTTCTTGGGTCTAATCCAATCAGTTGGAGTTCTAAGAAGCAAAAGACAATGGCCCGATCTACAACTGAAGCTGAATATCGTGCTATTGCTACCGCTGCTACTGTGCTGAAGTCAATTGGGTCACAAATCTTCTCAAGGGACCAAAGTCAGCTCTTCCCATATTCCTATAATATATTGTGACAATGTTGGAGCTACCTACTTATGTGTCAATCTAATGTTCCACTCACGTATGAAACACATTGTCATTGACTTTCACTTCGTGCGAGATCAAGTTGTTAGACATCAACTTCGTGTCTCTCACGTCCATATGGCTGATCAACTAGCAGACTTAGTCACGAAGCCTCTAGCCCGCAAACTATTTTTGTTGCATCGGTCTAAGATCGGTATCTTGACATGAGCTCGATCTTGCGATGGCATGATAACAGAGATTTTCACTGATAATAGAGAGATTTCCTCAACTGCATAGCATATGAGATTTTCTTAACTACATGAGAAAATATCTCTGCTCAGTTAAAATCTTCTCTTTCACCATGTATAAAGTGATACTAATTGGAATGTGCTTTTCTCTTTACCTTCCACCTCTTCTCTTCCTCATCATCCAAATTATTATGGTGGAGGCACGAGGGGGACAATCATGCCATGTTACTATACTTAAATAGCTATTATAATAGATCTAACATCATATTATTAGAAAATGCTATTACAATAGATCTAACTGGTATAACATCATGTTATAAAGGACAATCCTAGTAATAAATAATATTTTATCATGTAAAAGTCAACTGTCAACCACAGTGATATAATATGATGTCACCTTGCAATTTTCGATCACAATAATATAATATTTTGTTTTACCTTATGGATGACAGCCAAAATAATAAATTTTATTAGTCTATAAAATGCATGAAATTTATGCAATATGTATTTTCAGAAAATACTATATGATTATTTTAGTAGTTATATTAATTATACAAAATTTACAATACTTAATACTCAAGTACACACAACTTCATATGCAAATTAATAAAGGGTAATCTTATATAAGTTTATCATAGCATAATATCATCAAAATATTATAAACCAATTAATCATGGCTCTTTTGAATGTGCACTACCTATCTGAGGTAATTAATGATTTGTGTGATTAGGATACATTACAAACACATAAATTCTTTGTCCAGAACGTCATATCCGGTACATCGAACACTTCGCTTGATTAGAATATATAACGCATAAGTAATACTTTGGTTACGATGGTCATACCAGAGGTGTGTCAGTTGCTTCTTTTGGTTAGGGCATGTTAGTGTAAGCAGATTTGTTGACTATTCTTTCATGCCAATACACTGAAACTAGAAATCTTTTGTTGACTAGATCTACACTCGTTCATCTGGAATGAGTGTAGATAATTTTGATGGAGGAGCCTTGCTTCTAAACCCATTTTGTGGGCAGGTGTCATATGCCTTAGTGACAAAGAGACCATACAAGGATCATTCAACATTGTTGCATAAGACTGCTAGCATTAGATGTGCTTCATGTCCCAATACTGGTAAACCATATTCATATGACTTCTTAGTTCCCTAATATCGTTCAAAGTAAAAAAAAAATAATTAAAAAATTTATGCATCAAATATCGTGAACCTTCCATTTTTCACAAATATGATGATTGTCACATTTTTCAACAAAACGATGTTCATATGAATTTTCTTATACCATAATATTATGACAAGTAAAAAAAAATGATGCTTCAGAAATCATGTGAAACTTTAACTTTAGCAAATTTTATGACTATCAATTTTTTTTTTGAACGAAACAATGTTCATATTGCCTATCTTGTACAACAATATTGTGCTAAATTGAAATTGTTTGATTTTTAAATGATACGTCTAAATTTTTACTAACAGTACAATATTGGTAAATTTTATGACCGTCTAGTATATATGTATAGTCTGTTTTGAAGTTTAAACCAATTGGCATATGACCTATATACTTATATTCTCAACCTGGCAAATGAACGTTAATCAGGGATATATACATTTTTATAGGTATGGTCTAGATAAGATTTAAATATCATCTTAAATTTTTTATCAATTTCATTGTATCTAAAATTCTAAATCAGTAGATGAGACATTATCTATAAATTCATATTTCATACGCAAGTTATAAACAAAAAGAGAAAGCGGTAGCTAATTATGCTTCCGTACATGCAGGCTTATCTGCATCAAGGTGTCGTTTGCAGCCATTTAGTTGCTTCCAGCATTAACTATTGACTAGCAGCAAATATCCCATAACTCATCCGAACCAATAATTTATAGAATAGATATGGGTTCAATACACTCGCGATATTAAAGAGTTCTAAAAAGAAAATCATAAAGATAAAACTAAACAATCATATTTTGATGTAATATTGAAAAACTTGGAATCAAATTATTGAATATATTACTTTAATAGTTTATCATAAGATTATGAATTTGAATCTTAGTTTTATCATTTATTTTCTTAAAAATATTAGATATAAATAATAAATAAGTCTTCGTCTTAAGACTCACATGAGATGATGTGAGTGTTAGCTTTTATATGCTAATGATTTGGGTGCATGATAGCTAATGTCATAACTGATCTAAACTAGCAATTCAGAGCCACCGATCGATAAAGATTGATGGGTCTAAAATACCCATGATGTAAACAAATTCTAAAAGAAAAAAATAAGAAGATAAAACTAAACAAAAAATATATTTTTTAAATATATATATTAACTACAAACAACAAATAAATCAAATTATTGACTACAAACAATATATATATTAACTAATATATATATATTAAATATATATATTGAATATATATATTAACTAATATATATATATATATATATTAAATATATATATTAGTTAATATATATATATATATATATATTTTAAATATATATATTAACTACAAACAACAAATAAATCAAATTATTGAATATATCACTTTAATAGTTTATCATAAAATTTTGAATTTGAATCTTATCTTTATCATTTATTTTCTAAAAAATATTAAATATAAATAATAAATAAGTTTCATCTTGAGGGTCACATGAGATGATGTGAGTGTTAGCTTTTTTTACGTACGAGTGATTTTATTGCATAATAGTTGATATCACGACTTATCTGAACTAATAATTCATAGTAATTGATAGGTCTAATACACTCATGATATAAAAAAATTATAAAAAAATATATATTAAAAAGATAAAGCTAAATAAAAAATATATTTTTAAAAATATATATTAAATGCAAAAAATAAATAAGTTTTTACCTTGAGATGAACATGAAATATAAAGCTAAACAACCACATTTAGATGTAACATTGAAAAACTTGGAGTCAAATTATTGAATATATCACTTTAATAGTTTTAAACTAAGATTATGAATTTGAATCTTAGCTTTATCATTTATTTTTTAAAAATATTAAATATAAATAATCAATAAGTCTTCGTCTTGAGGCCCATATGAGATGATGTGAGTGTTGGCTTTTATACGCAAATGATTCGATTGCATGATAGCTGATGTCACAACTCATTTGAACTAAAAATTCATAGCCACTAATCGATATGGATTAATGGGTCCAATGCACCCGTGATAAAAAAAATTCTAAAAGAAAAAAATTAGAAAGATAAAACTAAACAAAAAATATATTTATATATATATTAAATATAAATAATAAATTATTGAATGACAATTTTTGATGATGAAATCAATTGATGAGTTTGTGATCTACTCTGTATTTTGAGTGACCTAGGATTAGTTTCGATAAATGAGAAGCAAATTGATTAAAGTAGGAGGAATCATACATTGGGCCGGAGTTGAACATGTTAGGAGATTGGATGTCGGGCCGGAGGATTGATCGACGTGCCAACAGAAGGACTTCATGCCATGAGTTCGGGCATCGAGTTGAAGGATCGGACATTACGCCAAGGAGATCGAAAGTTGCGGGGGTCAACATACCGATTAGGCAATACACCGAAGGAGAGGACGATGCGCTGAAGAATCGAACGAAGCGCCGGAAGAACCAATGACACGTCGGATATCATATGATTTAGGCTTTGTAATAATTTGTTTAGATTGAGTTAGTTTAGGTCTAATTGAGTCGGTATTGGGGTAAAACAATGTCAACTCAATTAGGTGCCAATTAGGCTTGAATCAATGTAGAATTAGACCTACAATTTGGCCCATTTAGTGTCGGTCTAGTGGTGGTACCACCCAGACTAGGCACTGGTACTGCCCAGACATAGTCTCCTAAACTATGTCAAGTGATGGTACCACCTAGTGTCAGAATTGACAAGCGATGGTACCGTCAATACTCCGAAATCTCGGAGATTTGAATTTTGGCTCTACTTTTTGAAATCATTTGGGGCCTATAAATATCCCACTTATCCTTACTCAGTAAACACATCAACCGAGAATAAAAAGTGGGGAAAGCACTATTGTAATCTTGTAAGAATTCTCGTCCTCTAGCTTTAAGTGTTGGTTTTAGCTTAAGAGACGGGTGAGTGGGTTGTAAATGTTATCTCCTAAACGTATAAAAAGGAGAAACGAGTTGTAAGAGAGTATTGGTCTTCGCCCATTGAAGGAAAACTGTTAGTGGATGCTGGTGGCCTTAACGGAGGTGGAATCGAGAGTGGACGCAGGTCACAATGACTAGACCACTATAAAACTCGATTTGCATTTCATTGATATTGCTTTAATTACTTATTAAACTTATTCTAAGTCAAGCACACTTTCAACATTTCCAACACGATTTTTCATTGAATGAAAGTTTTGGAATCATTGAGGCTTTATCAAAGCACTAATTCACCCTCCGTCTTAGTGTCGATTTCGATCGTAGCAATTGGTATCAGAGCCAGTTTCTCTCTCTTTGGTTTAACACCAAAGAGAGATGGCTTTTTTCAGCTTTCACGAAGGTCATTCTATCATTCATCCTCCTATGTTCAATAGGACGAACTACACATATTGAAAAACTCGATTGAGAGTTTTCTTGCTTTCTATAAATTTTGATTTATGGAACATTGTTAAAAGCAGTTTTGAAAAGTTTTTCAAACCAATGAACGAATTGAATGATTTGGAGAAGACTTTTTTTTTAATGCTAAAGCAATAAACGCTTTGTTTTATGCCTTAGACAAAAACGAATTTAATCGAGTTTCTATTTATTAAACTATATATGAGATTTATCATACTCTTGAAATTATACATGAAGGCACAAGTAGAGTTAAATATTCTAAAATTAATCTTTTGATGCATGATTTAAATTATTTCATATAAAGCCAAGCAAAACTATTGTTGACATATATACCCGTTTTATGGATGTTGTCAATAGTTTAAAAAGTCTTAGTAAATGTTTTTCTAATTTTGAACTTGTTAATAAAATACTAAGATCCTTTCCAAAAAGTTAAGATCTAAAAGTGACAGTAATACAAGAGACAAAAGACTTGAATACTTTCTTTCTTGAAAAACTTATCGAGTCTTTAATGACCTATGAAATGACTTATATCGAATATGAGAATAACCTTCCAAAGAATATAAATAATTTGACACTTCGAACAATAGAAGACCACTTGAGAGAAAACTCAAGTGATGATGATAATGATAATAACTTTAAACTCCTAATAATAAAATTTAAAAGATTCAAAAAACAAAAATTAAAGAATAAAAATAAACTTAAAAAAGGATAAAACAACTTGCTATAAATGTAATCGGCTAGGGCACTTAAAAAGTGAATGTCCACAAATGAAGAAGAAGCTACAAAAGAAGAATTAAGGTGACATGGGACGAATTAAGTGCATCCAAAGATGAGGTTGCAAACTACGCCTTGGTGGCCTTCGACAACGAGGTAAGTGACTCAACCAAAACGCCTTTACCTTACTATGAAATTAATTGATATATTTCATGAGTTGTTATTTAATTAGTTAGTAACAAATAAAAAATATAAAAAAATTCATGCTTCTCTTTCTAGTGATTTTAAAAAATAAAAAATGAGCATGACAATTGCATGTTAACTCCTTACACTAAATGTAATGAGTTAGATTCACTAAAGAAGGAAACTATATTACTGCAATAAATAATAATAAAAGAAAAATCATTGGAATTAAAACGATTATTAACAAATCGAATCTTTTGTGTGAAGATGCCATGTTAGTGGACATAACTCATTAAATATTTGTGTAATAAGTGATAAAAATTTGAATCTAATGCTTGCATACCAAATAAAAATAATTCTATGAATGCTTAAATGTTTATCTTGATGATTTTCATGATGAGGCTTGTTTTTTGGTTTTTAAATATTGATGCATATTTTATTTGGCATAAAAGACAGAGGCATACTTGTATGAAATAAATCACATAAATTGAAATACATAAAAAGAGGTATGCATCTTTTTTGAAAATATTTTTATTTCTAAAACTTATCAAGATTTTTAATCCATGTATATTATTATTTTTTGAATCTCTTGAACTATGAAAGTGATTTTGATGATATGAATTTGAATGAGTTATTATCCATGATCTTGATTCCTTGATAATTATAACTTGAGATTTTATGAATCAAGATCTTTTATTCTCCTATGTTCCTTTTTGTGATTTACTAAAGAGAATATCTTTTTTGGAATTTATGACTTAAGATTTTTCTTACTATTCGATCTCCCAAGATATTAAAAAAATATATTAAAATGAATCATGTCTTTTGGTATTCATATGATCTTTGATATTATATCCTTCTTGACATGATTTTCATTATATACAATTCCCTTATATTTATGGTTGTATACCTTATGTGATGCTCAGAGCATTGATGTAAGAAGAAAAATTTACACCATTGTATTATTCCTCTCTTCTTCTCTTTGACAATAACAAAGGGGAAAAAGTCTTACTAGCTTGCACATCACAAAAAGAAGCAAAAATTGCTAGTTTGCACATTTCGAGGAAAGAAAACTTGCTAGCTAGCAAAAGGAAGCAAAAATCGCTACATATTGCAAAAGAAAGCAAAATTGCATGGTTGCGCATTCCAAAAAAGTAGAAACATGCTCTTTTGCACATTTCAATAGAAAAAGTACTAGCTTACTCATCTAAAAAGAAGCAAAACTTGCTAGCCTTCATACTTCAAAGAGAAGTAACACTTGCCAACTTATTAGCTTGCATGTTCTAAAGTGATGTAAATCTTGCTAAATTGCTAGCTTGAAAACTTGTTAGTTGTGTTTCTTCTTTTTGTTGATGACAAAAGGGGATAAGTTATGATGATGATCATGCAAGGTGTACTTTGATTATGCATGAAATACTCATGATTTTAAGATGCATGCAATGATGTGATTAATTGGTTCTTTTAATATTCATGATGCATGTAATAATGAAATAGTCATGCTTTCTGAATTTAAAGTTTCTATCAATATAACATATTGATAGAGGGAGTTTAGTTTAAACTCCGTCATCAATTGATTATCATCATCAAAAAGAGGAAGATTGTTTAATCTCAGATTTTGATGATGAAATCAATTGATGAGTTTGTGATCTAATCTACGTTTTGAGTGATGCAGGACTAGCGTCAATCAAAGAGAGGCAAATTGATTGAAGCAGGAGGAATCATACGTTATGCCGGAATTGAACATATTAGGAGATTGGATGTTGGGCCACAGGATCGGTCGATGTGTCGACAGAAAGACTTCATGCCATGAGTTTAGGCATCGGGCCGAAGGATTGGACATTGCACCAAGGAGATCGAAAGTTGCGAGAGTCAACATGCCGATTGAGTAATACACTGAAGGAGAGAACAATGTAACGAAGGATCGGACAAAGCACTAGAAGAACCAATGACATGGTAGACAATATATAATTCGTGCTTTATAATAATTTATCTAGATCAAGTTAGTTTAGGTCTAATTGAAGTTGGTATTGGGGTGAAACAATGCCAACTCAAATAGGGGCCAATTGGGCTTGAATTAGGGCTGAATTGGGTATATTGTTTGACCCATTCAATGTCTTATAGCAAGGTCTCGCAGTGGTACTGCCCAGACTAGGCGATGGTACCGCTCAAACTAAGCAATGATACTGCCAAACTGGGTAGTGGTACCAATCAGACATAGTCTCCCAAATTGTGTCAGGTGGTGGTACCGTCCAGTATTAGTGTGTTAGGCGGTAGTACCATCAGACTAGGCGATGGTACCGCCAATATCTCGAAATCTCAGGGATTTAAATTTTGGCTCCACTTTTTGAAGTCATTTGAGGCCTATAAATATCCTACTCATCCCTACTTAGTAAAAATATCAACTGAGAACAAAAACTGAGGAAAACACTATTGTAATCATGTGAGAATTCCCTTCCTCTAGCTCTAAGTATTGATTTCAGTTTAAGAGAGGAGTGAGTGGGTTGTAAAGGTTATCTCCTAAACCTATAAAAAGAAGAAAGAGTTGTAAGATGGTAGTTGGTCTTTACTCATTGAAGGAAGACCGTTAGTGGATATCGGTGGCCTCAATGGAGAAAAAATCAAGAGTGGACGTAGGTCACGATGATCGAATCACTAAAAAAACTCAGTTTGCATTTCTGTTTGTTTTTTATTATCATTGATATTCCTTTAATTGCTTATTGTATATATTCTAAGTCAAGCACACCTTCAATATTTTTGACATAATTTTTCATCGAACGAAAGTTTTTGAATCATTAAGATTTTTATCGAAGAAGTAATTCACCCCCTCTTAGTGTCGATTTTCGTCTTAACATAAATAAGTCTCTCTTGAGACCCACATGAAAGATAAAGCTAAACAACCACATTTTGATGTAACATTGAAAAACTTAGAATCGAATTATTGAATATATCACTTTAATAGTTTATTGTAAAATTATGAATTTGAATCTTAACTTTATCATTTTATTTTAAAAAAATATTAAATATAAATAATAAATAAGTCTTCGTCTTGAGGCCCACATGAGATGATGTGAGTGTTAGCTTTTAGATACAAATGATTCGGATGCATGATAGCTGATGTCACAACTCATCTAAACTAATAATTCATAGCCACTAATCAATATAAATTGATGGGTCAAATACACCTGTGATATAAAAAAAATTCTAAAAGAAAAAAATTAGAAAGATAAAGCTAAACAAAAAAAATATTTTAAAAAATATATATTAAATACAAACAACAAATAAGTCTTCATCTTGAGACCCAAATAAAAGATAAAGCTAAACAACAATATTTTGATGTAGCAATGAAAAACTTTTATAATTGAATATATCACTTTATTGAATATATTATTTTAATATTTTATCATAAGATTATGAATTTGAATCTTAGCTTTATCATTTATTTATTTTTAAATATTAAATATAAATAATAAATAAGTCTTCGTCTTGAGGCCCACGTGAGATGATGTGAGTGTTAGCTTTTATATGCGAATGATTCGATTGCATGATAGCTGATGTCATGACTCATCCGAACTAATTATTCATAGCCATTAATCGATATAGATTTATGGGTCCAATACACTCGCGATATAAAAAAATTCTAAAAGAAAAATGTTAGAAAGATAAAAATAAATATAAAATATATTTTTAAATATATATTAAATATAAATAATAAATAAGTCTGGACCCACATGAAAGATAAAACTAAACAACCATCTTTTAATGTAACGTTGAAAAACTTGGAATAAAGTTATTGAATATACCACTTTAATAGTTTATCGTAAATTATGAATTTAAATCCCAACTTCATTATTTATTTTTTTTAAAAAAATATTAAATACAAACTAAGTCTTAGTCTTAATGCCCACATGAGATGATGTGAATGTTAGCTTTTTATATACAAATGATTCAACATGGTTGCATGATAGCTGATATCAGACTCATTCGAATCAATAATCATAGCCATAGATTAATATGGATTGATGGTCCAATACACCCATGATATAAAAGAATTTTAAAGGAAAAAAATCACAAAGATAAAAATAAACCATCTTTTGATGTAACTTTGAAAAACTTGGAATCAAGTTATTAAATATATCACTTTAATAGTTTATCATAAGATTATGAATTATAAATTTGAATCCTAGCTTCATCATTTATATTTTTAAAAATACATTAAATATAAATAACAAATAATTTTTCATCTTAAGCCCACATCAGATGATGTGAGTGTTAGTTTTTATATTCGAATGAATAGACATGGGCTAAATATAAAACTAAACAATCTTTTAGCTTGATTCCAAACCAATAATTCACTACTCATCAGATGATGAATCGACATCAGATGATGTGAGTGTTAGTGTTAGTGTCACTACTCATCCAAACCAATAATTCAGAGTTAAAGATAAAGCTAAACAATCTTTTTCGATATAACCTTAAAAAACTTAGAATTAAATTATTGAGTGTATCATTTTAATACTTTACCATATGATTTTGAAATCAAATATTATTTTCATAATTTCTCGTTTAAAAAATTATATACATTAAATATAAAAAATAAATAAATCTTCCTCTCGAGGATCACATGAGAGATGATGTGAGTGTCAGCTTCTATATGCGAATGATTCAACATGGTTGCATGATTCAACCACGGAGTCGAGTTGTTTCTTTCTAATTGACACTCACTAGCAACTATCTCAGCGTTATTTTGTTGACTATGATTGCACAGGCCATCGCACGTTGAAGTCTCCGAAACAGAGCTCCCTGAACACGCTGGTTGAGTTCAAAAAATCTACCACGGAGTCGATTCAAAGAATCCGTGAAACAACTGTGTATAACCAGCAGCTCAGCGCGGAGGTCGGAGGAATCGCATGACGAAATATTGGGAACAGCTAGCAAAATTTGACATCCTGCCGATGAATCCACAGAATCTGGGAGAGGATTACAAGACTGTACTACTGAAGTATATAGCATGTGTCTCCTATGGCACGCCTAAGTTTATTGAGCATAGGTTATCGAACATCCATAAGCACTATGCCCCCGCAATCAACATAAGACAGAATATGGTACGAGCATTTCGAGAGATGCATGCAAGTTGAAATTAATGTTTCTGGTCCCAACCCCCACAGGGTGAATGTGGGGGTTGGGACCAGAAACATGCAAGTTGAATACGGGCATTTCGAGAGATGCATGCAAGTTGAAATTAATGTTTCTGGTCCCAACCCCCACAAGTTGAAATTAATGTTCATTGCATGAAGCAAACACAACCCCCACAGGGTGAATGTGTTGGATGCTTTCGTTCATTCTCGGAAGTTGAAAGCATAAAGTGTCCACACACACAAGTTTCTTCAGGAGCCTATTGAGTTAACTTCATGTGAAGTCAATAGTGACTCTTACCAAATATTGTGCTGATATTACTGATGCAATATAATAACAACATTTTAATTGGACTTGACTACATGCATCTTTTCATGCTAAAAAGAACAAAAAAAAATATTTTCGACGTGCTAAATACTTTAGTAAATGAGCACATTGTGAGCTGTTATGTTCAATGAGACAAATAGACAAATCAGTATTTTTATTATCCTTTATTCATGATAAGTTAAGGGGGGTTTGGGATAAATATAGTATCCAAAAATGTTAATTAAGAAGTAGAAGAGGTTAATTGACAAAAAAAAATTAGAGATGGTCATCAATCTAAATGATGAATTTGATCCGACATGACCTGCTTTTCAAATATTAGCATAATAGAATTGATCATCAATTCAAAGTGTTGGTTCCTCGTTTGCATCTTAATATCTCAAGTTGAAGGATGTTATAAAACTACATCAGATAATCTCTGGTGTGAACTTTTCGATGTTTAAGTTAACGAACTATTTTTCTTATGACGTTCCGATTGATTATCAATTCTAACTATATTAAAAGTACCATCATCACGTCCCTCTCATAAAATTAGGTGGAGATGGCTATCACGCTTTGAACAATATAAAATTGTGTTCCCTAATGCTAAATATTTGACGTCCTAATTAACTCATTTTGCACGGCATAAGTTTCCATTTGGTGGGTCTGTGTTGAGCTGAGGACTGTCTTTTAGCTACCTTCTTGTCAGCTAATAATTGATGCCAAAAGAATCAGTAGATTTGATTCCAAAATACACATTTATTATGTATCATTTTCTTGTTACGAAACACATAAAAAGCGACCAAAGTTAATTCCACTAAATTGAATCACACTCTTAGAAATTTCAGATGGGATCGAGCCACTAATCAGACATCAGCTAGCAAAGAACGAAGAAGAACTATGATGTCTCATTTCAACCAATCAACGGCATAGCCCACATTGCATGTAATCGTAGAAGAGTAGAATTACAGTTCTAAATTGAACGGAGCTTAAAGCTAGCAACAATTCTTTATTAGAATTGAAGAGTCATATTTGTCTCACACCACATCGGGCAATTGAACAATAGGATTATCAAAAGCACAAGAACTGCGAGAGAGAGAGAGAGAGAGAGAGAGAGAGAGAGAGAGAGAGAGAGAGAGAGAGAGAGAGAGAGAGTATTGAGAATTTAGGAGGGATTTTTATTTTTATTTTTTGAGATCGTCATAACTAAAACTTGGTTTCTTACCATCAAAACGCATCGTGTCTTCCATGACAGAGTGTTCAACAAAAACATAAAGTTGTTTTCTTCTTGCTTTGGGGAAGCTGTTGAAGGCACCCAAGAACTCATATGATGTAGGAAAGACGACTTGCTTGTGTATACATCTGATTCGATATCAATTTAACTTAGAAACTTCTTCTGTCTTATAAATTTGAATCCTCATTGATGATGGAAAGAGTGTTACATCTCTTGGACGATAATTATGTGATTTGTAGGGTTGCAGTGGTGGATTAGATTTCAAATTAGATGGATTTGTAATTATTGATTTGAGCTTAAGCTTTCTAAACTAAGTGAGAATCAAGGCTTCATTGTGTAAGCCATGGCATGTAAAGCAATTGAACACTTTAATCCATAATCCATATATGTTTTATTCTATTGCACAAAAACATGTAGTTTGTGTTTCCAAAAGAGAAATGTATTAACTAAGCAATAGAAACAAGAAAGAAGCTCTGTAGATCAAAAGCACAAAAAAACAATTGGGCTGAGAGGGTCAGTTCCCTCTTCAAAAAAATACAGATTCGATTAGCCTAACATATCTAGTGAACTAATTTGCAGCCTTATTCCACTCTCTATATATATACATGAGAGATTATGCACGAATCAAAACAATACTGAGCGGAAGGACAGCTCTTTAGCAATCCTAAGCCGCATTTCAGTTCAAATTTTCTAAAGATCCACTGAGCGGAAGGAATGCTTTGGGACTGCTCAATTAGACTCGAGAACCACTGCGGAAGCTGCTCCATTTGTAGTGGACATATCAGTTTTATGTGTGGCAGCCGGTCGAGACTATCCAGGTGCTCCAGATTTGGACAACCATGAACTTCTAAAAACTTCACGGAAACATTGGATATTCTGTTCAACTTCTTGTTGTCTGCGACTCTGAGAACGTCATCCAACCGGAGGTTTGTGACTTCTCTTAAGTCGTGAGCTCCATAGAGGTACAATTCTTTCAAGTTGGTACCATGGGATAGGCCTTCCGGAAGAGCTCTCAGCTTGGAGCAGTCGGCAAGAACACACTCCTTTAGATTGGGAAACAGTCTTCCCTGCCCGCCTACCGACCATTCTTCCCGGTTGGACATGTCGTTGAACTCCAGATGTTCGAGTTTCGGGAATGCGGAAGATCCCACCGGCAAACTGCAGCCGAGAAATTCAACTCCGATGGTTTTGACGGCTTTGAAACTTATGATCTCCAGATATTTTAGCAGCGGCAACATGCCTAGAGGAGGTAGCTCGGTGCATGATGGGAAGTGCCAGAGCTTCAAGTATTCCAGGTTAGCAAAAGATTGGTCCAGCGAGTGTGACACCATCCAGCCTGGGAGTCTTCGACCGAAGAATTGGTTGATGGTAAGGTCTTCAGGGTTGTTGGAGGAGAGAGTTCATTATATATCTTCTCTGCTCTCCCGATTTCCTCCTCGTCCTCCTGGTCATGCATGTTGTTCCCATCTCCATTATCTTCTTCTTCCTCCTCGTCTTCACTCTCTTCGCCCTCATCTACACCGTCATCGTCGACTTCAACATCCTCGCCATCGTCCGCGACATGCATCCAACTCAAAAGGAGATGACTAAGGAAGCGTTTCTCCGCAAGTACCGACGCTGATCCCGTCGCTACTGCTCTCTCCAGTTTGGATATTCTCAGATATCTTAGCTCGAAAAGCGCTCGCAATTCCTCCAAGTCGCACCCCTCGTCCATCTCATTCGTTGGGTCATCAAGGCCGACCACAAATCCTTAAAGATTGTTAAGCTTTGTTAACTTTTAGATTCCCTTTGGTACATGAGTCAGCGGAGTATCGAAAGCATCGAGACACCTCAGACTGTGCAGCCTCGTGACAGCATTAGGAAGCCTGTGCAAGTGGTTGCAGTGGGAAACGATCAAAGTCTAGATGTTTGCAAGTCGCCCTATCGTTTTGGTATATCATTAATCTTTGTACCATGAAGATCTAAGTATCTTAGATGCAATGGATCCTCGATGCAATCCGAAATTCTATCGATCGATGTATCTCTCAAATCCAACACTTGTAGGTGCGGTAACCTTCTCAGCACCATCGTCGTCGATTATCTTGGTCCTGGGGGACTCAGAATTAAAATTCTCAAACATTCCTGTTCCATAATTCGTTTGGGGAGTAGTAATTTGTCACCCATGTTAGAAAATGACAACCTACGAATCTTGGTGTTTGCTTGTATATCTAATTCCCCTCCATGTCTAATCGAAATCCCTTCGTCTCTCATCAAATATGCACCAAGGGATCGTAAACGTTCATGCATAGAGCAACAGCTATTGTCTGCGTACAGTGGATCCAGCTGTAGCAGATTCCTCGAAACTAGTTCCCAATAGTACTCCTCGGCTACATGTTCCATCAATCTATTATTATTTCCATGTTATACGATAAGGCCTTCAGCCACCCAAAACCGAACGATCTGTCTGAAATGTATAGTACTTCTCTCTGGGTATAAGGAGCAATAGATAAAACATTTGTTTCAGGTAAGATGGTAAATCCTGGTGGCTCAAATTCAAAGCCCCCGGTACTCCATCCTCCATCTTGTTCATACTTCAAGCATCACTCTCAAGGACTTCTTCCCACTTCACTATGCTTCTGTTCTTGTAAGCTAAAACCCCTGCAATAGCTTTAATGGAAAGAGGAAGTCCATCACATTTTCTAACAATTTTCCTACCTACGCATGTCATCCTCCTCCCCAGCTTCGAATACTATCTTCCGAAGCAACATCCGCCCACTATTTTCATCCATTTTCTCCACTTGGTGGATATAGCTATGTCTGATACCTATCAACACACTTTCTTTTCTCGTGGTAACTAAGATCGTGCAGCTGCCTTCTCCTTTACTTAGTGGTCTCCTGAGGAAATCATTCCAAACAGTTGCACTCCAAACGTCGTCCAACACGAGAAACAAGTTTTTGGTCAGGAGAGAGGCGAGTTTAGGTTCCAATTCTGACATGCTTTCTCCCTTAAAAGATTCTGCACCTTCGGCTGCACACCTTACTAGCTCTTTCAGTAATTCGATCTCGGAATAATCCTTAGACACATACAACCATTTACTGATAGGAAAGTTGTCCTTGATCCTTTGTTCGTTGTATATTTTACGTGCTAAAGTGGTCTTTCCGATGCCACCCATCCCTACAATCCCAAAAACACGACACTTTTGCTTATTTTTCTGGAGCATGGCATCAATCAGATTGTGGGCAGCTACTTCAATTTGTTCCCCTACAATGTCCTCCTCAACTTCTAAGGGAGATGTCTCCCGTGTAGTTGTTTTGTGAGGTTGGGGTTCTTGGGTTGCCGACACTATCTCAGACACCAAGGCATTGAACTCGGCCATTTCTTTCAGTCTAGCATTAAGTGCTTCGATTTTGGGAGCGATCTCATGACGGCATTTAGTGCACTTAAAGCTAGAGGAAACAAAGCTGAGAGGGGAGCTTACCGCTGACGCTGATGCCGGCGGAGCTTCCAAAGTTTCCCACCTTCGATCGTGCAGAGATCGATGATATCATCGGCATCGTACATGAGATCTTTCAGCATCCTCACCCAGTTGTCAATGACGGCGCTCCCACGCCTCTTCCGCTCTGCATCTTGGATCAAACATCTGATTTTGACCAAGTTTTCCGTCAGGGATTTGATCTCCTTCTTCACACCTAGCACCTTGCACATCTCTCCCTCCAGAAACTCTGTTACGACTTTAAGGTATCTTGAAACAAAGAAATTAAGGATCATTGCCATGATCTCTTTGACACCAACCGAGGAAATGCCACACCACTCAGAAAGAAAGTTTGATGTGTTGTTTGCACGGCCAAGTGTTCCTTGAGCACAAATATATTTGTATCCAAGAGCAGCATCATCAGTAGAACAAACAGGCTAAAACAAACCACGCCTGCAAACAAAATTACGACAAATGTCAAGGATGGAGTCTTACCTTCACCGGTTCCCGTTTGCAAGCGAAACAAAAAAAATGGAACGCTCGTCTGTCTGCATTCAAACCGGTAGCTATAATTTTAAGATGAGAGCGCACTCGCATGCAGCAGTATCTATGTTTCTTTCCACTGTGCATGTTTTGTTGCATTAGATACCAGAAATCTCCGGTCATTGGTCGAGTCATGAAATCGTACGAGCGGCCCGGCCCCTAACGACAGAAGTTAATCGACCGAGGAACAACATGGAATTGTTTCCTAAGGTGATCCATGCAGTAGCCGTCAGAAATCAGATTACCTTATCATCTACTTTCTTAGTCTTCCGAGATCTGAGACAAATAAGACGAGTAGCTCAACGGAGAAGACGGCAGAGTCACATGGCGAAATCTCGGAAGTAGAAGTCGCGGTATCTGGGAAGTGTGTGCAACTGTTCAAGTTTTAGATGAAGATGAGACCCAGCAGCTCAGCGGAGTGGACGGAGGAGTTGCGGGGCGAAGTCTCGGAAACAGAGATCGCAGGACACGCTGAACAGCTGTGTTTGCTGAGTTCGAAAAATCTGCAAGGAGTCGATTCAAAGAATCTGTGAAACAACTGTGTATAACCAGCGACTCGGCGCAGAGGACGGATGGCGAAATATTGGAAAGGAACGAATTCGAAACAGAGCTTCTAAATGATAATTTCTCATAGCGCTTCTTTATTTTTTTTTAATTTCTCACAGCGCTTCTATTTTAAAAAGATTTCGAAACAGAATTTTTCTAAATGATAATTTTATCCTTTCGTCAGCTGTCCCCTCCATTTAGTCTAACCCATCGGCCATCGTCTTTGTCGTCGCCCTCGTCATAACCTAATGGTCTATGATAACGATATTCGTCCACTGATAGAGAATAACCTCGTATATAATGGAGGAGGGTAAGCATGAGGGCTATAACAAAAGAGACAATCCTGCTTGTATGCCGTAGAGGAGGGTGGCCAACGGTGGCTATGGGACGATGGAGGTATTAGCGGGTCTAACGAAAAAAGAGATTAAATGATTTTTTTCATTAGACTAGAAACGTTGTTTTAGAAAAAAAAAGTATGAGCATTCTAAAAATATTTCGAAAAGTATAATTCTAAAAAAATTGATATCGTACCAATAAATTCATACTATGGATGTACTCTTGAAGTATAGTATGAAACTTGTATGACGAGCAATAATTTAATTATTTAAAATAGATATCTCCACTATTAAAAACTATGCCCCCACTATCAAGTATTTAAAATAGGTGGTATAATTTAATTCAAATCTAATATTCATGTGATAATAAAATATAGAATAAAAATAAATAAAAGTAGAAGATTTATATTCAATTCATTTTTGCTATCGAACAATTTCATTTTAATAACTTTTGATATTCTTAACATATCCTATGCAAATGGATATAAATGTCCTCAATTTACTATTTAATTCTAACAATTTTTTTTAAATCTAATTATATTATTGTTGTTGTTGTTGTTATTCTCTTCTTAATCATCAAAGCATCTATCATTGTTGGAGATACAAAATAATTAAAAATAAATAAATAAATAATCAAATGAAACTTTATGAAGATTGAAGAGGTGGTGAGAAATAATTTTTGATATTTGTTGGATCGATTTAACATGTTTGGTTAAATGCTCGGAAGATGATATTCTGGGTATTTTTGTAACAATCTGAAAGATATTAGTTTTTGGATTATCAATAAGATGTTATATTATAAGTCATCTTTTAGGGTTGTCTATAGAAATCTACATACAACATGATCATTGATTGAAGGATACTTTATTTTTATTGGATAATAAAAAAAAGATAGAAAAAAGGGTTAGGACACTCTTAGAATCATTTTTTATTAGGTAGTATGGACATTTCATTTTTTTTTAATACCAATTTTGTCCTAATAAAACTTTAGATCAGTTCGGGTCTGTGAATCGGTTCCAAGTCCACGAACTTGTTCCAGTCAATGAACTGTTCCCTAAACCTTTCTTGGGCTTGTCACCTTTCCCTCTATCTCCTCCTCCCCCATCTTCCGGTGGCATCCAACTTAAACTCGTCGAGTTTGCATCCAGAGAGATGGTAGATGGTCATGCAAAGAAAAATATCGAATCTACCTGCAGAAGGTTCCTCCAAACTAGTTCTAGCCCACGGCACTCATCGGCTACATCTTCCATCAACCTACCTACCTCCTCGTTCTACAATAAAGCCTTCAGCCATCCAAAACGGAGCAATACCCTTGTAATACAGAAAGACCTTCGTAGAGAAAGAACAATAAAGAAAAAATTGTTTTAGACGAGATGGTAAATCCTCGTAGCTCGGTGGCGATGCTCCTACCGCTCCACATCTTGAACGTAATATCTGATAGCTTCCAACCTTCGCTGCAGACTCATATTAATTTCATACTTCCAATGGACCGGAGTTAAGGCTTACAAGCGTTCCAAAGAGTAACTAAGACCAGCTAAATCATATTAATTTCAGGTTTCCAACGAACGAATATATATTGATCCCGAATACATTTACATGAGAAGGAAAAATATGAATGTAATAAACGAGGTCATGGAATGCATTCCATGCCATGTACTAAGAAAGAAGGTCATCCATATGTCGGTACGAGAACGAAGTTGAGGGTTGCTGCAACCCAACACCACAATGACTAAACAGAGTGGCTTCTGAATTCATTATTGACCTGGTAGACGATGAACGAGGTGGTGTGTAACGCTTCCAATCCAGCGGATAGTACAATGTTATAATTATGTAGATTTTGATTGCAAGGGCAGAATCAAAATAAACTAGATTTCATAATTATCACATAATCTAATTCATGATAAATCAACCCATAGGATAGGATGTACAATAGATTTAACAACTCGGTAAGAATTCTCAATATTTCAATCCAAATAACATAGAAAATAATCTAAACATACAGTGATCTTAATAGATTAATTATATAATTTAATCAATAACCGATCCATCATGTTTCAACCGCACACTCAGAAAAACTTAATGATAATCTGATATAAGCAACCCACAGTCCAATAAACACCGTGATTCATATGTTAATCAAAACTTATCATAAATAAATAATAAAAAGATGAAACCATTAAATCCCGGCATCAAATACCTTTATTCGCAAAATATTATATAAAGGAAGCATAAACTGGCGCAGAGACCTTTCTTTGACCCTGCAAAGAAATCAACAAAAGAATTAAGAGAATATATACACACATATATAGCTAAGTTATCGGATAGAACCAAGAAAATGACTTACAAGGAACACCAATGCCCTTATTCTGGAGGTACATTTGTGTCATACTTATATGGATCCTTGATGTATCGCATGTATTCTTCGGAATCAGTTTGAAATTTGACATCTGGAATCCGTTGGATGATGTTCCAATGCTCGTTGCCATCGAGACAGCTCCTTAGCAGCACTACGTTGCAGTACACTTCAAGTTTGCGGAAGCTCCATTGTGCAGAATTAGGGCGCTGTTGATCAATTAAGCGGGATAACCACTGGGGAAGCTGATCCATATGTTCCGGACATATCAGGACCCCGTGCTGCAACTTGTCGAGATTATCCACGCACTCTAGATTGGGGCAATCCTCCACCTCCAGATACTTCATGGCAACGTCGGATATTCTGTTCAGCATCTTGTTATCTATGACATTCAGCTTGTAACTCAAGCGGAGCTTTGTGACTTCTCTCAAGTTGTGAACTCTCCAAATGTACAATTCCTTCAAGTTGGTAGCGTGGGATAGGCCTTCCGGAAGAGCTCTCAGTTTGGGACAATCTACCAGAAAACATTTCGTTAGATTGGGAAACAGCTTCAGGTGTGTTCTGTGACCACCTTCCTCCACCCCGCATAGTGACCATTCTTCCCAGTTGGGCACGTCGTTGATCTCCAAATACTCAAGTTTGGGAAATGCACAAGTTCCTGGGAAACTGTGGCCGAGAAACTCAGGCCCAATGGTTTTGACCGCTTTGGCTCCTATGATCTTAAGAGATTTCAGCAGGGGCAGCATGCCCAGAGGAGGGAGCTCTGTGCATGATGGTAACACCACAAGAAACAAGTATTGCAGGTTAGGGAGTGATTCGCCCAGGGAGGACGACATCATCCAGTTTGGGAATTGTCGACCCGGGAATTTTTCGATGAAAAGATTTCGTAGGCTCGAAGGAGGAGAGAGTTCATTACATATCTTCTCGGCTCCCGTCTGGATTTGCTCCTCCTTTCTCCATGTTGTTGCTCTTCTATCCTCACCTCTGTCAGTGGCATCTCCATCTTCCCCATCTTCTGGTGGCATCCAACTTAAAATTAGTTCCCTAAGAGACCGTTTCTCCGCTAGTGCCGAAGCTGCCGTCACTGCCCTCTCTAGCCTGTATATGCTTAGATATCTTAGCTTGGAAAGAGGTTGTAGCTCGTCTAATCCACACCCAGCCTCGTCCACCTCGTTCGTCGAATTGTCATGACCGATCACAAATCCTTCAAGTCTATTAATATTTATCAATTTTTTGATTCCCTTCGGTACATGAGTCAGAGGAGTATCTTTAATAACAAAACTCCTTAGATTGTGTAGCCTCGCGATGGTCATGGGAAGCTTGTGCAAGTTTTTACATCCTGAAATATTCAAAGTTTGAAGGTTTACAAGGCGCCCTATCGATTCTGGTATCTCATGAATCTTTGTTCTATCAAGATCTAGGTATCTTAGGTGCAATAGATCTCCGATGCAATTTGGAATTCTTTCGATTGATGTCTCGCAAAGATCCAATACTCGTAAATTTGGTAACCCTTCGAATACTTTATCATCAATCATGGTGGTTGAGAGTGAGTCTCTGACCATTAAAGTTCTCAAACATTTTTCTTCTATGATGTGATCCGGCAGTATTAGTTTTATTCCCATGTTAGATATCGACAATCGACGAATCTTCGCATTGGCTTTTATATCTAATCTTTGACCAACTGTAATCGAAAGTCCTTCTTCTTTCATCAAGTATGTAGCGAGCGCTCGTAAATGGTCATGCATGCAAAACAAGCTCTTGTTTATAGCCGATGGAACCACTTGTACAAGGTTCCTCGAAACTAGTTCCCAATAGTACTCCTCGGCTACATCTTCCATCAGCCTACCTCCTGCTTCGACAATAAGGCCTTCTGCTACCCAAAACCGAATAATATCATTGTAATGAAAAACCTGCCACATGAAGAACGAGCAATAAAGAAAGCATTGTTTCAGATGAGATGGTAGATCCTCATAGCTCAAGTGCAAAGCCCTTGGAACTTCTTCGTCGATCTGCCGGTTCGTACTCCATGCGTCATTCTGGAGGACTTGTTCCCACTCCGCTGTGCTTCTGTCCTTGGAAATTAGAACCCCTGCAATAGCTTTGATAGCAAGAGGAAGTCCATCACATTTTCTAACAATTTTCCTACCTACTTCCTCCAACCTACGCATGTCATCCTCCTCCCCAGCTTCGAATACCGTCTTCCCAAGCAACATCCACCCGCTGTTATCATCCATTTTCTCAGCATGGTGCATATAGCTGGCTTTCACACCACTTAACACTGTTTTGATTCGAGTGGTAACTAAGATCGTGCGGCTACCTTCTCCTTTACTTAGTGGTTTCCTCAGGAAATCAGTCCATACTTTTGGACTCCACACGTCGTCCAACACGAGAAATAAATTTTCAGTAAGGAGCGAGGCAAGTTTGGGTTCCAATTCTGCTCTGCTTTCTCCCTCAAAAGATTCTGCTTTGGTTTCATCTCCTGCACACCGAATTAACTCTCTGAGTAACTTGATCTCCGAATAATCATTTGAGATATACAACCACTTTCGGATAGGAATGTTTGCTTTGATCCTTTCATCATTATATATTTTACTTGCCAGAGTAGTTTTCCCGATTCCACCCATTCCAACAATCCCAAAAACACGACACTTTTGTTCGGTGTTCTCCAACATGCGATTGATTAGATCGTCGGCAGCTTCTTCGATTTGTTCCCCCACAATGTCCTCCTCAACTTCCAAGGGAGACGTCTCACGTGGTGGAGGTGATTTTTTAGGGTGGAGTTTTTGGCTTGCGGGCTGTAGATTTCGAAGGATGGAGTTATCTGCCGCTATTCGTTTCAGCCTATCATTGATTGCTTCGATTTGGCCTGCGATCTCATGGCGGTATTTGGTACACCGAAAGCAGGAAGAGACGTAGCTGAAAGGAAGGCTTACCACCCCTGAGGCCGATGCCGACTTCCGAACCTCCAAGGGCTTTCCCCCTTCCATCACGCACAGATCGATGACGTCGTCGGCGTCGTACATGACTTCCTTCAGCTTCCTCACCCAGAGCTCCATGACGGGATCCCCGCTGCGGCTCTTCTGCTCGGCATCCTGGAGGAAACATCTGATCGTCTCCAGCGTCTCCTGCAGCGCCTTGATCTCCTTCTTCACGCCCAGCACTTTGCATATCTCTCCCTCCACGAAAGCTGCCACATCGTTGACGTATCTCGAAACGAAAGTATCCAGAACCATTGCCATCTCTCGAGGACGAACAGGGAAAAGGCCTCGGCACTCTCGGGAAGAAGACTCGATGCCCCAAGTGGTGGTTCCTCGAGCACACTTACGTATGATGCTTAATGCCTACACCGATCGAATTTTCATCAAAAGAATAAATTGCATTGAGAAGCATGACCGATCGATACAACACCAATAGCATGCATCCGTTCGTTCATGACAAATAGCAACTAGCTGGCTGAGGTGTTGACTTGTCGGAGCCAATAATTCATGGCGTCATCGATGAGCATTGAGGAGGGCGATGTGAAAGAATTTTCCTTTTTTAATAAAACAATAATAATATGACGTTGATAGGCTACCAGCTTAAGGTTGACTTAATAATAATAATAATAATAATAATAATAATAATAAAACAATGCCTTGGGGTATATTGTGAAAAGCTTGTCCTGAGTCCTGATCAAAATTGGATTTTTTGGATATTCATAAACTTAATCTTGATTTGTTAGGGAGATTAGGATATGAAGTATAGAAAATAATTAATGAGTTTTTTTCAAGAATAATCGACTTTCACTCACAGGAATCATAAGCATGATTTATTCGGTTTTACAAAAGTGATATTTTAACAAGAGTGATATTTTACAAAAAAATATTTTATCAAGAAAAGTCATTACTAATTGATATTTATCGGAAGGTGGTTTTCTATTGAAAAATTATCCGATGTATTTTTTTTATAAATATCAATTGTATTTTCCTATTCAAATTTTTTTTTTTTTTTTTGAACTTGTTCATTAGACTGGTTCTAATTAGTTAACCAATTTAACGAATCAGTTTGAGTCAATGAATTCGTCAACTCTATCCCTTCCACCTCTTCTCTTCCTCATCATCCAAATTATTATGGTGGAGGGGGCAATCATGCCATGCCATGTTGCTATACTTAAATAGCTATTATAATAGATCTAACATCATGTTTATAATATTTTGCTTTACCTTATGGATGCATGAAATTTATGCAACATGTATTTTCAGAAAATACTATACGATTATTTTATTAGTTATATTAATTATACAAAATTTACAATACTTAATACTCAAGTACACACAACTTCATATGCAAATTAACGAAGGGTAATCATATATAAGTTTATCATAGCATAATATCATCAAAATATTATAAACCAATTAATCATGGCTCTTTTCAACGTGCAACGCTAATTAATTATTTGTTTGATTAGGATGCATTACAAACACATAAATTCTTTGACCAGAAGGTCATATCTCGAATACTTGACTTGATTAGAACATATAACGCATAAGGAATACTTAGGGTATGTTTGTGTAAGCAGATTTGTTGACTATTCTTTCATGCCAACACACTGAAACTAGAAATCTTTTGTTGACTAGATCTACACTCGTTCATCTGGAATGAGTGTAGATAATTTTGATGGAGGAGCCTTGCTTCTAAACCCATTTTGTGGGCAGATGTCATATGCCTTGTGACAAAGAGACCATACAAGGATCATTCAACATTGTTGCATAAGACTGCTAGCATTAGATGTGCTTCATATCCCAATACCGGCAAACCATATGCATATGACTTCTTTAGTTCCCTAATATCGTTCAAATTCAATTTTTTTTAATTAAAAAATTTATGTATCAACTATCTATTTTTCACAAATATGATGATTATCACATTTTTCAACAAAACGATGTTCATACGAATTTTCTTATACCATAATATTATGACAAGTAAAAAAAAACGATGCTTCACAAATCATGTGAAACTTTAACTTTAGCAAATTTGATGACTATCATATTTTTTTTTTTGAACGAAACAATGTTCATATTACCTATCTTGTACAACAATGTTGTGCTAAATTGAAATTATTTGATCTTTAAATGGTACGTCTAAATTTTTACTAACAGTACAATATTGGTAAATTTTATGACCGTATAGTATATATGTATAGTCTGTTTTGAAGTTTAAACCAATTGTCATATGACCTATATACTTATATTCTCAACCTAGCAAATGAATGTTAATCAGGGATATATACATTTTTATAGGTGTGGTCTAGATAAGATTTAAATATCATCTTAATTTTTTTATCAATTTCATTGTATCTAAAATTCTAAATCAGTAGATGAGACATTATCTATAAATTCATATTTCATACGCAAGTTATTAACAAAAAGAGCAGGCTTATCTGCATCAAGGTGTCGATTTAGTTGCCTCCAGCATTAACTATTGACTAGCAGCAAATAGCCCATACCTCATTCGAACCAATAATTTATAATATAGATTGATGGTTCAATACACTCCGATATAAAAGAGTTCAAAAAAAAAATCATAAAGATAAAACTAAACAACCATATTTTGATGTAATATTTAAAAACTTAGAATCAAATTATTGAATATATCACTTTAATAGTTTACTATAAGATTAGGAATTTGAATCTTAGCTTTTATTATTTTTTTAAAATATTAAATATAAATAATAAATAAGTCTTCATCTTGAGGACCACGTGAGATGACATGAGTGTTAGCTTTTATATGCTAATGATTCGGTTATACGATAGCTGATGCCATAACTGATCTAAACTAATAATTCATAGTCACCAATCGATATAGATTGATGGGTCTAATAAACTTACGATGTAAACAAATTCTAAAAAAAAAAATTAAAAAGATAAAACTAAACAAAAAATATATTTTTTAAATATATATATTAAATACAAACAACAAATAAGTCTTCCTCTTGAGATCCACATGAAAGATAAAAGCTAAACAATCAAAATGTGATGTAACATTGAAAAACTTGGAATCAAATTATTGAATATATCACTTTACTAGTTCATCGTAAGATTATGAATTTGAATCTTATCATAATCATTTATTTTCTAAAAAAATATTAAATATAAATAATAAATAAGTTTTCATCTTGAGGCCCACACGAGATGATGTGAGTGTTAGCTTTTTTTTATATGCAGAGTGATTCGATTGCATAATAGCTGATATCACGACTTATCCGAACAAATAATTCATAGTCATTGATCGATATGGATTGATGAGTCCAATACACCCGCAATATAAAAAAAATTCTAAATTAAAAAATTAAAAAGATAAAAATAAACAAAAAATATATATTTTAAAATATATATATTAAATATAAAAAATAAATAAGTCTTTGTCTTGAGATGCACGTGAAATATAAAGCTAAACAACCATATTTTGATATAACATTGAAAAACTTGGAATCAAATTATTGAATATATCACTTTAATAGTTAATCATAAGATTATGAATTTGAATCTTAACTTTATTATTTATTTTTAAAAAATATATTAAATATAAATAATAAATAAGTCTTCGTCTTAGGCCCACATGAGATGATGTGAGTGTTAGCTTTTATATGCGAATGATTCGGTTGCATGATAGCTGATATCGTGACTCATCCGAACTAACGAATAATTCATAGCTATTAATCGATATGGATTGATGGGTCCAATGCACCGACGATAAAAAAAATTCTAAAAGAAAAAAATTAGAAAGATAAAACTAAACAAATATATATATATATATATATATAATAAAAATAATAAATTGTTGAATCTATAGTTTGTGATCTAATCTATAGTTTGAGTGACGCAAGACTAGCTTAGATCAAGTAGAGGTAAATTGATTGAAGCAGGAGGAATCAGACGTTGGGCTGGAGTTGAACATATTAGAAGATTAGACATCGGGTTAGAGGATCAATCGATATGTCGGCAGAAGAATTTCGTGCTATGAGTTCAAGCGTCGGACTAAAGGATTGACCATTGCGCTAAGGAGATCGGAAGTTGTAGGAGTCAACATGCCGATTGAGCGATACACCGAAGGAGAGGACGATACGCTAAAGGATCAAGCGTCATAAGAACCGATAACATGCCATACAATATTTGATTCAGGCTTTGTAATAATTTGTCTAGATTGAGTTAGTTTAGGTCTAATTGAGTCTGAATTGGGGTGAAACAATACCAACTTAATTAGGGGCCAATTGGGCCTATTGTTTGGCTCATTCAATGTCCTATAGTAGGGTTTGGAGGTGGTATTGTCCAAAGTAGGCAATGATACCGTTAGACTGGGTGGTGGTACCATCCAGACACAGTCTCCTAGACTATGTCAGGCGATGGTACCACTAGATTGGGTAGTGGTACCGTCCAGTGTTAATGTGTCAGATGGTAGTACCACCAGACTAGGCGGTGGTACCACTAGTACCCTGAAATCTTGGGGATTTAAATTTTAGCTCCACTTTTTGAAGTCATTTGAGGCATATAAATACTCTACTCATCCCTGTTCAGCAAATACATCAATTGAAAATAAAAATGGGGGAAAACACTATTGTTATCTTGTGAGAATTCTCCTCCTCTAGCTTTTAAGTGTTGATTTCAGTTTAAAAGAGGGGTAAGTGGGTTGTAAGATTATCTCCCAAACCTGTAAAAATGAGAAAAGAGTTGTAAAATGGTAGCTGGTCTTCGCACATTAAAGGAAGACTGTTAGTGGATATCGATGGCCTCAACAGAGGAGGAATCAGGAGTAGAAGTAGGTCACGACGATCAAACCACTATAAAACTCGGTTTGCATTTCTGTTTTACTTTTTATTATCATTGATATTATTTTAATTATTTATTGCACTTATTCTAAGTCAAGCACACCTTCAACATTTCTGATATTATTTTTAAACAAAAGTTTTTAAATCGTTGAGATTTTTATCGAAGCACTAATTCACCCTCCTCTTAGTGTCGATTTAGGTCCTAACATAAATAAGTCTGAGACTCACATGAAAGATAAAGCTAAACAACCACATTTTGATGTAACAGTAAAAAACTTGGAATCAAATTATTGAATATATCACTTTAATTGTTTAATGTAAGATTATGAATTTGAATCTTAGCTTTATCATTTTATTTTTAAAAAAATATTAAATATAAATAATAAATAAGTCTTCGTTTTGAGGCTCATATGAGATAATGTGAGTGTTAGCTTTTATATGCGAATGATTCAGATGCATGATAGCTGTTGTCACAACTCATCCGAACTAATAATTCATAGTCAATGATCGATATGGATTGATGGGTCAAATACACCCGCGATATAAACAAATTCTAAAAGAAAAAAATTAGAAAGATAAAGTTAAACAAAAATATATATTAAAATATATATATTAAATATAAATAACAAATAAGTCTTCGAGACCCAAATGAAAGATAAAGCTAACCAACAACATTTTGATGTAACATTGAAAAATTTTAATAGTTGAATATATCACTTTAATAGTTTATCGTAAGATTATGAATTTGAATCTTAACTTTATCATTTTTTTTAATATTAAATATAAATAATTAAAATATCGATTGCATGATAGTTGATGTCACGACTCATCGGAACTAATAATTCATAATCACTAATCAATATGGATTGATGGGTTCAATACACCATCGATATAAAAAAATTCTAAAAGAAAAAAGTTAGAAAGATAAAACTAAACAATTTTTTTTAATATATATATTAAATATAAACAACAAATAAGTTTTCTTCTTGAGACCACATGAAAGATAAAGCTAAACAACCACCTTTTAATGTAACGTTGAAAAACTTGGAATAAAGATATTGAATATATCACTTTAATAGTTTACATGATAGCTGATAGCTGATATCAGACTCATCCGAACCAATAATCATAGCCATAGATTAATATGGTTTGATGGTCCAATACACACATGATATAAAAGAATTTTAAAGGAAAAAATCATAAAGATAAAACTAAACCATCTTTTGATGTAGCTTTGAAAAACTTGGAATCAAGTTATTAAATATATCACTTTAATAGTTTACCATAAGATTATGAATTTGAATCCTAACTTCATCATTTATTTTAAAAAAATATATATATTAAATATAAATAATAAATAATTTTTTTATCTTCGGCCCACATCAAATGATGTGAGTGCTTTTATACTCGAATGATTCAACATGGGCTGACGTCACCACTCAGCCGAACCAATAATTCATAGCCAAAGACAAAGCTAAACAACCATAAACAACCATCTTTTGATGTAACATAAAAAAAAACTTATAATTCAATTATTAAATATATCATTTTAATACCTTATCATTTTATTTTGAAATCAAATATTATTTTCATCATTTATCTTTTAAAAAATTATATATATTAAATATAAACAATAAATAAATCTTCCTCTCGAGGCCCACATGAGAGATGATGTGAGTGTCAGCTTCAATATGCGAATGATTCAATATGGTTGCATGATAGCTTTGACCATAATAAGTGATTGTGTGATCTGTTAGCATATGACGATTACCTGAGAGATAATTTAAATATTAAAGACTTTCTAAATTGATATACTTCTAGTTCCACATTGACTAATAAGGCACTCAAAGACCCCATAATCTTTATCAATTTATCAGATATCAATGAGTTATTATGTAATACTTAGAGAGTAACATTTAGTCTTTAAATACTTTTATATTAAATTGTCATCAAAATAGTTAAAAAATGTGTCATGGAATCCAATTTGGTTTTGGATTAGATGAGTGATTTAGAGCTAAGTGGCACAATTATAAATGTCGTGCGGCATCTATTCTAGAATGTGGTCCACTAGTTTTCTCCGTTTCAGATAAAAACATATTGATCTGCACCTCTATTTTTTTCTCTTTTTCTTTACACACACTCTGTCTCAATTGAATTTCATCATATTATGAGGTCTCCTTGCTTCTATCTCATCACTTCGATCCTACCACTTTCATCTCGTTATTTCAACCCTATTGCTTTTATTATATCGTAGTTGTCTCTTTCTCCTTCATTACTTTTGACGTCCACGATCTCAAACCTTTTAGAATATATGATCATATTTAATTAGACAAGATATATTATAAATATAATTATATTCTGATTATGATAATAAGTCAATAAAAAGAAAGTCTAATTATGATAAAATTCCTTAGAAGATACCTTTGATGTGAGATTCTTAATTACTTATCATAGACCCTTTGCTCTTATGGACTCAATGTGGATATGTGACGTAATGTTATTGAGAGATTACATATCTTCTCTCATCTCATCTAGTCATGTTAAATTATTAAAAGATTACAGATATTTTTTCATCTTCTCTTATTCCTTACTTTATAGCTATCTTGTAAAAGATAGGAAAAGAGAAGACGAGTCTAACTTTTTTTATAGATCAACATCAATGCAACTTTTGGATTCAACGACGATATACTTATAGAAATTTTTTTATCGAAAAACATGCATATTATATATGATCTATTATTATTTGATTTTAATTTTTGATATAAATTTTTTTGCATAATAATATCATTATAATTTTTATGTTTACAATTTTCTCTCATATCTACCTCGCGAAAGTAGGATAGCTATGAGGCCATTCATAATGCCCACTTGAAGAAGGTGGAGACAATGACCAAAAGCACTACTATTGCAAAGAAAGAACAAGATGAGGTTAGCTATTACGAGAGACCTTTTATGATATTAGAGAAAAATAAAATGTTACACAAAAGACACCTTCACAAAAAGCTAAAAAGAGATTTTTTCAAAAAAATTATCCCTAAGTTATTTTAAAAAACAGATAGCACAACAAAAAGAAAAAAAAAACTAAACTACCACTTTTTTATTGAGTTAACATTCACAATCACAATAAAAATATTTTGTACCAACACCGATCTATTTTTTTCTCAAAATATTGTTTTATGCTTCTGAAAAAACAAAACAGAGCAGTGTCTTCAACTATAGCATGAAAAGCTGATAAAATTAAACCATCTAAGATAGGGATTTAGACACAAACCATGAAACATCGAAAAAGTTGGAATCAAATTATTGAATACGAAATGATGTAAGATGGGGATTTAGACACAAACCATGAAACATGTCTTCGTCTTTAGGTCCACATGAGATGATGTGGGTGTGGGAGCTTCTATATGCAAATAATTCAACATGGTTGTCGATAGCTTTAGCTACGAGAAACGTACTACTACAAGTTGAATAGCATCTATCTAATTGACCCTCATAGGCATCTATCTCATCGCATGACGTAGTCTCGGAAACAGAGCTTCCAAAACTCGCTGGCTGAGTTTGAAAAATCTTTCAGGGAGTCGATTCAAAGAATCTGTGAAACAACTTTGTATAACCAGTAGCTCGAAGGACGGAGGAATCACAAGACAAAAATATTGGAAATAGCAAAGTAAAGTTAACATCCTGCCAATGAATCCACAAAATGTGAGAAACGATACCAAACTATATTGTTGAAATATAGTATGGCATGTCTAAGTTTATTGAGCATAGATTATCCAGCATCCATAAGCACTACGCCCCCGCAATCAACAGTTTTAAACAGGATGATTTTTTAAAGAAAATATTTATATAATTATATTTTTATAATCAGTATTTATTTTTTGTTTTTCCCCATAGTTACGGGAACTACTCCTAAAAAATTTCTTCTTATTTAGTATATTTTAGCCTATTATAATATTTTTAGTCTATTAAAATATATTGGTCATCACAATAAAAATACTATAAATCCTATTTTAAAATATTAAAAATAAGTCAAATAAAATCAAAACACATTAGAAATCATTTGATATATTATACTATGATTTAAATAGGTATTTATGATAGTTACGAACAACATAACTCAAATAGAAATAAAAAAATTAACTTGTTATAAAATTTTGATCACTATAGTAAAAACACTATAAAATCTACTTAAAAACACTTATCAAAATAGACTCCTAATATCAAACAAATCAATTATAAACCTAAAAATATGATATCATAACATTTTATGAGCGATGACAACTAAAGATATATAATATGATGGGTCTAATTACATATTACCCTTTATAATTAGACTTTTTTAGTATATCGGTCTAGAGGTGGTACCGCTTAGATTGGACCTACTGTTTGGCCCATTCAATGTCCTGTAGCAGTGTCTGGAGATGGTACTGCTTATATTTAGCGATGGTACTGCCCAGACACAATGTCCTAGACTATGTCAGGTAGTACCCCGAAATCTCGGGGATTTAAATTTTGGCTCCTTTTTTGAAGTAATTTTGGGCTTATAAATACCTTACTAATCCCTGCTCAATAAACACATCAACTGAGAACAAAAATTGAGGAAAATTCTATTATAATCTTGTGAGAATTCCCCTCCTTTAGCTCTAAGTATTGATTTTAATTTAAGAGGGGTGAATGGGTTGTAAAGATTATCTCCTCAACCTATGAAAAGGAAAAAAGAGTTGTATAAGGGTAGTTGATCTTCGCCTATTAAAGGAAGATCGTTCGTTGATACCAATGGCCTCAATGGAGGAGGAATCGGGAGTGGATGTAGGTCACGACGACCGAACCACTATAAAACTCGATTTGTATTTGTATTTTAATTTTCATTGTCATTGATATTGCTTTAATTGCTTATTGCATTCAAGCACACCTTCAACATTTTCGACACGATTTTTCATCAAATGAAAGTTTTCGAATCATTGAGGTTTTTATCAAAGCACTAATTCACCCTCTCTCTTAGTGTCAATTTCAGTCCTAACAATTGGTATCAGAGTTAGTTTCTCTCTGTTTGGTTTAACACCCAAGAGAGATGGCTTTTCTTGGCTTTCAAGAGGGTTACTCTATCATTCGTCCTCATATGTTCAATGGGACGGATTACATATATTAAAAAACTTGAATGAGAGTTTTCTTACTTTCTATGAATTTCGATTTATGGAGCATTGTTGAAGGCAGTTTTGAAAAGTTTTTCAAACTAATGAACGAATGGAATGATTTGGAGAAGACATTTTCTTTAAAAGCTGAAGCAATGAATGCTTTATTTTATGTCTTAGATAAAAACAAATTTAATCGGGTTTCTATTTATGAAATTGTATATGAGATTTGATACACTCTTGAAATTATACATGAACGCACAAGTAGAGTTAAAGATTCTAAAATTAATCTTTTGATACATGATTTTAAATTTTTTTGTATGAAGCCAAGAAAAATTATTATTAACATGTACAACTATTTTACGGATGTCGTTAATAGTTTAAAAAGTCTTGATAAATATTTTTCTAATTTTGAACTTGTTAATAAAATACTAAGATCCATTAAAAAAAGTTGGGATCCAAAAGTGACAACAATACAAGAGACAAAGAACTTGAATAATTTCTTTCTTGAAGAATTTATCGGGTCTTTAATGACATAAGAAATGACTCGTATCGAACATGATGAACATGAGAATAACCTTCCAAAGAACAGAAAGGATTTGATACTTTAAACAATAGAAGACCACTGAAGAGAAAACTCAAGTGATGATGACGATGATGACCTTGAACTCCTAATAATAAAATTTAAAAAGTTCATAAAACAAGAATTAAAAAATAAAAATAAACTTAAAAAGGATAAAATAACTTGCTATAAATGCAATCGGTTAGGGCAGTTAAAAAGCGAATATCCGCAAGTGAAGAAGAAGTTATAAAAAAAGAAGAAAGCACTTAAGGCGATATGAGATGAATTAGGTGCATCCGAAGATAAGGTTGTGAACTACACCTTGGTGGCTTTCGATAATGACGTAAGTGACTTAACCAAAACTCCTTTACCTTACTATGAAATTACTTGATGCATTTCATGAGTTAATTTTAAATTAGTTAGAAACCAATAAAAAATATAAAAAAAAATCATGCTTCTCTTTCTAGTGATTTTGAAAAATTAAAAATGAGTATGACAATTGCATGATAACTCCTTACACTAAATGTAATGAGTTAGATTCACTAAAGAAAGAATATGTATTACTACAATAAATAATAATAAAAGAAATATCATTGGAATTAAAATGATTATTAACAAATCGAATCTTTTGTTTGAAGATGCTATGTTAGTAGACATAACTCGTTAAGTATTTGTGTAATAAGTGATATAAATTTGAATATAATACTTATATACCAAATAAAAATAATTCTATGAATGCTTAAATGTTTATCTAGATAATTTTCATGATGAAGCTTGTTTTTTGGTTTTTAAATGTTAATGCATGTTTTATTTGACATAAAAGATAAAGGCATAGTTGTATAAAATAAATCACATAAATTGAAACACATAAAAAGGGAATGCCTCTCTTTTGAAAATGTCTTTATTTCTAAAACTTATCAAGTTTTTCAATCTATGTATATTATTATTTTTTGAATTTCTTGAACTATGAAAGTGATTTTAACGATATGAATTTGAATGAGTTATTATCTAAATCATGATCTTGATCCTTGATAATTATAACTTGAGATCTTTATGAATCAAGATATTTTATTCTTATGTTCCTATTTACAATTTACTAAAGAGAATATCTTTTTCGAAATTTATGACTTAAGATTTTCCTTATTATTTGATCTCCTAAGATTTTTTTTCATTATTAAAATAAAAGAGATCAAAATGAATCATATCTTTTAGTATTTACATGATCTTTGATATTATTTCATTATTAACATAATTTTCAATATGTACAATTCCCTTATATTTATGTTTGTATGCCTTATGTGATGCTTAGAGCATTGATGTAATAAGAAAAATTTGCACCATTGTATCATTCCCCTCTTCTTCTCTTTAACAATAACAAAGGGGGAAAAAGTCTTACTATCTTGTACATCACAAAAGGAAGCAAAAATTGCTAGCTTGCACATTTCAAGGAAAGAAAACTTGCTAGCTTGAAAAATGAAGCAAAAATTTGCTAGCTTGCATATTGCAAAAGAAAGCCAAATTACATGGTTGCACATTTCAAAGAAGTAGAAACTTGCTATCTTCCACATCTTAAGAGAAAAGTACTAGCTTACTCGTATAAAGAGAAGCAAAACTTGCTAGCCTTCGTACTTCAAAGAAAAGTAACACTTACCAACTTGTTAGCTTGTATGTTCTTTTTGTTGATGACAAAGGGAGAGAAGGCATGATGTGTTAGGATCGGAGCGGCACTAAGAGGGAGGGGTGAATTAGTGCAGCGGATTAAAACTTCGATTTTCGAAAAATCTTTCGTACGATAAAAATAAATATTGATGAAAACCGATTTGGAAGCTTGATACTTAGAAGCGTATGAAAGCGTAGTGACTAAGTAAAGAAGTTTGCAATATGTAAATGGCAAGAGTAAGATGCAAACCAGATAACACAGTAGTTTTAAAGTGGTTCGGTCAAAATGACCTACATCCACTTGCGAAGCCTTCTTCGAAGAGGCTCCCAACTTCCACTAGCAAATCTCTTGTAGGGGAAGGACTAATACCCCTCTTACAACCTTTTACAAGTGGTTCACACTCTTACAAATTTTTGAATAGAAAGAAGGAGGTGAACACTCAAAGCAATTGAAGACAAAAACTTGCTAAAGACTTTGCTAAGACTTTTGGCTCACTCTCTTGCTTCTCAAAGGTTGTGTTCTCAGCTGAGAATTGAGGGGTATTTATAGGCCCCAAGAGATTTCAAATTTGGGCTCCAAAATTTGAATTCTCTTGGGTTTCCGAGGCCGGCGGTGCCACCGCCTGTCGGTGGCGATGCCACCGCCCGATCACTCGGGTGCTGGACGGTGCCACCGCTCAGTCCAGCGGTGCCACCGCCCAATTCTCGGGTTCTGGGCGGTGCCACCGCCTAATCTGGCGGTGCCACCGCCTACAGTGTTTCAGCTCACTAGTTGGGCTCCAAACTTGGCCCAAACCGGTTCGAACTCGAGCCCAATTGGCCCCTACTTGGATTATATGATTAACACCTAATCCTAACCCTAATTAACATGCTAACTACGAATTTAAAGACATTTTATAAGCTATTACAAAGTCCATAAGTCAAGACTTCTTCCGGCGAGCTTCCGGCGAACTTTCGGTGGTCTTCCGATAAACTCTCGGAAACCATTCTACGGACTCCCGGCAAGCTCCTAGACTTCACGATTTGATCTTGGCGAGTTCCAACGAGCTTCTTCGGCAAGCTCCAATCTTTCTCGACGAGCTCCGCGAACTTCCAACGAACCTTCCGGCGAGCTTTCGAAAAACCCTTCGGCAAGCTCCATATTCATTCTCGGCTAGTTCCGACAGCATTCCCGACGAACCTTCGAACTTCCGTCGAACTCTCGAACTCCCAACAAATCCTTCGCGCTTGACTCCGACACTTTGTTTCGCTTTATGTCTTTATCGTTATCGTAGTTATTCCTGCACACACAAACTAAAACTCTACTCCGATCTAGATGATTATTACAATGCGAATTGACATTCTGTTGCCCGGCACGTCATTGGTTGGCGCTTCATCTGATTCTTCAGCGCATCGTCCTCTCTTGCGGCTTTTGCCCAATCGGCGGTTGACCTCTGCAACCCCGATATCCTTGGTGCAATTCCGCTCTCCTTGGCCCGATGCCCGACGTCTGAAGCGTTCTGCCATCCAATATCCTGACGTGATCTTCTCCGGCGCAACGTCAATTCCTCCTGCGTCAATTGTCTAATCCTGATCGAGTAAACCTGCATCACTCAAAATGTAGTTAAACATCTAAACACAATTAATTAGTTTCATCATCAAAATCTGAGATTCAACAATCTCCCCCTTTTTGATGATGACAACTAATTGATGACTAACGGAGTTAACCTTAACTCCTCGGAGTTTAACCAAACTCCCCCTATCAATATGTCATTGATAGAACACTTGGATTATCCCAAATCCAAGTAACATTCATCACATGTTATGAAAAACATTTAAACCATCATGCAAATATATATAAAATATTCAATTCAATGCATGAAGTCATCAATATACTTCTCCCCCTATGTCATCAACAAAAAGGAGAAGTAGCTCTAGCTATTTTAAAAGATATATAAGTTTTTGCAACTTGAAGCTAGATTTTTATCATAATATATAAGCACAAAAGCATAGCAAGATTCATAAGTTCAATCATGGCAATTCAACACTAGAATTTTTGTGCAAGATTGCACTTTGCTTTTCTTTGCAAATAACAATATTTATGATGTTTGATATAGCAAATTTCTTCATTACAATGATCGAGCTAGCAAATTCTTCATTCAAGTGTGCAAGCTAGCAATAACTTTCTCCCCCTTTGTCAATGTCAAAAAGAAGGAGAAGAACCAATGATTTAGACTTTTACATCAACTTTGCATCAATCAATATTTCAAGCATCACATGATGCATACAAGACAATAATGCAAAGAAATCATTTCATGAAGGATAACAATGTGAAAATTCACTAAGGATCACATGAAACAATTACAAATCATGATATCATTATGCGATACATCATGATATGATAATTTATCATATCAATGAAAGATATCAAATGTTAAACATGATATGATAATAGTCTCAAAAAATTTAATTTGTAATATATGTGATACATTGCGATACACTAAAAAAATTTATTGCGATGCTTTTAAGGATATCAACATATTTTTTTATACAAAGCATGGCAAGAGCAATTTTGTTGTAAGTTTTCTAAATTTTGCACTTTTTGCTTCTTTCTATAGGTAATATCTTTCTTCTCTTTTTGAGAAGTGCAAGCTTGCAAGTTTTACTTCTTTTGCAATATACAAGTTTCCAAATTTTACATCTTGAGCTAGCAATATTTCTCAAAATGTGTAACTTAGCACTCATTGCTTCTCTTGATATTTGCAAGCTAGCTAGCAAAATTTGCTCCCCCTATGTCATTGTCAAATAGAGGGGAATAACAATACAATTAGTGTAATTCATTTCCCTTTACTATAATATTCAAATCATGACAAGGGTTAAGTGTCAATCTTATTTGTGCATCATTATATTTTCAATTTAAAATATATATATTTTCAAAAACCTTATATTTCATTCATGCACGATATTGAATAAATCGATCGACATTATGAGGTTATCATACATGATACTAAAATTTTTAACTATTTATCAATATTTTGATCATGATACCAAACAATCATCATTTATCATTTTAGCAACAACTCATAGCATTTTAAATCATGATTTACATCATATGCAATACATCACATCATAATTAGAAAGCACAAGTATTGCATGCATCATTGCAAATCATAAATGTTTCATATCATGATGGTATCAATTTTGTCAAATTATATCCTACCATGCATGATCAAAACTTCTCCCCGTTTTATCATTGAAAATAAGAAAGAAGTAGGGAAGAGCATAAAAGTGTAAAATATTTCAATCATTTCAAGGCATTTATATCATAGATACAAAGAAATCATATCATCAAAGATAAGACCATTTGAATACCAAAAGACATGATTCATTTTATTAAATATCTTCCTTTTATAAATAACAAAAATTGTAGGTGTACAAAGAAGAGATTATGATTAAAAAAGAATCTCAAGTAGTAAATCCAAGAAATCAAGATCATAATTTGAATACAAACTCATTCAAATTCAAATCGTCAAATTCATCAAAATCTCAACATTACTTTCAAGAGATTCAAAATGGTATACATAGATTTATCATAATAATCATCAAGATCAATAAGATAGAGAAAAATAATTTTTCAAGAAAAAAATATTTTTCTCTTTTTAGTTGTTTCAATTCATATGATTTTATTTCATTTATGCCAAATAAAAACATGGTTTCAAAATGTTTAATATTTTCGTTACACAATTTCATCATTATGCATCATCATATTTTCAAATTCGAACATGCACAATTTCAAAACTATATCTTTCATTTTTCATACATGATACAAATAACTCAATCATCAATATGGGCATAATATTCAAGCATTCATGATATATTATTTTGGTAACATGATCATAGCTATTCAAATGACAGTATCTAAATGTCAAAATTCATTACATCCTATCATGCATAATCATTAACTTCTTATTTGTATTTCATGTATTATTTCATTTCATTACATAAGGAATATCAAAAAGAGTTATTGGGTGATGAGATAAGTATTTCATGAGTACAAGGAATTACATAAAAATTATATCATGAAAAGATAATAACAGAAGACACGTTTTCTTTTGAAAAATCTCCTCTTAAATAATCAAGGGAAAATCTTAGGAGATCATGATATAGATAAAATTCATACAATCTTATAAGAGAACAAGATATTAATTCAAGCATATAAAATATCTCAATTCATTATGAATCATAAAAAGAATTGTGGTTCCGAAAAATCACGATTCATTTAGGAAAATTTTCTCTTTAGTGCAATGATACCAATCATAATTCATTTGGATAGTAGATGCTAAAAAAGAATATTGAGGATACAAGATCTTGATTTTTATAGAGTAAATCTCAAGTTATAAATATTGAAAAATCAAGATAAAGCTCATTCAAATTCAAATCATCAAATCAAAATCATTTTCAAGATATTCATAAAAAGATGATAAAATAGATTCATCAAACCAAGAATTTTCAAGAAAAATACTTTTATCTATTTAGTTGTTTCATATAAGCATGCCTTTGTCCTTTTTGCGCCAAAAAAAAGTATATATATCATCAATCATTTAGGACCGAAAAATAAATTTCTTCATAAAAACCATCAAGATCATTATGTATAACTTTTAAAATCTCATGTATAAAATGGTATCAAAACATTTAATATTTTCATTCCATCATTTTTCATTGGTTTTATTGAACATAATTTTGAATGATTCTTATAGATAACTAAAACTTCTTTAGTTTTAATTTATATGATTGACTTTATCTTAGCAGCTCAAATTTTGTTCATATGTCAAAACCATACATCATGTTTGAAAACCAAAGACAAGGTTAAAAAAAATCATCAAGCCTTCCTTTCAAAAGCCATGCATCGTCATTGAAAATCAATATGGAAAACGTCAAAATACACATTCTTGCTTCTCAAGCACATATATAAGATTAATCTTACTAGGTGTATAAGCATTAGATTTATATCTAACATTTTATTGCATTAACATAACACATGCAATTTTCAAGAAAATTAATCCTAAACTAAATTAAAAATAACTCATGAAAGTATTATATAATTTCAAAATAATTCAAGAGAGTTGAGTTGCTTACCTTGTAGTTGAAGCCCGTCAAAGCCCAATTCGTCGTTTCACCTTTGGAAGTTCTTGATTTATCCTTGGTTGCCTTCCTCTTCTTTGGCCTCTTCCTCCGTTTAAGTTCATTGTTTATTTTAGATTTTTGTTTAATGAACTTATTAAGATTTAGTGTTCGAAGTTCAAGTTCATAATTGTCCTCATCACTTGAGTCATTGCTCAAGTGGTATTCATTTGTCCGGAGTTCCAAATCCTTCGTATTCTTTGGAAGGTGGTTCAAGTGCTCATCAGGTTCAAAATATTCTAAAAGTGTCATTTCATAGGTTATTAATGACCCGATTAATTCTTCTAATGGAAAATCATTTAAATTTTTTATCTCTTGTATTGCGGTTATTTTAGGATCCCACCTTTTTGGAAGGGATCTTAAGATCTTGCTTACGAGATCAAGATTCGAAAAAGATTTACCAAGAACTCTTAGATTATTGACGACATCCGTGAAACGGGTGTACATGTCGCCTATAGTCTCGCTTGGTTGCATTCGAAAAAGCTCAAAATCATGTAATAAAATATTAACTTTCGAGTCTTTGACTCTACTAGTTCCCTCGTGCATGATTTCAAGTGTTCGCCAAATATCAAAAGCCGTTTCGCACGTAGAAATCCGATTGAACTCATTTTTGTCTAAAGCACAAAATAAGGCATTCATAGCCTTTGCGTTTAAAAAAAAATACTTCTTCTCCAAATCCGACCATTCGTTCATCGGTTTAGAGGGAAGTTGAAAACTGTTTTCAATAATATTCCATAAATCCAAATTCATAGAAATCAAGAAAACTCTCATTCCAGTTTTCCAATAAGTGTAGTCCAATCTGTCAAACAACGGTGGACGAACAATCGAAAAGCCCTCTTGAAAGCCATGAAGAGTCATTTCTCTCGGGTATAAATCCAAAATGAGAAATACCGGGCTCTGATACCAATTGTTAGGATCGGAGCGGCACTAAGAGGGGGGGGTGAATTAGTGCAGCGGATTAAAACTTCGGTTTTGGAAACATCTTTCGTACAATAAAAATAAATATTGATGAAAACCGATTTGGAAGCTTGATAACTTAGAAGCGTATGGAAGCGTAGTGACTAAGTAAAGAAGTTTGCAGTATGTAAATGGCAAGAGTAAGATGCAAACCAGATAACACAGTAGTTTTAAAGTGGTTCGGTCAAAATGACCTACATCCACTTGCGAAGCCTTCTTCGAAAAGGCTCCCAACTTCCACTAGCAAATCTCTTGTAGGGGAAGGACTAATACCACTCTTATAACATTTTACAAGTGGTTCACACTCTTACAAATTTTTGAATAGAAAGAAGGAGGTGAACACTCAAAGCAATTGAAGACAAAAACTTGCTAAAGACTTTGCTAAGACTTTTGGCTCACTCTCTTGCTTCTCAAAGGTTGTGTTCTCAACTGAGAATTGAGGGGTATTTATAGGCCCCAAGAGATTTCAAATTTGGGCTCCAAAATTTGAATTCTCTTGGGTTTCCGAGGCCAGCGGTGCCACCGCCCGATCTCTCAGGTGCTGGGCGGTGCCACCGCTCAGTCCAACGGTGCCACCGCCCAGTTCTCGGGTTCTGGGCGGTGCCACCGCATACAGTGTTTCAGCTCACTAGTTGGGCTCCAAACTTGGCCCAAACCTGTTCGAACTCGGGCCCAATTGGCCCCTACTTAGGTTATATGATTAACACCTAATCCTAACCCTAATTAACATGCTAACTACGAATTTAAAGACATTTTATAAGCTATTACAAAGTCCATAAGTCAAGACTTCTTCCGGCGAGCTTCCGGCGAACTTTCGACGGTCTTCCGATAAACTCTCGGAAACCATTCTACGGACTCCCGGCAAGCTCCTAGACTTCACGATTTGATCTTGGCGAGTTCCAACAAGCTTTTTCGGCAAGCTCCAATCTTTCTCGACGAGCTCCGCGAACTTCCAACGAACCTTCCGGCGAGCTTTCGAAAAACCCTTTGACAAGCTCCCTACTCATTCTCGGCTAGTTCCGACAGCATTCCCGATGAACCTTCGAACTTCCGTCAAACTCTCGAACTCCAAACAAATCCTTCGCGCTTGACTCCGACACTTTGTTTCGCTTTATGTCTTTATCGTTATCGTAGTTATTCCTGCACACACAAACTAAAACTCTACTCCGATTTAGACGATTATTACAACGCGAATTGACATTTTGTTGCCCGGCACGTTATTGATTGGCGCTTCATCCGATTCTTCAGCGCATCGTCCTCTCTTGCGGCGTTTGCCCAATCGACGGTTGACCTCCGCAACCCCGATATCCTTGGCGCAATTCCGCTCTCCTTGGCCCGATGCCCGACGTCTGAAGCGTTCTGCCATCCAATATCCTGACGTGATCTCCTCCGGCGCAACGTCAATTCTTCCTGCGTCAATTGTCTAATCCTGATCGAGTAGACCTGCATCACTCAAAATGTAGTTAAATATCTAAACATAATTAATTAGTTTCATCATCAAAATCCGAGATTCAACATGATGATGATCATGCATGGTGTACTTTGATTATGCATGAAATACTTATGATTTTAAGTGGATGCAATGATGTGATTAATTGGTTCTTTCAATATTCATGATGTATGTAATGATGAAATAGTCATGATTTTTTGAATTCAAAGTGTCTATCAATATAGCACATTGATAGGGGGAGTTTAGTTTAAACTCTATCATCAAATGATTGTCATTATAAAAAAGGAGGAGATTGTTCAATCTCGAATTTTGATAATAAAATCAATTAATGAGTTTGTGATCTAATCTGCATTCTGAGTGATGCAGGACTAGCTTCAATTAAGGAAAAGCAAATTGGTTGAAGTAGGTGGAATCAAACGTTGGGCCGGAGTTGAACATGTCAAGAGATTGGACATTGGACTATAGGATCGGTCGACGTGCGAGTAGAAGGACTTCGTGCCATGAGTTCGGGCATTGGGTCGAAGTATTGGACATTGCACCAAGGAGATCGGGAATTGTGAGAGTCAACATGCCGATTGGACAATACATCGAAGGAGAGGACGATGAGCCGAAGGATCAGACGAAGCGCTGGAAGAACCAATGACATACCGAACAATATATGATTCATGTTTTGTAATAATTTATCAAGATCAAGTTAGTTTAGGTCTAATTGAGTTGGTATCGATGTGAAATAATGTCAACTTAATTAGGGGCCAATTGGGCCTGAATCAGGACTCAATTGGGCCTACTATTTGGCCCATTCAATGTCCTATAGCAAGGTCTGACGGTGGTACAACCCAAACTTGGTGGTGGCATCGTCCAATGTTAGTGTGTTATGTGGAAGTACTACTAGACTGGGCTGTGGTACCGCTAGTACCTCAAAATCTTAGGGATTTTAATTTTAGCTTCACTTTTTAAAGTCATTTTGGGCCTATAAATATCCCACTCATCCCTCTTAGTAAACACACCAACTGAGAACAAAAATTGGGGAAAACACTATTGTAATCTTGTGAGAACCACCCTCCTCTAGCTCTAAGTGTTGATTTCAGTTTAAAAGAGAGATGAGTGGGTTGTAAAGGTTATCTCCTAAACCTATAAAAAGGAAAAAATAGTTGTAAAAGGGTAGTTGGTCTTCGCCCATCGAAGGAAGACCGTTAGTGGATGTTGATGGCCTCATCGGAGGAGAAATCAATAGTGGACATAGGTCATGACGTCCGAACTACTATAAAACTTGATTTATATTTTTTTTGCTTTTTATTGTCATTGATATTACTTTAATTGCTTATTACACTTATTCTAAGTTAAACACACCTTGAACGTTTCCGACACGATTTTTTTCATCGAACGAAAGTTTTCAACATGGGTTGCATGATAGCTTTGACCACGAGAAACGTACCACGACGAGTCGAGTAACATCTATCTAATTGACACTCACTAGCAACTATTACAGCATCCTTTTGTTGACTATTCTTGCACAGGCCATCGCATGATGAAGTCTCAGAAAAGAGCTCCCTGAACACGCTGGCTGAGTTGGAAAAATCTACCAAGGAGTCGATTCAAAGAATCTGTGAAACAACTATGTATAACCAGCAGCTCAAAGAGAAATCCCATGACGAAATATTGGAAACAACTAGCAAAAGTTGACATCCTGCCGATGAATCCACAGAATCTGGGAGAGGATTACAAAACTGTACTGCTGAAGCATATAGCATGCGCCTAAGTTTATTGAGCGTAGGTTATCGAACATCCATAAGCACTATGCCCCCGCAATCAACAGTTATGTTGATTAAAATAAGATTTTTTAAAGAAAATATTCATTTTTTTCTGTGATTTCTGTATTTCTGGTTTCGGATTTTTTTTTCTTCTTCTAATATACCATCATTACCTTTTAGATCACCTTTACTCAACTGAGGAGAAGGAAGTGAGACCAAAACCTGCGTGTCAGCCGCTATTAAAAGAAAAATAATAATACCAACCCAATAAATAGAGTGTTGTTACACAATGGACACAAACTCGTACAAGCAGTACTCATTCTCTCGAACCGGTCAACGACAGTCGTAAGAGGCGACGATGCAAAAGCTTCTAATAAAATATATTATTCTGATCAAATATGACAAGGAACAATCTGAACACACATCAAACTAGAGGTCATGCAACATCCAATGTAGCTCCATCTTGTGTGTACACACGGGCTCTCTCGCACCGTTCTGCTAAAGTCTTCATGCATGCAAATAACTCCCCATATATGTCCGGGAGGCTCCACAAAGATGGAAGAACGGAAAGTGAAGAATGCTGAGAAGTTGTAGCCGCAATGACCGAGTAGATGTCTTTTGGATTCGTTTTTAGCCTCGAAGAGGATGCAGCAGCCTTCACGTTGAAGGAGAACCTAGCTATGGATTCAGTGTTTTATGACCTGCCAAAGGAAGCATTTGAAGGAGAGAAACATCGAGAACTTTATGTAGTAATAAACCCTAAAAATATAAGCAGCTAAAAGCAACCAACAACAGAAAAGGGAAGAATAATGTACTTACGATGAGGCACGAAAATTTGCCCGTAGGTTCTTGTCAATCATCTCACTGTGCCATCTCCGTATATGGATCAGTGACAACATCTTCATGCTGACCTATACTGCCTACGGACAACGCCTTCATACTATTTACATGACCACATCATTTGTTCTAAATTCTTTTGGAAAGATAAATTATTGCGTAGGTGCAAATTCACAAATAAGTAACGTAGAAGGAAACAAACAAGCATACAGTCTTGATAGTAGGACAACATCATCGAATCCCTGCTCCAAATAGCTTCTTTATTCACAATAAATCTATAAGTAGAATAACCGGGCAGAGGCCTTTTATTGATCCTGTACGAAAGGAGAACGTCAACGTACATGAAAACAAATACACATATATGTATATACAGTCATGGGATAGATAGAAAAGAAAATGGAAAATGAACTTACCGGAACGACGAATTCATCATACTTTTGCATCGTACATGGGTGGATGCCTGCTATATCGAATATACTTTTTCCTGGAATAGGTTTGAATTATGACATCTGGAATCTGTTGAATGATATGCCAATTCTCGTTGCCCTCGAGACAACTCTTCAGCAGCACGGTGTTGCATTGCAGTTCCAGTTTTCTGAAGCTCCACTGAGCGGAAGGAATGCTTTGGCGCTGCTGAATTAGGGTTGATAGCCACTGCGGAAGTTGCTTCATTTGTCGTGGACATATCAGGACCAGCTGTTGCAACCTGTCGAGATTCTCCACGTACTCCAGATTCGGACAATCTTCCACCTTCAGATACTTCATGGAAAGGTTGGATATTCTATTCAACATCGTGTTATCTTTGACCTCGAGCTTGTAATTCAACCGGAGGTTTGTGATTTCTCTCAAGTCTTGAGTACTATCAAGATACAATTCCTTCAACTTGGTAGCATGGGATAGGCCTTCTGGAAGAGCTCTCAGTTTCGGACAGTCTATGATCTTGCATATCTTCAGATTAGGAAAGAGCTTGAGGTGCGGTCCCTGACCATTTTCTTCCATCCTCCATACTGACCATTCTTCCCAGTTGGGCATTTCGTCAAACTCCAGATATTCAAGTTTTGGAAATGCGGAAGCTCCCGGTAAGTTGCGGCCCAGAAACTCAGGCCCAATGGTTTTGATGGCTTCACCGCCGGTGATTTCAAGATGTTTTAGCAGGGGCAACATGCCTAGAGGAGGCAGTTCCGTGCATGATTTGAGGTACCAAAAATTCAAATATGCCAGATTAGGGAAGGATTTGTCTAGTGAGGTTGACATCAACCAACATGGGAGTTGCCGACCGGGGAATTGTTGAAAGATAAGATCTTGCAGGCTGGATGGGGGAGAGAGTTCATCGCATACCTTCTCAACTGCCTGGAACTGCTCCTCAGTCCATGTCACTCCTTGGCCCTCATCCTCATCTTTGTTATCCTCCTCATTTCCTTCCTCCTCCTCCTCCTCCTCCTCCTCCTCATCATCATCATCATCATTATCATCATCATCGTCATCATTGTCATCATCCTCATCACCCTCGTCGTCGTCGTCATCATCATCATCATCATCATCATCGCCATCGTCATTGTTGTTCTCGTCCTCACCTCCATCATTCTTAGAGTTGCTGTCATCTCCACCGTCACCATCTTCTTCCTCATCATCACCATCTTCTTCTGGAGGCATCCAACTTAAAGTCAGCTCCTTGAGAAGAGTTTTATCCGCAAGTACCGAGACCCCTGTTACTGCCCTCTCTAGCCCATATATTCTCAGACATCTGAGCTTGGAAAGAGCTTGTAGCTCCTCTAGGTCACATCCCTCCTCATGCAACTCGTTCGTTGGATCATTGTGGCCGATCACAAATCCTTCGAGATGATTAAGATCCATCAGTTTTCCGATTCCCTTGGGCACATGAGTCACAGGAACATTTTCAATATCAAGACATCGTAGACTGTGCAGTCTGGTGATCGCGTTAGGAAGTCTGTGCAAATATGCGCAATTATAGAGGTTCAGAGTTTGGAGGTTTGCAAGGCGTCCTATAGATTCTGGTATCTCATAAATATTTGTCTCATCCAAATCTATATACCTCAACTGCAACAGATCTCCGATACAATCTGGAAGTCTCTTGATCGATGTATAAGACAGATCCAGCACTCGAAGATGTGGTAACATTCTGAGTACATTATCCTCGATTATCTTGGTTCGAGGGGAATCAATAACAATTAAGGTTCTCAGACACTTGTCTTGCATAATTTGATCTGGCAGTACCAATTTACTCCCCATTTTAGACACTGACAACCGACGGATCTTTGCATTGGCTCTAACATCTAATTTTTGACCATGTCTAATTAATTTTCCTTCTTCCTTCATCAAACATGCACCGAGAGATCGTAAATGGTCATGCATAGAGAAGTTTTTCTGGCCTAAGGTACCTGCGTCCACTTGTAGAAGATTCCTCCAAATTAATTCATGGTAATATTCCTCGGCTATATCTTCCAACAGCCTATTTCCTTGTTGTGTGATAAGGCCTTCAGCTACCCAAAACCGAATGATTTCCTTGTAATACATATCACTTTTCTGGGGGTGCAAAGAACAGTACAGAAAACATTGTTTCAGATGAGAAGGTAAATCCACATAGCTCAAATTCAAAGCCCCTGGTACTTCATCGTCGATCTGGTTCATATTCCATGCATCACTTCCCAGGACTTCTTCCCACTTCCCTATGCTCCTATCATTACAAACAAGAACACCTGCGATAGCTTTGATGGCAAGGGGAAGACCATCACATTTTCTGACAATTTTCATGCCTACTTCTTTCAACCTACGCTCGTCATCCTCCTCCTCAGCTCCAAATACCAAATTTCGAAGCAACATCCAGCCACTATTAACATCCATTTTCTCCACCGGGTGGGTATAGCTGGGTCTCATACCTTTTAACACAGTTTCTTTCCTCGTGGTGACTAAGATGGTGCAACCTACTGCTTTACTTAGTGGTTTCCTGAGGAAATCGTTCCATAAATTTGTACTCCAGACATCATCCAACACGAGAAATAATTTTTTGGTGAGGAGAGAGGCAAGTTTGATTTCCAATTCTGATTTGCTTTGTCCCTCGAAAGATTCTTGTTTGGCATCACCTCCTTCAGATTTGTTAGATGCGCACCGAATTAACTCTCCGAGTAACTTCGTCTCCGAATAATTCTTAGATATATACAACCATTTCTGAATGGGAAAATTGACTCTGATCCTTTCATCATTGAATATTTTACGTGCCAGAGTGGACTTCCCGATTCCGCCCATTCCAACAATCCCAAAAATACGACATTTTTGTTTGGTGTCCTCTAGCATGGCATTGATTAGAGTATCGGCATCTACATCGATTTGTCCCCCTACGATGTCCTCCTCGACTTCCATGGAAGTCGTCTCAAATACAGTTGGTTTTTCGGGTTGGGGTTGGTGACTACCAGAAGACTGTAGATTACTAAGGATGGAGGTATCCTCAGCTATTTGTTTCAGTCTACCATTAATGGCTTCGATTTCACCCGCAATCTCATGGCGGTGTTTGGTACACCGAAAGCAAGAAGAAACAAAGCTGAAAGCGAAGCTTACCCCCGAAGCCGATGCCGATCCCCGAGCCTCCAACAGTTTGCCACCTTCCATCATGCACAGATCGATGATGTCGTCGGCATCGTACATGATGGCTTTCAGCTTCCTCACCCAGGCCTCGATGCCGGGATCCCCACGGCTTTTCCGCTCTGCACTTTCGAGGTAACATTTGATCATCTCCAGCTTCTCCTGCAGCGTCTTGATCTCCTTCTTCACCCCCAGCACTTTGCATATCTCTCCCTCAACAAAGCCCGTCACTTGTTCAATGTATCTTGAAACAAATGAATCCAGGACCATTGCCATCTCTAAGACAAGGGAAATCTCTCCGCACTCTCGGAAACCAGACTCGGATGTTTCGCACTGGGAAGTGGTGGTTCCTTGAACACACGCACACACATACATATATAAGAATATACGACACCATTAGCATGCATCCATTGGTTCATAATAAATAGCAACTAGCTGGCTGAGGCGTTGTTGACTCATCAGATCCAATAATTCACCGATGAGTATTGAGCAGCGCGATGTGAAAGAATTTTCTTATATATATATATATATATATATATATATATATATATATATATATATATATATATATATATATATATATATATATATATATATATATATAATAATAATAATAATAATAATAATAATAATAATAATAAGATGACGTAGATAAGCTACCACCTTATGGTTGACTTAACGATCACAATCATTGATTGATAATAATAAAAGAAAAAATTCTCCTCCTAAATCGTTCCCAAAAAAAATAAATAAAACAATGCCTTCAGGTATATTACAAAAAATAGGATTTTTTGGATATTCATAAACTTAATCTTGATTTCTTAGGGAGATTGGGATATGAAGTACAGAAAATAATTAATGAGCTTTTTTCAAGAATAATCGACTTCAGAGTTATTCAAAATTGAACTTTTTTCTTATTCAGTGAAAATGTTTTATTTGTAATTTAAATATCATAAATGAGAGCATGAATGATATCATTTCGATAGCTTTCTTTAAGCTCTCCATAGATTAGAAAAAGGGTGCAAATGATGATGCAGTTCGAACGCATTGTCACATGGAATAAAATAATCTTTTTGGCATTTTGAAGTTGGATAATATTAGATTATTGGATCACTCAATTCAACTCAATTTAGTTAGATTTTTATTTAATTATAATTATATTTGAGAAATCTCAACAAACTAAAATATCATGATATTCAAATATGTTGTCACATTGAACGAATCTCACCTATAAGTATTTATTTTATAGATCAAAACCTTTGCATATTCCTTTAAAAGTTCAAAATCCACTTCAAACTCTAATTCATGCTGTTATACTTTGAAAACTCAGATATATTATATTTTCATATAATTATTTAACTTAAAAAAAACAAACTAAAGCTAATCACGGATAAGAATGCTTAACTTTGGTTTTTTTTATTGCGATTATCACATACGAGAGGATCTTAATCTTTAGATAGGTACGAACATACGTTCTATTGAAAATTGTAATGACAAATATGTCATTTTCAAATTACGCAAGTAAAAAAAAATAAAAAACCATTTAAATATTATACAAGTGTACCATCTTTTTTTTTCAAATTACGTAATGATTTTACGATATGACAAATAGTTAATTTGTTTAACTTATATATATATATATATATATATATATATATATATATATATAATTAATTAATTAATTAATTAATTCCACTTGATTGATGGTAGCTATTAGCTACAAACTACACACTGCTAAAATCAAATAGCATACATCTAGAAGGCATTGACTCGTCTTTTTTTCTTTTTTTTCTTTTTGACTTTTCTTCGACATGACATCTCACTGAAATTGACAAGAGTGATTTTTTAAAAAATAATTTATCAAGAGAAGTCATTACTAATTGATATTTATCGGATGATGGTTTTTTATTGAAAAATTATGGAGGGATTTTTTTTTATAAATATCAAATTTATCTTCCTATTCAAATTATTATTATTTTTTATTTTTGAACTTGTTCACTAAGCTGATTCGAATTAGTTAACCGATTCAACAAATCCCTTCTTACTCTTCCCTTCTTTCTCAATTTATGATGGTCGAGGGGCAAAACAATTATAGAGGGGTGACGACAATGAAGATAATTATAGTGACATGTTACTTAAGAAATAGTTCTCTTAGTCGCCTTCTCCTCTCCTCTTCTATAATGACATGTTACTATACTTAATTAATCGTTATATTTTCCTCCTTCCACCTCCTCTCTTCCTTATCCTCGGAGATAATCATTCCATGTTACTATACTTAATTAACTATTATAATAGATCTAACATCATGTTATTAGAACATGTTATCATAATAGATCTAACTAGTATAACATCATGTCATAATTTTATCTGAGTATGCAGCACAATCATAGTAATAAATAATATTTGATCTTGTAAAAGTCAACTGACAACCACAGTGATATAACATAATGTTGGCTTGCAATGGACGATCACAATAATATAATAGTTTGCTTTACCTTATGGATGACAGCCAAAATAATAAATTTTATTAGTCTATAAAATGCAAAAAAATTATGCAATATGTAATATTATGGAATATCTATATTTGCAGTTAAAGTACTTTCAGAAAATACTGTATGATTCTCTTATTAGTTATATTAATTATACAAAATTTACAATACTTAATACTCAAGTACACATAACTTCGTATACAAATTAATGAAGGGTAATCTTATGTAAGTTTATCATAGCATCATATCATCAAAATATTACAAACTAATTAATCATCGCTCTTTTCAATGTGCTACATGGGGTAATCAATGATTTATTTGGCTCGGATACATTACAAACATAGAAATTCTTCGATCGGGATAGTTGCATCTAATATCTAATGCTTAGCACGGTTACAGTGCATTGCGTCTAAGTAATACTTTGGTTGCGAAGGCTATACCAAAATGTGGACAGCAAGAAAGGACAACCCCTTCTTGATTGCATGATATACACAAGGAAGAGATTTGGATAACGATTTGAAGAGTATTTTCACAGCCCTTGTCATGTGGATCAATGCTAGAGAGAAGGACGGTTGATCTCCTTCATCCTCTCCCACAGATCTACAAGTTTTCAGGGATATATGATCTTTCTATGTCACACATCTTTCTTACATATACAGTTTTCGGCTTTATGAGTTTTAGCGCACTAATCTTTGCATGACGATGAAATCTTATTTTCTGTCAAAAAATTTTAAGATTTTATTTTCTATTCTTGTGCTACGCATGTGATGTCGTCCTAGATTTTCCAACATCAATGAGTTGAGTGAATTATCATGGGATGATAATTCACTGAATCAGGAGGAGTTCTGACAAGTGTAACTCATGGCCAACTCGATATTGGGCCTAAAGGGTCACACACATATAGTGGATGTCACGACTAGAGTATTAAATATGAAATATATGATGATCCCTTGTTTTATTGGATATCTAATAAATCTTTATTTTATAAGATCTTTTGGGTGAGACCCAATAAAAGCAAATAGTAATTATTGGATAAAAATCCATTAATCCAAGAGGGTTAGGGTGATTGAATAGAGATCTAATACCCATTAAAATATGATCTATTATGATTACGTTGACAATGACTTCTATAATTAGGAGAGAGTCCAAATGATCATAGGCTATATCCTTTTTGGCCGCATCCTCTTGTTCTCTTCTCTCCTCCTCAGTCGACAATCCTTTGGTGATGTGCGAGGATAACAAAGAAGTCGACTCTTCTTTGTTTGTTGTTACAAGGTGGAGCACGAAAGTTACGAGGATTTAAGCTGCAAAGGGAGGTGCATCGTTGAATCATTTGTCATGTGGATCATCGCTAGAACGAAGGATATCTGACCTCCTTCATCCACGTACTAGGATCTATGTTTTACGGGGATATACGATCTCCTCTAGGTGAGAACATCTCACGAATCTTATGCAATTTTTTGTTTGTTGAGTTTTTCACTACCGATGATGTTCCTATCATTATTTTAGAAAATTAATTTTTATTTTTTATTTTTCACTAGATGCTCCGTATGTTTCCCAACACTAAGAACCTATCATCTCCATACCAAACTATCAATTTAGCTACATTAGTCTTCTTCAAGCATCAATTGCTATTAAAGTGGAGCTCAAATTCTTTTGATAGCTACCCGAATGACAAGACGGATGCTGAGGGAGAACGGAGTAGCACTCCCTATCATTTCCCTACATAGTGGAGGGAATAACCGAAACACAAGTACATCATAAGTTTCATATAGGGTCACTCAGACTCGAACATGGCCACATGTTTATGGGGTCGGTACTTCTACTGAATGTATCTAAGTTTGATAAATAGAAGCTCGGAGAATGAGTTTCCATCTTATATTTATTGAATAAAGAGGGATGCCAAATCAACTTTAGCTTGGTTGGTTTTCTTACTGAGTTCAATTTTGTACATCATATTCTCAAGACATTTGTCCATTTCTTGCAACGGGACATACATTATAGGATTTGTCTCGTTGTCAAATATGCTTCAAGTACATGCGAAGTTGGCAATGACCAACTTGGATTATTGTATTTTGAGTCAATAATTTGAGGTGACATAAGATTAATTGTACATCGAAATAAAATATTTAGTAATAAGAGAAAAAATCTAGAAACAACAACTATCAATTGAGAACCTGAATACCATGTTAATGATTGTTGATCTATTTATTAAAATTTTATAATCTAAAATATTTAAATAATATATTTTTAGAATAAAACTTTTTAGTATGTCATAAAAAATATGGTGATATATATTTAAATGGATGTTATTATTGATATTTTTTTACTTAATTAAAGTTATTTATTATTACTGTTCTATTTATATTTATGTTTATGCATATTATAGTTTAATATAATAATATAATTGTTTTGACAAGATAAATTAGATGAGTCATTATGGACTACATCATGAAAGGTTAATAATGTTTTGCTATATAGAAGAGAGTATGACATTGATGACATATAACCGTTATGACTCGCATTAATAGTTAAATTTAATGTAGTATTATTGTGCTTATTAGATTTATTAGCTTGTTTTAAGATTCATGGTCATGTATAAAATATTTTTAAATTTTTTTTAGAATTCAATTAGATAAAATTATTTTTAAATAAATTTTATTTTATTTATTTTAGTTTTAATTTTTTATATCTTACCAATTATATGATCTTATTTAATTAAATAAAATATATTATAGATATGATTGAATTATGATGACGGTATTAGTCAATAAAAAGAAAATTCAATTAAATAGGATTCCTTATAAGATTACATTGATAGAAAGGACTTTCCTAATTATCAATCTAAAACCTTTATTATTGTCTTTTCGATCTTGCCCGATCCACTTTTCTAAATCTTATTGTGTTTGAAATTTGAATATGCATGAATCCTAAGATAAAACCTCCATTTAGATGAGTAGAAATTCTCGAGAATAGCTTCTGATTGATTTAGAGTGATTCTCCAACTAAGGTGAGTAGTTCGGTTCTTGATCCAATTTTTTTATGCCTATTGCAAAACTTATTCGACAAGATCCCAGCGACGTTCAACTTAAAAGAATACCTCAGATGAGATCATAGATAAGACAGATCCAAGTGAGAACTCAAAGAATCATTCATATATCTTGATGGCACTCGGAGAATCCTTTATTTATAGTAGTCGACCTGTCCTCGCTGTCTGTAGTTAAGAGGAAATATTTTCTACTGTCATTCACGTTGATGATGCGGCGAGCTCCGACAGTTCATTTTGGATAACTTGGCTCTGCTTGTTTGAGTCTCCAATTGGCCAATCGTATTTGTTTATATCACATAGCCATCTTATTCGTAAGTTTACTAATACTCTCATCGGGTACAATAGATATTGTAAATCCCAACTCAAACAGTTGGTGCATTGCTTCGATGGACTCCACCAATCTATCAAACAATAGTATATTCATATACCTACAGAACATAAAACTTGCCCTGAATTATTATATCGGTATACATGTGAACACCTATTAGGATACTAAAAGCATTAAGAGCCATTGTTTTCTAATGTACTAACAAATTTAGAACACTTATTTGTTGAAATATACTAACAAATTTCATTTTTCAAACCGTGTAGGGATTAAATGAAAAAGAAAAAAACCATCGTAAATTTTGGAGTTCAATTGTGGAACACAAACCACAAGATGTTCTATGATGCGACAAATAGTTTTGTTCGGCGTCTTATCAGTCGAAGCCGCCAACCGTGACTGAGAGAGCTTCTATATATATAATCCAACATGGATGGTGGTAGCTATTAGCTAACGTTCTACATGGTACTAAAATCAAGTAGCATTATCTACTTAATTGACAACGACTAGCAATACTATTGCGTGCAAGAAACATGGTTCTAAAATTTAATGGCAGACGTCTAATGCACACAGTCTCATCCTCTTGTTGACTATTCTTAGAATGATTCTTCACCCGTTCGGTGATTTAAGTAGAACCGGTGGGTATAGTCAACATGTATTTATTATCTCGAACCACCTAATCAACATAATATGCACCTTCAATTATTCCTCACGTACGTACGTATGAAAGTGACCTCACAGACGGACATCAGATTAATTCATTCATCAGAAAATTTAATACAATAAAAGACAATAAAAAATATATCATCCAATGAAAACATCAGCAAGCATTGACATTTCGACGGAACGCCGTTGTCAAGAGCAACATCTGCAGGATGCAACAGCTGATGTTGACTACGGATTTTTAGACTGCATGAGACTTCCAATAGTAAGTGATGATGCTTAGGAAACAGTGAGCCAAACAACCCAAGAGACGGTTCGATTACTAGATTGATGATGCGAGATGCATACTTGGATTTTGGTCATCATAGCACTTTTTTTTCAGACAAAAGAAATTAAATTTTACTAATTATAATGGAAATAAATATGGCTGTTCACATCACAGCAAACCAAAATTTAGTAGTTTTGGTGCCCTGATGCCATCCAATTAGCCATACCATTAGCCTTCATAAATACATGGGAGACTTTACATTTATACAAAAAGATAAAACATTTCAGATTCTCCGAGGAGGAGGGAATTCGCTAAATTAGGATGTCGACCAAGACTTCCGAATCACTTGGTCTATTAAATAAGCCGATGAAATGTGCCCACATACTTTTTCATCAAAATGTGAGACCAAGATGCTTCATAGGACAAAAATATAATGAGATATTAAATTAGAGGAGATTCTGGTAATAATAACTGCAAAAAGGCTCCATGAAAAATTAAAACGACTACCACCAGTTCATCCGAGTCGAATAGCAGCATTCGTTGGTGCCTTCATCGGTGTAGATAACTTCAATGGAGCAGGAGCCTTGCTCCTAAACCCATTTTGGGGGCAGTTGCCATATGCCTCCGGACAAAAAGAGACCATACAAGGATCATTCAACATTGTTGCATAATATTGCTAGCATCGGATGTGCTTCATGTCCCGATACTGGCAACAAAGGGAACAAGACGCTTGAAGTCCCTCTTCTTTCCGAGCGCACAACTGTCCAGCACACGACCAAGAAGCAAACGAGTATTCTGAAGTGCCACCTCTCCTGCCGACAAACCACCATCAGTTGTTGACCCAGCACCTTGAGCTGGTAGTCCAGTTCCAAATGCAGATCCACCCAAATACTGTAGGGTTGCACTTCGTGCCTTGAATGAGCTCTGTGGTACCAACATACCGTGTAAGACTCTGTCACTTGCATCATACTCATTTTCGTTTGATCCCGGATCGTCCATGTGGCCACCAGCAACACTGCTACAACTTTGCAGTAGTGCTTCCAGAACACCAAGCGCCTCCCAACATAATGTGCTCTCGACAAGCTGTGAGACAACAGCATACACATGTGGGCTCTGTGCCACATCCATTGGAGTCTTCTGCAGCAGTGCTTTAAGCGTCAATAGTACCACCCTCTGGTAAGCCAGAGGACCCTTCTCAAGCAGCCTTAGCAAATGACCAAATGCTAAAGATGAGTGTTTGGGGAACCATGCAGAACAAATTGGTGGAGATACACAGGCAAAGAGGTCCTCACTGGATGTGATCTCACCATGAGAATAAGCTAGAAACACTTCAGCAAGATCATCTAATGCTTTTGCACGACACCAAAATGAAAGGTCAGAAGCAACAGAGCATGCTTTCTGGTACTGAAGTCGAAGAGGTGTAACCGAGTCTGTGGCAATCGGATCCTTCATTAGCTGTAAGGCAAGCCAGGGCAGTAAGCCTGTGGTGTGCATTAAAAGCCGTGTCTCCGGGCTCCCATATATAGAGTCGCAGTAAGGAACAGTCATTCGAGATAGCACCTCGATTGCAGAACCATGACTGACAGTGGACATAAGTCCCTTCAGCACAAGAGGCTGCACACCTTCAAATGCTGGCACCTTTCCACCCTCTTTAGGCAAAGATTTCCCACAAGACCGTAATTCTTCCCTGTGAAGCTCTGCTACATCACAATTGTAAGTGTCAAACTCGTCGCGGGGCATGCTGGACAGTAACACATTTTCAGTTGTCTGATCATGGAAGGACAGACGATCAATTATTCGGGAAAAGAGCTCGAGCACCTGGCAATATATGTGCACAAAGTCTGTGTGCATCATAGCAACACAACCCCAGAAAAGCTGGGGGTAGAGGATTACCTTCTCAGGTTCCATGATCTCTACCATCACTTGCATTGTCAAGAGAATCTCCATTGCAAAGCCAAGAACTGCTGGAACAGGATTTCCCAGGCACCTGTGGAGGCAACGGAGAAGTAACATGCAATTCTCACTCTTTACACTAGGCCGCAGAGCCCTATATATCTGATAAGAACGGCAAGCGAGGTGTCTAGACGTGCATTCTGTTGCCCACTTGAGTGCTTCCGCACCCCATGTCTCCCGAAGATCCCCTTGGAAAAAAATGGCATCCACCATGCTCAGTACAAGTGCCGAAAGCAGTGCGGTGCTTGGTAGTTCAGTTCTCACAAGAGTTGGATCCTCATTCTCCCACATTAAAGTGCCACGCTTGGCCTGAATGTACTTTATTAAGCTAAACAGCTTCTGCTTATTCTCTCTATCACCACTCTCAACCTTATACAGTTCTAGATGCCGACCAGCAAGTGAATAGAGTAAATTGACAAGCAGATTCTGAGAATGCAGGAGCACAATGTCTTCTGAGCTATCCATGGAGACACAAGTAACATGAAAGAGCAGTGGCAAGTGTTCACGAAAATCCTCATCATTCTCATAAGCAATTTCGGCAAGTAAAATCAACGCTATGTCTGCACGGGATAGTAAGTGTTGTTGATGTCCCTGCAAAGCTGATTGGAGCTCACTGGCACTAATTCCTTGAAGTTCAATACCCCCAAGATGCAAAATATCCTCACCAGAGTTAGGTGTATCAATTAGGCAATCTACACTGTCACGTGACATATGGCGGCTCCTTAAATTACCTGTTGAATTCCGAACACTCATCAATGGCCCTGACAAGCTCATCCCTGGTATGTTCATAAGTGCTGGAAGGAGTTGCCCTGACCGACCAGTGGAAGGAGCAATAATGTTACCTTCAGGGTGCAATGGACTCAGAGGGCCTGAGATACTCCGGCCTGTTATTGCTGAAGTCCGCCAGTTCAGGTTACCGCCGGTGTTTCTATGTGGCCCATCAAGGGAACCACGAACAAGCAAAGGCGACATGTGAGGTTGGCTGTCCGCAATAGTTGTGACCTGAGAAGTTGTGGGGCCTTGAGAAAACTCCAAAATAAAACTTGCCAAAGGATCATCCTTGCTAGGCCTAACTGGATCCTCAATCTCCTCCAGCATTCGCTGTGATAACTCACAAACCAAGTGATCAATGGTCTGTTGTGGGCAAATGCGTGCAAGATATAGACTAACACGTTTGGCTACTGAGAAATATGTAGCAAATGCTCCAGTTATCTCTGCTGATGTATTAGAATCACAGTCTTCAATCCCTTTGGTGATCAAAAAACCAAGGACTGGAATGATATTCCGGTTATTGCTAGCAACAGTGCTCCACAGCTTCTCTATTTCATCAGGAAATTGATCACCATGTTTCCACGTCACATAGTAAAGGCTTTTCAATAATCTTTCACCCCAGCCAGATTCCTTAAGTTTCAAGAAGTTCAGATTCTCAATCCAAGGAGCCATGCATGTTAGGACCTGATGCTGTGCAATAATGTCCACCGCATCAAGCTGTCGTTGCATAATTTCCTCGCACAGGAGTTCACTCAGCTCAGGATGGTCTTTAGCAAGTTTGGAGGAAAGCTTATATTGAAATTGTTGATAGGAGTCTGGTAGGTTTCCAACCACTGATGCCTGATAACGCCCTGTACCCTCAAATTCATCTTCAGCCCATTCACGGACAGAAAGGGTTTCCAACATTTGAAGGGCATCGTCACGAACTTGTTTTGACTGATCAACTACCTTATAGAGGATCAAACTTACCAGTCTCTGGATCTGACACTTTGGAATTTCTTCGCACATATAGACTTCAGCTAGTACACTAAAGTAACCATCTGCTATTGAAGAATCTGGAGAGTAGCACTGTGCCATAGTAAAATAATTTCATAACATGACAAATGGGCTCAACACTGAAAAAGGAACATAACAAAAGATAATATGAAATACAGGTTTCTAAAATCACCAGCATGGTAGTCAGTACTCCTGGTTTTCCTGAATAAGGATCTTGGTTGTGTTCAATTATGGATAGGAAGCAAAAGCTACAAATTTTTTATAAAATTATAACCTGAGAATGTGTCTTGGTTCATATATAATGCCACGCACATTATTTAGAGCGAGGGTAGCATATTACGATCCAGTTATTCACTATATCCCAGTAATCTGGAAGACACCTGGGGAAATGGAGCAAACAAACTAACAAATCTTGCCAACATGTTAAGAAAGGCATGTAGTCGGTTGCTTGTTTGATTAATGAATTAGGTAACTGTGTCTAGATTATAAGAATTTGACCATGCCATTTTGACCCTGAACTGAACACATATTATCTATAAATTATGAAGTAAATCCACTATGTTAAAAGCAATCGAGCAGAAATTAGAATATGCAGATGATAGATGAACAAAAATAGCTCTTAAGAATAAGTGATAGCCATTTTTTACCCTCCTTCGATTAATGCGCAACTGGAAACCGTACAGCTCATGCATTCCTTTTTGACAGGCTATGATCAGCCCACGAAGGCATCCTTGGGATAATTTCATAGTTCCTAACTTCCTACAAGGTGGTTCAGTTCATAAATTTTACTTCCTTTTGCCACATTTCACTCAAGAGGCTAAAGGAAGATAGCGTGACCATTTGCAAAGGCCAACTTAATCCTCTTCCTCAGGAAACCAAGAATTCCAAGAGATTCCATGTATTATTCATGTATGACCCATACTAGATCTGACCAACTGTCCATCTTACCTCCTCTACATTCTAGACAGCTCATCTTCTTGTTTCTACATTCTTGTTTCAGTATTCTTTCAGTAAAATGTTTTGGTCCTATTCCTTGTTGAGCCACTGGTTCAAACACGATTGACTATCATTATCGATTGAACAATTAGCTAGAGCTGCTAGAACTATATCAGCTGATTGCTAAAGAGGCTAAATTGACCATGTTAAGATTACCCCTTGAGGAGGTCCATTTGATATCTAAAAACTACTCAAGAAAAATTGGCACAGTGGATAATGTTGGGGTCAACAGAAAAAGATCTGGTAGACTCAGAATAGTGTTGGTAACGTAAGCATCGAGCAGTAATAATAGTTATGAATGCTGAAAAGGTAACCATTGTGCAGTAATAATAATTATGAATGCTGAAAACCATCCCCAACAGGAAGGTTAGGGGATGCATTGATATTGATGGAAGAGGGAATCAAAGTGATCATAAATGAATAAGTGTAGAAGTGAAGAACCCCATGGAAAGAAGCTTAAGCAGTGAATGGTCAGGTTCCTATAGCCCATGGTCAACAAGAATTAATAATCAGGGACTGACAAACTTGAAAAACTACTATACTATTACTTTAAACCAAAAACAAATAAATTCAATGGGCATCTTTAAGACATTGTACTGAGTCTATGTAGCAATTAGACTCTCTGAACAACACAACATGATAATTTCCTCTGTATTCAGACCTCATGAGAAGCAATTCATACATAGATTCTTAAGAAGGTTATTTTTATTTCACGCAAATAGAAATGAAGTCTTATACATTTTGTAGCAAACAAATAATGGGTAAACTGAAAATTTCTCCTAGCTTCTTAAAAAATATATGTTCTTTATGTTAAAATGAACCTTTTTGACATTGCATTTTTGGCCTAATCACTTTTCTGCATTAACGAATATTGTCATTTATTAACAACAAATCTGATGTTGCAAAGCAGGTAATGGCATATAATTTATGCATTTGAAATCAGTGAAATGAAATATAACAATTATGCAAAAACTGTAATATAACAAAATCTACAACATGATGCATCTCTAGGAAGCTGTATAATACAAGTGTCTCAACTTTTAAGGCATGATTTATGTTTTGATCAGATATTTAAGGCTCAACCAAGGATTTTCTACTAATGGTTAGCATTTAAGTTTTTCTCATTGCTTGAAGGAGCTTTTCCAATCTTAATGCAAAACTTGAAAATGAATTGCTATAGTTGAGTTTGATTATACTAATGCTTATTGACTGTCATTCATAGGAGGTTTTTTCACCTTGTTTTTTGTGCAAAGACATTTAACTTAACATATAAGATGCAAGATGCTAAGGAAGATATGGAGAGGAGATGAAACCTACTTGGTCAATACAAGCAGGAAATAGCTCCAAATTTGTCTGGAGAAGATTTTTTAATGCAGTTTTTGCTAGAAGAAGGCGTAGAAGTCCACTTTTCTGTTTATCTCGTCCTGCACTAACACGTCCTCCATCTCCCGTGTATTTTGTGTATGATGGAGTTCGTGGATCTGCAGGTGAAAACCCAAATGGTGCCCTATAAGCTGGTTCCATAAATAAATTGTTGATCCAAGATATAACCCGACCAGTCATCTTTCTGGCATTGTCATCAAAAGAAGGCCCATATAAAAGAGAGGCAATGGCATTCATGGAGGCCCACTGCACTGCCTCCACTTGCTCAAAAACCTCCTTATCGAAATTGAATTTATCTATTGACTCCCTTGATCGGTTGTGCTGTCCCAACTTGTAGCGCTCAATTTCTCTGCGGTACTCACTAATGTTTTCAAGTGACCATGTGCTGCCTGTATCATCACACCAACTAAGAAGAAGATCAAAAAGCTTCTTACGAATTCTGACATCAAACTTATCAGACTTTGACTCCACAAATTCTGGAGCTAAATATCGTATCACAGAAGCTAACGCATAACGGAGAGGCTGCAATTCCTGAAAACTATCAGATTGTGATGCGCATATGTGGCGGTATGTTTCTTCAATAAATTTCAGAAAATGTAGTCGCAAAATAGTTTTCCGACTAAGCATCCCTGGCCAAACTTTCTCAGCGATTGTACGATATATGTTTGCAATGTGTATGCGAAGATCCTCACGGCGGGACTTCTGGTTCTGCATGCACATACTTGATGAGATGTAGTGAATACATAATTTCTAACACCTAAGCACATATGTTTTTAGTGTTAGTTTAAATACTCATGAAGTAGAAAAGAAGCTTTCTTTTAATTCAAACTTAAGGACATTTAAAAAGCACTTATCATTTAAAAACTTGATAGCTCTTTTATTGGCTAATATGATAAACAGCACCACTTCATTGGTCTGCCTGGACAAAAATCAAATGTTCAGATAAACTACAAAGTTGTTTATGCAGAGGTGGGAGAGAAAACAAATAATAATTTAAATAGGCCATGTCATTTTTTTTTTATTAGCCAAACATAATTGGTGAGAGTTTTTATAGAAATGTACCACATAATGACTATAATTTCTTTATATATCTTGATAAACTGGCAGAGTAGTATAGACACCAGATGAATTAGAAGAGGTATCTCTGAAAAGAAAAAGGTGGGCAATGTGAGACAAACAATAGAACAATGGAATATACGAGGCAAAACAATAAAGAACTTCATTCAATCAACTGCTCCAATACAATTTGGTCTGACTAATATGTTTAATCCATTCAACACTATTGCCAAAGATGATAAACTCGCCCTGATTCAGAAAAGATAAGAACAGCTAGGTGAATTTGTATGTGGTTCTTTCATCAGTGCTACTCTGAAACAAGACCAGATCCATGCCTATAATCAGAATGCAAATTAAAGCTGACCCAATAACTAGTGTAAATAGGTTTTTCACCATGTCATAGGTCAACCAAGCAGATTTCCCAAACTCCAACATTCCTATACCAAAAGAGAACTAGGGCAATAGGTAATCATAAATATGAATGCTTTTTAAATATGAATGCTTCCTTGTAATTTGTTCAACAAAGTAAAGAAATCATGTCATTGTGTCGATTGAAAATTTAGGCAAATTAAGTACTAAAGCATGAGAAGTTATGCAAAACTTAGCAATTAACACGATATCTAACATATCTCTGTGCAACAGCCAGCACAACAGTATACTTCAATTTATCAAGAATAATTTGAATGCGAGTATACTCATGGACTTCCCTTAAAATATATACAAAGACACTTGACCAAAGTGGCTTATATACCCATTAGGCCATTACAATAATTATTTCAGGCAGTAAGTACATCATGTACCTTCCATTTTGACTTTCCCTCTGCTTCTGACGAAACTTCCTCAACAAATGATGCAAGCTCACCAAACATTGTTTCACATACTTCCAGGTTTGAGTGGCCAAGAGCAGTGATAGCTGCATGCTAGACCAAAAATATAGTAAAGCACTATTAATGATCACCAGGTGGCATAAGCCAAATTGGAAAATGCAAGAAGAGATAGTACTGATGCCTCTTCATCTTAAATTGCTACCAACCTTTTTGCCTTTTTTTTTTCAGAAAGCAAATACTTACAAAGGATATCAGATGCCCAAATATAATAGATTACATGAGCATCCACTTATCAGCATCGGTTACATGGGCATGGACACCAATCCCAATAACTTGAGGACCAAGTAAACATCAATTAATGAGTCTACCACTAGATAGATGTATGGAAGTAGTAGATAAGAAAGCTGGGGTGACTAAAAGTAAATAGAGGCAATCCAAAAACCAAATACCAAAATGGAAATAGGAATCGAAGCATGCCAACAAGCGGTGGAATCAGTTGGAAGTTGGAGAGTGAGGGGAACTAGATTCAAACAAAGAGCCAGACTATCAGTAAGGAAAAAGGGCCCTACAGAAGATAAGGCAACATCAATATGTCAGCTTATGAGAAGTGAGTGGCTGTGGGGGGTGATCAACAAGGAAAATGGCTGGTTGGACTAAATGAGTAGGAATGAGATGGAGAAGGGGGCATATAAGATGAAGCCAAGAAATGTAGGTGATCGCTATTCATGTGTTAGCTTTAACAATTTTAGTTTATGTATTACCAATTGAGTTACACCAACTTTGACCTCTATTAGATCAAACTGGTTATGGATCTCAAATATTTTAACTAGTCAATGGATGAGCATTTGTTCATCCAACAATACCGATAACTTGAGTTACCATATCGAGCATTAATTACTAGATAACCTATTGTTGGCTGACAACTATATTGTTGTACATTGGGTCATTATGTACATAATATATTGAACCTTTGACATATTTGCTCCTCCAATTTAGGGTTAAATATGACACAAAAAAGTTTGAAAATCAATACATGGGTCAGGGATGAAATGAAAAATGTTTGTCCAATAGGCAAGGCTCCTACAATTGTAAGATGTACAAAGGATCTATGTATAATTAAAATTTATATAACTAGCATATCATTTATATGACCTACTATTAGTTTGATTTTCATGTTTAATCATTTTACATATTAAAAAGTATTTTAACTATAGTGATCTCTTTTTTCTCAAATATATATATCTTTCAGAACATTTTACTTCAAAGTATTTTCATATTTCACAATTAAATAGAAACTAATATTCAGTATATTTAACAATTTGTCAAAAGATCAAGAAATTATGTTTTTCACTCACGTTGCACTCCAATCTCACAGAGACAGCAACAAGCAGGATAATGACATGAGAGAAGGGCAGCACTGATGATACACAATGAACAATAGTAGATGCAGAAATATTATTTTTCTCTTCCTTTCCTCTTCATGCCTTCACCCATTCTTCAGCTGCCACTTTTTTTTCTTTGCAAATCGAATATTGACTAAAATTGGCCAACAAAGGCTTGGATCAGCCTACTCAAACCAAATTTTGGCTAGTTTTAACAGGTTCCAAATGGATCAGTCAGATAACAAAGTGTTGTGTTGGGTAGACATATATGCAATGGGGGAAGATCATTATAGGCATTATAAGTTGTCAATTGTCACATCCCATGGTAAATTATCCAGAAGGCCAAATTTCAAATAGTAACCTTTCACAAAAGAGAAACAAGTACTGCAAAAAATATAAAGACAAAAGGCCTTTTTCCAAGTATTGTAATGAATTTGATCAAATTTGATAAGTTTGTCTTTGTTTCTAATTTTTTTCCCAACATAAGGATTAAAAAGTAAACAACCTATAAATTCTCAATAGCAAAGTTTGGAATACTTTCGACAAAATATATGTGATTTTTGTCTGCAAAGGTGATTCTGAAGGCATCCCTTATAGGCATGAGCTTTCAGTACATGAGCTTCTGGTACTTTCAACAAAATACATGAGCTTTCGATACCTAGGACCTTCAAGGCTTCAACCACTTTCTACACTATTTACTTTCCTTTCTTGTACACTTGAAGGCATCCCTTGTTGAGGAATTTAATTACAAAAATTTAATAGGGCAAGTCATGGTTTCATAATAATGTTGCTCCATTGAGATCTACATGCCAAAGATTCTGAAAGAACCCCTATAAATAAGTCAGGAAATCTTTCAAAGCCTAGTCTCTGAGAAGCCTCGTATTGGCAAGAAGCTCACTCATTTAGCCACACTTTCTAATTCTTATTTAAGAAATCACATTGTTTATCCTGCAATGGCTCCTTGTAGTTGCACAAATTAGCATTAGATGATTCTTTTGGAATTCATTAGATAAAAGTAGAAAGTTAAAGTACACTATTATAATACGATATACATATCACATGTACCAATGATTTACCTTGCTTTGTTCTTTCAGAGATTTCTTCCCACACATCAAGGGAAACCTTATTAATCCCTGAATGTGTTGGAAAATAACCTAAATACACCTTAAGTTGATAATCATCAAAAAGAGTAGAATCACATAGTTTATAGCTTTATATATTCCAATCCTCTCATACAATTCTAGTTTTGGATGGACACTATGAAGCCTCTCAAATGGTTCACCCACCTGGCCTTGAATATGTGATTGGCCAGTAAAACACCATTCACAGCCAAACAAGTGTGCAATAGGATGCATGAGGCTTTTGCAAGGATCAAACATGCATATGCTTCGGAAAAAAATATATATACGCATAGGCTCCACAGTATCTCTCCTTATGGTATATCAAACTCAGCTCATAAAAATCTTCATGTGAAGACAAACATATCACAGAAAAAATCAGCTTGATACTTGTAATAATACCCAAACGTTTTGATCCCATTTTAATCTGCTGTAACTTAAACCTCTGGTTATAGCATCAGAAAAAATTGTTGGTACATCATGCTTTTGTTTAGACTAGCAATGACTTGTAAGCACATATCACTGCATCTTCAGCAAGGTTGTAAATTTGTTGTCAAAGATAATATCTGACAGTGGAAGTAACCTTGTACTTACAGTATATATTTCAGATCCATGTCTAAGTGCTGGGAATATGAGATGAAAAAGCTCCTTAGCTGCTGTAAAGGCCCGGTCTTCTCTGTTATCAGTTGGACAGGAGCATGCAAACATAGCATACATTAACCATTGGTCAAGTTTGTTTTCTGCATCTTGTGACTGATAAGCCTTCCCACCTAATTCAACAGGTGTAACAAGTGCAAGCCTACGTATTACCTCCAGCCTGAGAATTATTAGCTATAAATGAATATCAAATTACCTGAAAATTACTAGCATAACTAATAAATACTCCATAGCTTGTGATAATTAGTACTATTTAATTACTGTATACTGAGAGCTTCAAATGATAGACTAGTAATAACCAGGGCTGTCTAATGTTGGCTACTGAGTGATGCTAACAATGAAGTTAACACCGGCATAGCAATCCAAATTACAAAGACAATTTCCTTCACTTGGAGGAATTAATGATTTTGAACGAAAAATATTTTCTACATGTCAGACAACTCGTCAGCAAGAAGTTTTAAAGTAAAAAAAATAAGATTTTCCATTTAAACCACATATTTTATTTTTCTCTCGCATCACTTACATTAGCATGTTAGTTAATTATCGCACAAATAATAAAAGACTCATATAGTGGTCAAACTCTATGAATATAGATTTGAAATATTAACTGATATAATGACAATAGATATCAATATTATAAATTTGCAAGTCTTCTATAATATTCTAAACCATAGTTATTAGCCCAGACTGGACCAGCCAGTCCGCCCATAAAAATCAGGAACAGGTCACTTGGGCAATCGGATTCACTAATCAGACTGTTTTATCTATATTGACCATAATGCCTTAAATATAGATTCTCTTATGCTTTCTTAAAGTGTGCATCACTCGATCCCTCTTTCTAACCCACCCCCTTTATCATCCCCTCTTCTAAATCCTCTCAGCCCTTTGTCATTAATGTTCTCCTTTTCTCTTTTGTTGTCCTCCTCTTGATTTCGTCATTTCTTTCATCCTCTCTGTCATTCTTTCTTTTTTTTCTGTTTCTGTCACGGTTCTTTTTGTAGTTGCTTTCTTTCACAATCATTCAATTTTCTTCTGCCAGAACCTCACATCATTTGTTATTGATCTATTCTTCTGTTAGTTAACATATTTGAGCTCAGATTTCTACTTTTGATCATCAAATTTCATGAATTCTTTATATGATAAGGAAAGATTTTGCAAGGATATTTTTATTCTTAATTTTTGGTATCTTTACTGTATATTTTTTATCTTTATATATAATATATAAGCATTATTTATGTTTAAATATTTCATATCAAACCCACAGTCCAACCCCGTGACCCACTAGTCCAACCAGTGAACCAATGACTCATATCTACTCCTGAGTTTGGTAACTATGTATGACTCAAGGTTTGCGAACTCATGACCGACTAATCTGGTAACCATCAGTCATACAGTGAACGAGTGACATCCCAGTATGGTTCAAACCTAAAAACCCCAACCAGACTCATAGGGTCAGAGGCATCCTTACCTTGGTCAGGCAACAGAGGGGTAACTAAACAAACAAACCTGATAATGGCTGAAAGCTACAGACAGCCCTCACTTTGGCTGGACTGGCCAATTGGACCAGATATTGTTCTAACATGCTGGGAAGACTTCAATCAAACTCGGATTGGCCAGGACAATAGATGTACTGATTGGAAAAGTCTAGAAGATAGCTTCTGGGTTCAACGAGTGCTATCCAAGAAAAAGAATAGATCAACAATCCCACATCAAATAAGAAAAGGAAAGCAGGCTCATCCAAGTTGGGAAACCCAACTCAGGCTCTAAAAGCAGAGAATAGAAAAGGCAGGGAAAAGACTTGAGTAAAATAGTTTCTAAAATAGTTCAGTATTATACAGTTCAGATAGTTTTTTTGACACTAGTTGATTGTAGACATATGTGCTTCTAAGACTTGAAGGGTATGCATGAATTTTCTTCTCTCAAGCAGTCTTTTACATAAAACATTTATTTAGGATTAATCTTAGCAGTTATCAGCAGTTCACTTTTCCCTTCCTAACATATAGAATGCTTAACAGGAGGAACCATAACCTATCAAATTAGAGAAGAAAAGGAAAATAAGAGGTGTCTGGACTCTGGACTATGAAACAAAGTTTGAAATATCGGACCATACCAGCGTTTTGACATTCGCTCGGTACGGTATGACCGTATACCGATGGTATACCGCTCAGTATATATATATGTTTATTTATTTATTTATATTTATATATAAAAGATTTTTTTATATAAATTATTTTTATAAAAGGCGATGTCGTATCGCATCGGGGTGACGTCGCCCTTAAAAAAAAAAAAAAAAAAAGAATATATATATATATATTTTTTTTTTCCTTCTCCCACACGGGGCGACGTCGTCGAGGCGACATGACGTCGCTTTATAATATATATATATATATATATATGTCATCTGGTAATGGGCGGTCCGTGTACCGGTCAACTAACGGACCGATATGTATCGCCCGGTATGGACAGTATTATTCGAAACTGTATACCTTGCTCTAAAACATAGAGAAGAAAGATAAAAAAGAAAATGTCAAGGTGATCTATATTCTATACCACCATATTTGTATGTTTAAGAAGTTACAAAAGAAGCAAGAGAACAAGAATAGAAGAAAAATAGAAAACATGAATTCCACATCTCCTTGGAATAAGCATAGTTCTCATGACTAATCAAAATTTAGCACACCTAGACTTAACGTAGAATAAATTTCCACTAGTTGATGAAGTTAAATAATTTAAGTTCACATAATGCCTACTAGCTTTTAATTGCAAATGACCACAAACTACACAGCTGAAACAATTACCTACTGCCAGCACAACCCTGCAGTAAGTCTGAACTATTATGTAGAAGGAAAGTGGACTTGGCACAAACAGAACAGGTTGTCTTAGTACAAGATTAAAGTCAAAATGTCTTGATATTTAAGTCATATTAGCTGAAGCAATATGTGCAGCTAAGTTAATACAATCTCCAGATCAATGAGCACTCTTAAGTCTTAACAAGGCAAACCAAGATGACATTATTATATCTCAAAGACAAAAGAAGAAGTACATAACATTCTAACTAAATAAAGAAAAGTATTCTTGCCTTGCTTCCTGAACAGAAGTTGGGCAAAGTTCAGCAGCATACTTAACAAGTTCACTAAGACAGCGGGCCCATCTGTTTTTATCAGGGTTTTCAAGAATGGACTGAAGTGTTATGTCTGGAGGCACTGGATCGAATTCCCTCCTCAAATCAAAAGGACGACCAGAATCCCAATAGCTACTCAAAACAAAATCATCCTGGGAATCAAATCAAAACCTGAATCAGATAAACCACCAAAAGATTGAAAGCCAACAACAAACACTATTTTGTTCCAGTTAAGGAATTCTACCCTTCAGACACTTATGTAAACATGACAATATGACATCTGGTCCAACATAAGTAATAAACCTTTTCCAAAATATTAATTCTTCTCTTGATCAGTACAAGTTACCAAGCATCGAAATTCATCTCCTTACATGGCCTTTTTATGATTTATAACATATCAGCATGATGTAAAAGAGAAAACATATATTAAAGCATTAAAAAATAAAAAATAAGAGGAAAAAGACAAAAACTAAACTGAAAATACTCACTCCATTTTCTTCCAATACGTCAATGACAAATATTGGTTCCACCTCAAATAATTTATTATCAGCTCGGCCATTTGCTGAGAGGTTTCTGATATCATTTCTTAAAACACGAACAGACCGCAGTAACTCTAATGCTGTATGTCTTATCTGGACATCCACTGAACTGAGGAAAAAAAGACCAAGTGCATCTACCTCTGTTGTTTGGAACTCAGAAGGGTCTGCTGACTGAAGAAATGGAGACCTGTTCACTTTATCACCATCAAGACATGGTCTCTTAATGCTATGAGCATCATTTACCAACAGTTTATCAGACAAACAAGCCCTCCACAAACGTATAAGTTCCACTAGGCGGACCAGTGAAGTTTGGATTAAAAGAGGAAACTCATCAGGAAGTTTCAGAATAAAGGTAGCCATCCCTCTCACCACAGCATGACGACGATGAGGAAGATGTCGTACAATGCGATTCATTACTTGCACTGCTTCTTCACGAACACCAGGATCAAAACTTATGCCATGCTGTGGAATAATTTCAGTTATCTTATCACTGCGGCCAACTTCTTCGATCAAATATGGTATGCACTTCAGCACTGACCTGAAGAGAGACGCTTGAGATTTTTCCTTCGTTGCATTATCTAAAAGAGTTTATTCTTTAGAACAATTTCATAGCATTTGCAAATAAGAAAGAGAAAGAGTAATATATAATCAATATGCTAACACTTCTAACCAAGAAAACTGAGAACAATTGAAACAAACTAAAGCACTAAAAGATCCAGTCAATTTTGCCAAAAACTACCAAATGTCACGACCCGAGTTTGATAAGTTAACTGGCCAATAACTCCATTTCAGTCCTTTAACCACGGACCAAAATACTTAAGCGGGAGTTGTCATAGTACACTCATCAGGCCCATATAAGTCAATCATAGTCATTGTCCACTTCCGATGTGGGACTAACTCTAAATTTCCTAAGGTCCTGACTATCAACCTGATTTTCAGATTAAATGATATAAAATAGAAAATTAGATAAGTGTTAACAAATCTGAACTATGAGTCAGCATCTTTACACTGATATAACCGATTTACTGCAAGTAATCAACCACTGCAGAAGAAATTGAACTCATAAAATTGCTAATTAGTATGAACACACTAACTTTGAAATAACTCTAATTTTGATAATAGCATCCATCATGAATCTAGGATAGCACATTGAAGCAACAAATAGCTAAAAGATAACAAAATATATAAAATTGCAACAATGAAGACCAAAAACTATAAAACTTGTCAGACTAATATGTATCAACCAGTATTTACCAGTTCATTCAAAACCAGACTTACCGCCTGGTTTGATTATCATACCGGGAATACCACCCGATACCCCTATCTGTTTTTAACTTTTGATAGTTGTCTTTTCTTTTTTGTCTCCTGCCTTCCTTTCTCTCTTTCGCTTATCTCTCTCTTCACTTTGCCTCTTCCTCCTCCCCACCGCCTCTTCCTTTCTCTCTTTCACATCTCTCTCCTCCCCCTCCGCCACTTCCTCCACCCCATGGCTTCTTCCTCCTTTTAAGGGCTACTTCCTTTACCTCTGGTACACCTCATCTATTTTTCCTCCTCTTCCTCCATCTCCTCCACCTCCTCTTCCTATATCGTTCCTCCACATTTTCCTCCCCCTCCTCTTCTTCCTACTCCTCTCAAGGGTTCGCCATACCGAGCTGTACTGTCCAATACAAGTGGGATGTACCAGTCCGTCAAGGGATCGATATATAGACCAAGGTTCGCTGTATCGTATCGTACCGACGTTTCGGCTCGGTACGGTACGGTACCGATGTACCGAGCGGTACACCTTGGTATACCGAACAATTTTATATTTTTTTGCATATTGTAGTAGTGCTACAGTATAGCACTGTAGCACTTTAGCGGTACCGGGCGGTCCGCGTACCAGTAACCTGTCGGACCAGTACGTACCGCCCATACCAGGCGGTACGCTTCGGTATGGCAGACCTTGATATAGACCACCCTACACGAGGTGGTACCCATTACATGACCTCATATCGGGTGATACAGGGTCTATACTAATAAAAAATGGTCAAAATTCGACCATTACTAACCTATAATGATCGGATTTCGACTATTACCAATCAAGAGTTGAGATTGGCCTATTTTAAACGATCAATTTGATCATTTGAACCATAGAAAAGGGATTTAAACCCTTTCCTCCCCCCTCTTTTATTTTCTACGAGAAATTCTAGGATTTTATTTTCTGTTCTTCTGTTGTGCATGTGATATCGCCCCAGATTTCCCAACAAATAAGGTACTGGTCAAGTTTATACATCGAGGGGGAAAGGGAAGACAGTAGATAATTTTGAGCAGATGTAACAGAGCCTACACGACGTAAACACAGAGCGAAACTCAATGTATTCATAGCCATCGTATTATGGAGAATTTTACGGCCAACAGCAGTACGGTGATAGTTGGTCATACTTCTCCGAGCAGTAGTATAATGATCGATCTTATGATACGGAGCAGTAGATCAGTGGTGAAAGTAGAAATTCAAACATTCTCCATGCTTCACCTAATACATGCTATAATCGTCCTTGCTTCAAGAGCTGCCTCGGACACATGGTTCACGACGATCAGACTACGACCATCATCACATTAACGCACCAATGGTATATGGTGTATCAGTATATTATATCGTGAGATCAATTTTAGAATTAGGTCCAACAAATATATCAAATTGATATATAGATTTATAGAATCGAAAACCCTAATCCACTGCCCAGAGTCTTGTAGTTCTCTTTAGTGATAGAACTAAGTATATTTATCGATTAATTATTTGATTCATTATAATCTTAAACTTTAAGTTGTTTAAAAATTAATCTAACAATTTAAATCATTTCTTTGTAGATAATTCAATATTAATGGAAGAACGATCCGGAACATACCACAAAGCTACTCCTCAAAGCCCAAAAAAGATGTGACTATTCTTTCCTAATTTAGATTTTTTTGATAAAATTATACTAAATTTATATTTATTTTCAACTTGAAAACCCTAATCTAATTTTTTTCTATTTTTATAAATATTTGAAGCTATTTTCGGTAATTTTACCATACCGTCGATATGCCTCGTTGTACCAAGATACGATATGTTGGTATGCTTTAGTATATGCCATACCAATGACCAGTTGGTACACCTGTACGGATCGATAAGGCGAACCTTGCTCCTCTCTACCCCTTTCTCTTAGTCCAAGCGGAACTTTTCTGTACCATGTGTTGCTACATCAATCCATACTGGAACTGTACAATATCAACACCTGACCAAAATTATAAACCCTAATGAAGATGCGAGGAGACTATAGATTAGAAGAAAATAACTTCAAGTTGGAAGAAATTATCGATCATAAACGAAAGAAGATAGTAGGTACTCAAGATCTAAAAAAACATCTCTTATCCAACAATACATGTCATTGTCATGCATGTTTAAGGCATAAAAGGCTTTATTTATGAACGAGTAAGTCAACTAAAACCAAGATGCATTTGTTAGCACAGGAGTGCTGGTGATGATGTATCTATACATGAATTTTGTTCTATTAGAGTTAGAAATGAAGATGATTTATTTTCAAAAAATATACCACCAAAATAAGGATTTGATCATAACTTCTCCCAGCTCAACTCATCTAAACTTCTTAAACTAATAGTTCTATCTTATCTTATTATATTTCTAAATAAACAAATGATAAAGCCAAACAAATAATAATAAAATGAGACATCTTATACAAATCTAACATCTAATTAATAAATAATATCATAAATCCTTGAAGAAAAATAAATCTAATATAGACTCAATAAAACTAGATAAGTTACATGAAGTTGGATAGCATCAATTCACTTTTTATTGAATAGATCTCATTCTCAAGATACATGAAGTTGCAGTAGTTCTGATCTACAATTTTTTTTCTTCAGTTCATGTTTGGTATCGATATCATTGTAGATTACTCACGTTACTGCAATCACTTGAAAACTCACTTTTTTATTTGCGGTCTGAGTAAAACAAGTATTATGACTAGAAGAACAAGATCAAAAGTAAAATGGAAAGAAGATTATGAGCAAATTTCAAGATACAAAAAAGAGATAGATTAAAAAATCTAACAAAAATAGCTTGTTAATCCATTTTCATTTCTAAGAATATATGTTATATTGGGATGGAGATGAACTGAATATAAATATAACTAGGAGGATTCTTAAACTCAGGAGCTATTTCATTATTTCTCTAGCATAAAAATCTATGATATCATCAAGTTTTAATTATCCACATTATCAAATCAAAATACGACTAACTAGATATGCCATATTTCAGCAGAAAAAATTGGAAAGCCTAACTTTGCTCTGCAAAGGCTAAAAGACTGTAATCGTCAAATTTTTTTTTAGCCTTTGAAAATATATTTTGTCAAAATCGTTTTTAGATCACAGAATAAAAAAAAGGGCATAAATTTCATTGTTGAACATATCTTTTAATATTCAATGCAAACTTACTCTTGCATCAAGGACCAATTTTCCACTTATCACAAATAAAACTTCGAGATTAACCTTATGTGTTGGTATGTTTAATGTGCCATTGCCATAATAAACAGAGAAGTGGCACCACAAGGTCCAATATAAATATATTTGTCATTGATCGTAGCCATGATGAACGTCTTGTCACACCAACATCAGTAACATCCAAAATAATCCATTCATTTACAAAGTTGTATCTCTCCTCATAGTTTCCTTTGACATGTCATGAAATTGCCACCCAAAATCATCCATGGTTGCACCCTACTATTAATATATTTAGAACTACTCACCCTTTTCATGAATTATCTAATAAATGGCATATTCTGCAATATGAATAACATTGATCAATTCTTGTCAGGCACATGAGATATATTCCTCAAGTGGGATGAATGAAATAACAATATTGCTACATATCTGCATCTATTCTCCTCAATCAATAACAATGCATTATAGTTAATACTTAATAATTACTAAGCAGTGGAAATATAGTCCAGGAGTGACCATTAAACATGAAATAAAATATAGGGCAAGTTAAATTAAATCATACTTTGCCCCATACTAGCTGTGCTGTAAACAAACTTTCTTATGCGTATGACTTTACATACCCTTGTACTTACACCATAAAAATTAAGTGCACAGAAACATCTACAAAAAGTAGCACTGGATAAAGAAGAGTAGCACACCTATGGTTGACTTTGGTGAAGTAAGAAGGGCTTGGCTATAGGCTTTATTACATGATCGTATGATAGACTCAATAGCAGATTTCACTTTCGGAACGTAATGACCAATACCATGAACTGAAACAGTAATAGATAAGTTAGCGTTACATATAGCAATATACAGAAGTACAGAATCAAAATTCAAAAGAAAAAGTGTTGAAGAAAATATTTTATGAGGGCAGGAAATATCACCATGAAAAACTTCCAAGCTAAATTGTTGATTTGAAGGAGACATAACAATGGCAAGCAAAGCCCGAAGACCAATAACCTTTGCTTCACTCAGACTATCAGGTTTCAACAATTCTAGTATCATATGATTCATAGTGAAATCTAGGTTACTCTCAGCTAAAGTCGCACAGAACTCAACAAGTTTATCATGCTGAACATCTTGAGTTAGCAAACCTTTCTTTAAGACAGTCAACAACTGTGCTGTCACACTGTACAAGTAATCCCATACTTGGTTTTTAGGCTGGAAATCTGCATAAACATTTAAATAAAATTTCACAACCCGGTGCAAGCAATCTAGTGCCATCGACCGATGGTTTTTATCCTGCATAGAGATGGCATCAAACAAGTTAATGCTTGACAGGAATGGGACATCAAAAAAGGCAAATAGCTGCCTTCAAATAGCCACGTAAATGAGATAGAATAATTAGCTTGGCAGTTGGCACTAATTAACAAAAAAACAATTTGTTATATTACACAAGAAAACACACTCACTTTAAGATTCTTATACAAAAGCTCCATATGAGGACCAAAGTTAGTATTAAATGCTTGGGGATCGCCTAGACAGAGTAGAAGGGTCACCAATGGGAAGCCAACCTAGAAAAAATGAAATTATTGCAGATGCACAAGACTTAAGATAATGGAAAAAAAAAAATCTGAGTCAGAAGTTAACCACTGATAACTGTATGGGGGAAAAAGAAAGAGGATGTCACTACAATCACTTCTACAACAAAAAATTATAAAATAATGCTGCTCTTCTTATGCATCCATCTTCAAAAAAATTTCCTCTATTGCATGGTTGTGACTCATGCATGTCAGAGAAGCTCAAAAAAGCAACTTCTATAACAAAATATCAGACTTTAAGATATTCAACAATGATGACAAATGACAAAGCTCCTAGAAGAGAAGGCCCAATATTACTAATTGACCAATCTAAACATCCGCAATGTTAGACTCAAATTTTTTCTAATTATTGTTTAATAATTCCCCAGTAATCAAAGAACAATTCTGTAATAAAATAGAAACAACAAAATAAAAAAGCTGTGGATTAACTCTTATCAGTGCTACTTACAAAAAGCATTCCACCAACACAAGCCTGTCCCCAACCCCAAACAGAAAAGAAAGAAAGAAACATGTCAGGTACATATTTGCAATGAAAAACATGATGATCTTAGATTGAATTTTTCTTTTCAGAGGCTTCTTGTAAACCTATCTACTACTGCTCATGAAATACTTACCAAAATTATTTTTCTACATGCTCCATTATTTCTGTTTTCTCTCATTGTTGAATTAGATGTTGACATATGTCTGGATCAATTCACATGCTTTTTCTATGAAAACCACTGCTTTTATCAAGCATTAAAAAACAAAAAAGAATGTCAGCAAATCCAAGTATACACATAGGCAACATTCATCTGTTCAAGAGTTTTGGTGTGTAATATCAGTAATAAACAAGCCTGTTTAAATTGGTCATGGCTCTAAAAATCCTGTGATGCTTATTCCTAGACTAAATCCAGAAGCAAGCAATGTCTTCAAAACCTCCTTTAAAATTAATATTTAGGATTCTTATATGACTAACTATTTCTATTCATCCATTCATAACTTTTGTTGGCCTTTCTCCAGTCTGCCCATCTTCCACATTAATGTATCAGCTTGGCCATCATAGAAAATAATATAAGTTTGAAATACTGAATACTGGCACCTGTACCAACCAATATAGTATGACACAACATGACACATCAATGAAAAAAAATATATATATATATTAAACATAATAGTACCAAGTACCAATCAGTACAGTCAATATATCACGATGTTTGAAACCATGAAAACAACTTCCTTGAAACCTTTAGAACCTCCATGTGATCATTTCATGTTTCATTACACATTCACCACAGGCAGCTTAACCTTTTCCCAAACACCAATATGATTTTGCTTCCTCAATACTTTATCCAACATTGATACCATGGTATTGCTCCCTTTCAACCTGAAAGACCAGGGTTCAAGTCACGGAAACAATCTCTTTAAATATTTTAAAGATAATGTTGCATACATTGAACCTCTCCAGACCCCACATTGGTAGAAGCCTCATGCACTAGGTACACCCTTAAGGCCTTAACACTTAATCCAGCATAATGACTGACAAAAAATTCATAAGTTGACAAATGCAACCTGGACCACAATATTTAATCCAACCCAACATGGATAATTTCATATTCTTGTGTGCTAATTCAGGTTAAAATGAAGCATGAATTATCTAAAAAGTTGAGGCTCAATGGGAACCCACTAGCCCACTCTATTCATAATCCCACATCTTTATTACAAGAGCAACGTAACCATCTATCAGCTAGTATTGCACTGAAAAATCTCTTGCAAGCTGCATTATTCCAATATTCTGTCAAGTGCAATGGAAACTGACACATGTAGAAAATCTTTATGAGAAATAAGAAGGTTTCTTTTCCTTGACATCCGTATCAGATTTTAAATACCAGTCGGACTAATACCAACTAATATATTTCAATCTGATCGAGGATCAGCATCAAATCATATAGCCTGGTACAAATTGATATTAATTTTCTTTTTTTTTTGTGATGTCGGTGGTACAAGTTGATATATCACCCAGCATAGTTCTAAATACCATCTGGATTGATCTCATGGTCTGAAAAACCAACAGATAGACCAGCCCCTTTGGGAACGTTCGGTTCAGCCCTTTTTTCTTTTTATTTAGAGTTATCACACAGCCATCTCGATCTTTCTAGCATGTCAACCTCTCTTATGTCCACTTCCCCCCTCATGACGCTCGATGGTTGCTGCTCGTGCTGGTCAGTATTTACCATGTCAACCTGTGTACTCCTCTCCCTCTTCTTAGTACACCATGTACCGGCATAGCATCAGTCAGTATACTACTGTGAATTAGAACTGTGTCCTTGCCTCCCCGACATACTGCAATCTTGCAAATCTGATGAGGTGCCAAAACTGATAACAAATAGAGTTTGTAAATATGTATTCAGATAATAGATTCATTATTAGTGTGATTGATTCTGTTTACTGATGTGTACATCTCAATTTGTGTCAGAGTATGAAAGTGGTACCACCAGAAGCCAGCAAAAGCCAATATGTATGTTTACAGTTCAGAAGTTACTCTCATGGTATATATTAGGTTCCATGGTTGGAAATAATTTGAAATTGAATTTGAGAAAATAGCTAATTTGAAATTCAATTGATCACCTGGAAGACTTCAAATCCTTCATTCCTTCACAGCTTCTCTCTCTCTCTCTCTCTCTCTCTCTCTCTCTCTCTCTCTCTCTCTCTCTCTCTTTCTCTCCCAGAGAAAGGAAATCCAAATGGAGTTACAAGATTCCAAAAATCCAATTAAAAGGGGCCTACAGCATATTTGATACAGTGCTGGTTAGTACCATTATACTAACATAGAACAAGATTATTACAACAATATGGCCAACAGCCCTGAAATTCTTGTTGCTTGATGCAAGCAGGCACAGGCCTTTGTAAAGGGTGCACTGGTTTGCATCAGCAAGAGATGCTGCAAACATTCCAACTAGTGTGTGCAATGTCTGAAAAGTCTGTAAATTCTCAATCTGATATATGTATCATTATTAGGAAAGACCCATAATGGAAACTTGGAACATTGAGTTTTAGTCAATTGACTGCACATAAGAACCTCACTATTGAAGAAAATAAATTCAGCACATATTTTAAGGAGCTACTTACTGTTATATGCTTGTTCTGTTTCTCCATCCAATGCATAAGTTGCCCTCTAATTCGAGCTACTGCTTCATACCATAATGCTAGTGCAGATTCCACTCCCAATGGAGGCCAATGGCCTTTTCCACTCTCTGCAAGTGGTGCTAATATGCTTGAAAGCATATTGCACAATGCATGATATAGTTCACTCTTTCTCTTGTGAGGAGTACGATTAAGAGGATTAGCTTTTGCCACAAAAGATGCTGATGCATTCAAACCACCTTCTGTCTTTACCTGGCAAAGTTAAAGCAACAAGTGATAGAATCAATAAATAAAAGAAAGCAAATAAGAATTCCCACAAAATATTAAAGCCCAACAGAAATTTTTGCAGGATAATTTTTAGTAAAAGAAAATCACTTTGAGAATTTCTTTATCATATTCAATAATTCATCTCTTAATAGTCGTCAGGAGTTACGAGGTATCAACTAAAAGCTTCCTGTTCTGAGGATACATTATAATCTTTGTATTGGAACTTAGTCTTTAATATTATTTTATATACCTTCTATTAACCCATTTAATACTTGACTGATTTACGTCTGCCCAATAAGCAAATTCACCATTAGTAGTAATATCTAAAGTTACATCACCTTGAGTTTTGCTTAGCATGAGAATTATCCTGCATATTTACAAAATTGATCTTTAAATGATTAAATCATACACCTAGGTTCTTAACTAATACAAATTATCAAGACCAAGGATCGACTTACTGGTCCGAACCGGTGTGCCAGCCAACTGACAGCATGGCACATGCTGCCATGTACCGGTGTGCTGAGTGTCGATACGGCGATGCGTGCCGACGGCACAAAAAAAGGCCAAAAGCACCTCAAAAAATAGGAAAATATATATTAGGTTTTTAATTTGGAACTAAATGTAAGTTTAGTATTATTTCATCAAAAATATTCTAAACTAGGAAGGAATATCAGCGCATATCTTTTTCAAGCTTTGAGGAGCAGTGTTGTGGCATGTTCCAAATAGTCCTTTCATTGATATTGAATTATCTATAAAGATATGACTTGAACTGTTATATTACTAGTTCAACTTTAACATTCAAATGAATCAAGTAATAAATTGATCGATCGATGGATATGCCTGGTTCTCCCACTAAAAAGAATGATGGGACTCCACAAGTGATAGATTGGGATCAATGATCCTATGTATTTGTATATCAATATGGTATGTTTATCAAACTCAATCTTAAAATTGATCCCACGACATAAAATACCGATACACCGTATGTCATTGGTGCATCAATGTGATGATAGTTGTAGTCTGATTATCATGAACCACACGTATCCGGGGCGACTATTGAGGCAAGTATGATTGTGGTATGTATTGGTGCGGAGGTTGGAGAACACCAGAACTTCTACTTTCGTCACTAACCTAAAGCTCTATATCATAAGACCGATCACCGTACTGTTGTTGGCCATGTGATCCTCCATAATACGATGGCTGGAAATACGACAAGGTCCACTTTGTGTCTATGTCATATAGACCTCCTCTAACTTAAGTGTTAATCCTCCTAAATTACTTCCAATCCACAAATCACAGTTTTGCTGAGAGTTGGTTTAAACGGTAAATTAGAGATTGAGAGAGTTGAAGAGTTTGAGAGAATAAAAGGGGTTGAAAAAAGGAGGAAAGGGTTTAAAAACCGTTTGAATTGGTTCAAACAATTAAATATGATTGTTTGAACCAGGTCAATCTCAACCATTAATTGATATCAATCGAAATCCTACCGTTACCGACTGGTAGAGGTCGATAACAATTGGATTTCGATCGTTCCACCCGGTATATACCTTGTATTGAGCGATACGGGGCCCCTAATATATAATCGCCTAGTACAGTGTGGTCCGTGTGTCTGTCACCTCTCGAATTGATACGTGTCACCCGTACCGTACCATTTTAAGCGGCACAACAAACCACGATTCACATTATCCCACAAACACTAAAGTACAAAAGGATTTGTTTGTAATGTAAGGACCTATTTTAAATTGTTTAGAATGACCTATTTACAAAATTGAGAATTTTTTTTTTTTTGAAAGCTTATTGCTAGGGACCTAATTATGAATCATAGCAATTGAATATGATTTGTAAAAAATTCATATTAAGTTAAAAAAAAATGGAGGACATGTGTCACTAACTAACCTAAGGATAGTGCCATTTATGCTTGTTCCACGAATGACACATAAACTTCCTTGATATATGTTTGTCACCTTGTTATTTTTGTGTTAGGCAAACCTAAGCAATTATAAGAGAAAACTAAAGGAAAACTTACCAAATGAGGAAACTTGCTGCAACCAACGTAGGCTTGAGAAGAGAAGGGTAGATGAATTTTAGTAGAAGAAGAAGTTCTGCTTTGGCTTCAGGTTTTAGATCAATTCCTCACACTTGAGAATCAAATTTTTATAAGGCAAGTGTTCTAACTCTTTCCTACAGTGATTTTAATCTCTGTAGTGGCCAATATTTACTGGTGGGGGTGTAAACTAGGACAGAGATTGCACCTTTTCGAGAGGTCTAGTATAGTTCATTTGTCCTTTTTCTAGGAATCAAGATTACAAATAGTAATTTGGAGATATAGAAGAAATGCTTTAAATAAAAACTACAATTTCATGAACATGAGAAGTAAAACATACTCCCAGCTTTAGGTAGCGCATCCCATTGATGATACTGAGCGTCTCACTTCTGGCAACGCTAGTGTCAATACGCCGAGTATTTAGCTCCATAAAAAATCGTTCTGTTACAGAGCTGAACCTGTATAAATAGATCAATAGAGTATGCATAGTTAACATTTACATAAAGTAATTTTGGAATGCTAAAAATCATAAGTGTTAATCCAAAATAACAAATTAATCTCAAAATGTGATAATAGTATTCCTAGTAGATATTTCCAGTCAGATGCTCATATCATTCTATTTAACACAAAAACAAAACATAAGCTTCCTAGATAAATAATTACATTGATCAGAAAACAATGAACAGCCTGTTGTGAATGCATGATCACCGATATGAATGATTGATTAATATCCTGATAATAAAGGAAGCATTTGGTTCTGAATCATTACAGTAGGAGCAAGGGCCAACATAGCCAATGCACTTTGCAAACCTATGATGAATTAACTAGGCATATGATAAGCAATTCCATTGTTTAAAATGTTGGCAACAGGTAAATTAATTTATGAGACTAAATTAGTCTAAGCTAACTTTTTAATTTTTATAATAACGTTTGGAACTATGTCAACAAGAATAAACAAGAAATGCAATTTAGTAAGATTGGGAAAGCAAATGACAAATATAATTGAAGATCATTAAAAGCATAAAAGAACTTTCAACATCTTGCATCAGTCTTCTAAAAGAAGGGGCTATTTAAGAAGACCAAACAATTGAAAAGGCAGGTTCGTAATGTGATCAAATGGCAACTACATACATAAAGATAAGAAATGTAAGGAGAAAGCTACAAGATGAATGACAAATTATGAGACAGATTGTCAGCAGTTGGGAGAAAGATCATGAAAAAACTATATAAAATAAGGATATCAGGAAGAACAAAAAAAGTTTAAATAGGAAAGGATATCTTAAAAATTACTGTATTTAAATTAGAAAATGAGGAAGGATGAAGAACTGTAATAGGATAGAACAAGAAAATTAATAAATAAGCCAGAAGTTGGCCGAAGCACCAATAGCAGATGAGATGATGTTAGATCATCTAAAATGCACCAGCAAGGAGTTTGTACATCAAGATTAAATCATCATAATTGAAATCTGATTGATAAGCATCTCTTGGCTCAAAAACATGATTAGTTACATCAAACCAACAACACATTTGACAATAATAGTGCCTTTATTAATGATAAAAGTTTCAAGTAACACAATAATGTCCCTGAGCGATTGGCCATCTTAACAAAGAAGTTATGTTCATAGTTAACCTTAAAAGTAAACCTTTCAAATATAAAATTTCACAAATTATTTAATTATGTAACCACATTATTGAAATACATTTACTTGAGAACGTGACCAAGTAAAACCTATACAACTAATGTTTTTGTTTTCTAACGTGCCAAGTCTTGGAAGTGAGAATCAACCTACCATTACTAGAAACTCCTAACCAAAGTCTTCAATTTCGAATAATACTGTATGGTACAGGCGGTACGTACTGGTTCGTCAGTAGACCGATACACGGATCGCCCGTTATCGGGTGGTATATATATATACATATATATATGTATATATATATATACATATATATATATTATATTATAAAAGGCGACATCGCGTCGCCTCGGCAACGTCGCCTTTCCCTTCTCCCACGCAGGGCGACGTCACCTTTTATAAAAATATTTATATATAAAAAAATCTTTTTATATATAAATATATATAAGATTTTTTTTTACTTTTATATATATATAGGCGAAATTGCCGAGGCGACGTCGCTTCGGCAAAGTCACCGAATTTTTATTTTATTATTATTATTATTATTATTATTATTATTATTATTATTATATATATATATATATATATATATATATATATATATATATATATATATATACCAAATCGCTCGGTATACAGTACCATACCGTACCGAGCAAAAGTCAAAACTCTAGTACGGTACAATATTTCAATCCTTGCTCCTAACACATTGTCAGAGGATAAAACTACAAGTATTAGATACAAGAGTCGTAATCTGTCATAATGGAGAAGCAAAAAAGTACTATGAGATAATTGCAAGAATTTTGCATATTTAAATATAGAGGACTTTCTGAAAAATAAAGTAAAAAGAATAATCTTATTTCATAACCAGTAAAATTTCATGCTCAGCTTAATGTATAGAACATTGTGGGTTTCAAACTTTCAATAGTAAGTATTTGGATCCAAGATTCAAAAAGAAAAGTTCATTAGCATAAAGCAACCGAATACAAACCTAATCCGCGATAAAGCACCTAAAAGTTGTGCAACAAGATCTAAGAGGAGCCCACGCAAATCAACCAATGAAGGATAGTCAACCTGGCTAACAACCCTATATGTACACCAGCAAACAAATGTTCGTCACAGTAAAAAAATCTGAATTCTTAATCATTACTTTACCAAGTCAAGATAAACTAGCAAATTAATATAAAAATTTGTGAATCAGCATTTCAGGATAGCCCTCAAAAAGAAACAGGAGAAAGAAACGAGCTTGGTGAAATATTATAGACAATTTATTATCCAAAGCTTTTAACTCTTCCACTTGAGAATAAAGCCTTTCATTGTGACCATACAGGCAGGCATGGCGTTTGTGACTCAAAATCAATTCTTGGTCCGAAAAGCACAAGAATGTACTAACCAGCTTACTCAACATTGTTTCTGTTAAGGAAGGCATATGAATGGTAATTCATATTTTGAACTCAATAGCAAGAAACGAATTACCATAGCAAAGATCTAAAATTGTATGTAGCACTTTATATCGAGTGGGTACTAATAGGCTTTCCAATAAGGAATTCAAGAAACCTAACTACTTCAGAAAACGATAAACTAGGTCAGGGATATCTAAGTCTGGTACTCTAGCGAAAGTATAATAAAGTGGCATCATATATAAGATGTACTAGTAGCTTATCATGCAAAGCTAACCAATGATATACAACACAAATAGAGCAAAATATACTTAATCCACCTACAGGTTGGCCCAATTTAAGTTGCCCACCTGCAGCTTAGTGTGTATATCTAATTACTTGCTGCTTGATTGCAACCATCATTGTTATCCACTTCATGCTAAAATCTGAGCACAGAGACATGATTGATGTGGCACTCATCATGATGACAATTGACATATGATAACAATCCAAGAATGTGGTGCTGATGTGATATTCATAGTCACTGGATTCTAATATCGATTGTACTAGCCTGGCACTGACATGGCTCCTATGTGGCACTGACATGGTACAGCATTGGTCCTATATGGTGCTGAAATGGCACCATGCATACATCATGTGGATTGCAACCACACATACGATGCAAACATGGCAACAATATGACATGCCACACGCACTTAGACAATGTGGAACCCATATGCCTTTTATTCCATTAACTTCATATGCCAAATCAATACCACTTAAGGATTATGAGGTGTCATATAGGTGCCAATGCTAATAAGATTAGTTTATCAATTATATGCCTTAATTTTTTAATATTATCATTAAATTCCTATATTAAATATATTTTATATTAACAATTAAATCAAATGCTGAAGTTACTTTACTATAAATAAATTTCTTGAATTGAACTAGCAACAATGGTTCTAACAGAGCAAAACGCATGTAGGTTCACAGACAGTTCAGTACTAAATTGGCCAATAGTGATGTTCCAGTGCTCTAGTTTCAATTTGCATCCAAAAATCAAATGTGTTGTCATCATTTTAAAAAGATTCTTTGCAAACCCAAGATATGAGTATTTAGGTTAAACAAAATTTAAGCAAATAAATAGATTGCTGAGCCTCACCTATCTGCATTAATTAACCAATCGAACACAAAATTTTCCAGACCAGACCATAGGTTTTCTGTAAACAAAAGTAGATAATTCAAGTCAAAAATGCACAATGTAGGAAATATCTGCATATTGATTTAGTCAATACCAGTAATTCCTTCTTGGGGACAACACTCCACAAAGCGAATGCAAGCAGAGCAGAATATGCACTCCACTGCAAGCTGTGGAGTAAAATGATCATATTAATCATGATAACACAAAGCCATAGTCAATTTATTCACATACCTAGTGATTCATTCACATTATAATACTCAAGTACCACACTATAATGAATACCTGAAGTCTGGTTAGAGCTTCTAATATCAAGAGATTAAGCCCTCTTCTGAAATAAGAGTTACATCAGAGTCCCAGGTGTGAAGAAATATTGCCATCACTTGTCTATACCTCATGGCCTAACAAGTTAAATGGGAATCTAAAACTGGATAACTGTGTTAAGGGTACTCGGTTATTTCTCCTGATAGGTACTACACAAAGGGTTCTTGACATCTCACTACACCATGAAGAAGTTATAACTTGAATAAAAAGCAAAACCATCATAAATTCCATAAAAATTCACAAACTATTAGAATTTAAAGTATAATTACTGCTAAATCAGAGCATGATTTCCACAATTTTAATAGAAATGATAGTATGGTAAATTGGTAATAAAAAAAGAATAAACCTTCTTCTGATATGTGGAAGCATCATTTGCACCCTTTGGTGATTCACTGAGATAAAAAGAAAATAATGAGTAAATAGATGCAAGAAACTTGGGTATATTTACATAACATATCAGCCAAGAATACAGAAACTCAAAATGTCTCCTTGTCTGTACACATTTAATCAGACTTAAAAACGTTGACAAGAGAGAATGAGGATTCCCATCAACAAAGCAGACAAACAAGAAACATGTGAGAGAATCACCAATAGATGTGAACCTCAGATAATACTTTATTTATATGCCTCAAAATAGCAAAATGTTGAATAAAAACTTCAATAAGAGTACTGTTAGTACTAGTAAAATCAAGCCCTGGTTATGCAAAAGTGATGTTTCTTCAAGGAAAAGTACGAAGAATCTGAATTTCCACTTTTGCACAAGTAGATATAATGCTGTTGGCATAGAGATATAAAGTATAAACTATGAGGTCCAGCTGAGCAGGATAAGCTCTGTTAGCCATGCAGCTTTGCAGGATACTCGTCTGATAAAAACTCATATCATCATACCATTGCTGCTATTTGAATGACCAGACACTGATCCTGATAACACAAACCATCAAGTTCCTCAATGACACAGCTGCCCATTTGTTTCAAGTGAGCAGTTAAGCTACTTCTGCCATCATGATTAGGCAGGATAGTCATCAGAAGCAACGATCAATATATTATATTATTACAGGGGAATTGTATGATCACTATACACTTGTCACAGGCCCAACATCATCAAATTCTTCAGGTGAAATGCTGACACATTGAAGATCGCAAGCATGACCACACAATCTTTAACTATTATATAAAGTTATAAACTGTGACATATTGGTATTTCTTCCACAACAATCCTCTTTACATGCTAAGGCCCACACAAATCAGCAAATTCTTCAAGTGACATGCTGGCATTTGACAATGGCAAGTGAATGTTGAAAATGCCTTGATTCATTCCAGAAGTTTGACACATTGGCATTTCTTGAATTAAGGATTTCTTCTACATGCTAAAGCTACTCTTCCTCGCAATCCAATGAGGTTTACTTCTGAGCATTTGGTATATAGTATATACTTATATTATACACTAAATTATCTACATGAGGAAGCTTCTCCGTGTCAGTTCAATTGTGAGCCAAATCCTTACAATGTTATACTATGAAATATATGAAATACGTCCATGGCAATCCCTTATTATGACAAAATTATAGTTTGGCTGACATAGTAGGTTCCATGATGGATTAACCTAGTGAATCTAAATTATTGAAGAATAAACCCAAAATGTTGAAAGCAGATCAACATTAAGCCTGACACCTGATGTCTGATGTTGACAACAGAAGCAGTCATGAGAGTCATTATGTGAAACTTATGCAAATCAAGGGGTAAATTGAGAGCCCAATAACTTGAATAGAGCATTTTGGAAACATGAACTTCAAAAAAAATTATTAAAAATTCGGAAATAATTTCTTTCTGTCCAATAACTACCTGTGCTAGTTCCTTTTTTCACTAGATCCTCGCTACTAATTTTCATCTTAGGACCTCCAGATTGTGAAGTATTAATGCTGAAAAAAAAAATGGCAGAACACTTAAGTCCACTGAATCACTGCTGGCAAAGATGGCAGCCAGCCACCTTCTAGTGCTAACCATCTAAGCAGTAGCAAATGCAAGCTGCTGCCAGAAAGGCTTAGCCAGCCTGCGAGCATGCATAAACCTTCTATACTTCTCAAGTCATCCTTCCTCTAAGCCAAACAACAGCAATCTCAACAAATATATCCAACAAATCTAAGAAAACTGTTCATATCTAGCACATAGAGCCTAAGATCTAAAACTCCAAATTATGGTCCCACAACTTCAAATCTTGCTATGCTTTACAGGATAGATTGAATCTGACGCACAAACCTCCTCAAAAACACCATAAGGTAAAAGGAAAACGATTAACCAACCATTCTTTAACCAAAAGTCAAACTGTAAACTTGTTGTTTTCCTATGACATGTTAGTATCTCAAAAGACAATCTACATGCATGCACAATATGAATCACATACGACTACCCAGTGCTTACTTCCCAAATGCATGTTGGAGTCATAAAATATCCGATACATTTGATATAGATGTGATACACCTTCCAAGCAAAAAAGATTAAGGGCCTATTAACAACTGAAAGTTGGTGGCAACCATATGAAGCACAGATTATGGTCCTTGAATTAAGTTGAGGTTTTCTGCTTTCTATATTACTTCTTTAATTTGGACTCATATTAAAATATATATAATATGAACTATGAAGCACTATATTACTTGTTTTTGTTGAGGCTTTCTGTTTTCTATATTACTTCTTTAATTTGTACTCATATATATATATATATATATATATATATATATATATATAAACCACAGATTATGGTCCTTGAATTAAGGCTTTCAGCTTTCTATATTACTTCTTTAATTTGGAATCATATTATATATACATAAAGCACAGATTATGGTCCTTGAAAGTTGAGACTTTCTGCTTTCTATATAACTTCTTTAAATATATATATATATATATATATATATATATATATATATATATATATATGTATATATACAGACACTGGTTCAACTAGTTGTTCTCTCTTAAGCAATCATAAAATTCCAGATACCCTTACAGTACTTGTATTTGGAGCACCAGATTTAGTATTTCTTTTACTATGCTCAAAGTCAAATCTTTGTTTTGCTAGAACAACAATAATTGCCATATTTTGGCACAGAAGGCACAGTGATGATACCATTATAGCATCACAAAATACCAAGCCATGCCATCCAACACGTTCCTTTGCTGGCTTGTACAAACCAAAACTTGAACTAGACATGTGCTGGCACATCCAGAACATAATGATATTGCTATCTAATCAACTAACACAAGTGATTTATGCTTATACAGAATGAACTAGCTTTAGTAAATTTAAGCTAATCATAATAGAGTAAACAGAAAATTTTCTAAGTACCTCTCTCTCCAACGAAGAAGAGCTTCTAAAAGTGGTCCAGGTGTATGCTGTGCAACCATAGCTAATGAATCCAACACTTGCTCATAAGCTGGATCAGATGGTCGAAGATATTGCCCATCCTGCTTACGATGTATAGTCAGATATATAAAAAACTAAAATAATCATATAGCATTCCACATACATGGTTCTTGCAACATATAAACCATACAAATATATATATATATATATATATATATATATGAATAATACACACTGATATATATACATATATATATATATATATATATATATATATATATATGTATGTGTGTATGTATGTATATGTATATGTATATCCAACATGATACATATTGTATCTTGCACAAAGATCAATGCTTCAACCAGAGTTACTGATGTCAATCATAAAAGATGTGTCCAGGTTCCAACACCAAAACGTACTAACAGATTTAAGTTGCATTGAGGATCATGATATTTCCCATAATTTTTAACTATGTAAATGGATTAAAAATGTTTTCATTCATGAACAACTAGATACCGCTTTGATAAAGGACAGGGTGAAGGAGAATGGTTTATGATGACATGGGCATGTGCTCAAGAGACCTTCTAGCATGAACATGTGTTCAAGAGACCTACATATGCGTAGTCAAAAGAGTTAAAATGATCGTAGTCAGAAGAGTTAAAATGATTACTATTAGCGATATAAAGAAAGGTAGAGATAGATCCGTAGTTAGAAGAGGTGAAATGATTACTAGAGAGGCAGATGATACCTTTAAAATATTTTAATAAAAATTATAAATAAATATTTAAATATTCTTAACTTAACTAAAGATATAGCTCTTTACAGATCTTAATGACGGAAAAAAATCCATCTAGCCGATCCCAAATAGTTAGGACTTTACAGCTTTGCTGTTGTTGTGTCAATGAATTATTAGAGTATTGCCAAGGGCATGCACTTGATAGCAACAAGTCTAATACACATTTATATTTCATATAAAGTCATATTTCAATTATGAAACAAGGAGAATGACATGAAAACCTTAGTCTAACAATGCTTAGTCTGAATTTGCTTAAGTATAGCTTTTAAATGTCACATTTCTAACCTTTTTCCAAAGGGGGATTGATCAAGGGACTAAAATAAGTTAACAACGATGACGTAGTAGTCATTGGTACTAAGTTACGATGACGTAGTAGTCATACTATTTAAATGGCTCTCCTGGTTGTTTATTTAACTAAATAAATGTATGTGGGTTACTATTTAAATGGCTATCCTAGTGATCGAATATAATTCTAGATAAGCAAAAGAGATGGCATAAGTTATGAGGACAAGTTAGAAAACTCTTCTGACTTCTAAAATAACTCTTTGTTCACTATTTGACTTAAATTAAGTCAATTTTAAAACCTTGATACTACAGCTAGGTGGGTCCCACATGAAAACCCACCAAGACCACTGAAGAGGTTAAGAATGCCAAACATCAAAATTTCATTATCAATCATGATGCTTGAGTCAATGGAACATATGAGGCCTTTTTTTCATTTGACCACTAAGGACTTAATGACATTTCCATCTAAATACAATGTCTTACATCTAGTGTAATGAGATCTAGTTAGAAGCTATAAAATTACATAGGATTGTGATGTGTGACAGACATGAGTAAAACACTTGAGCATCCTCACCAACATACGATGTAACACCTATGATTAGTCCCACATCGAAAGTGGGCAAAACTAAGATTGGCTTATAAGGGTCCGATGAGTGTATTATTATCAACTTCAGCTTAAATATTTTGACCAGTACTTTGGGTCAAACGAAGTTGATAGGCTAGTTAATTCATCAGGTCTATGAGTGTACTGTAACACTTTGAATTAGTTCCACATCGGAAGTATGCAAGACTAAGATTGACATATAAAGGTCTGATGAGTGTATTATTATTAACTTCAACTTAAATATTTTAGCCAGTGATTTAAGTTAAACGAAGTTGATAGGTTAGTTAGTCAGGCTCAGGTTCCTCCATTTTCTTATTTATGACAAGTTGACAACATAGTGCAATCTCATATGCATGTTTCTTTAAGTGCTCATGTGAATTCAGTGATAGTGACTTGTATTTCTTTGATGGTGATAAATTCATGGATTAACTTCTTTTAAGGGCTACGAACGTCAATCAATTATGCTTGCAACCACCATATGATATGGTCTGTGATAGGACTTGTATTTCTACTCGCTTTAAATTTAGTGTCGATTTTTTTAAAGTATAGCCGCCACTAAGCTGAATCAAATGATTAAAACTTGTATTAGATAAACAACTTCATTAGGTAAATACAAGGCCAATTGTAAGGGTTAATTATATTATCAGGGTCCATGTTATAACAGCATGATATAACAATGTTATCAATGAACAAGCTAGAAACTTGCTGAAACAGTCATCCCTATATCTACATAAATGATTAATATAAATTAAATAAACCTTAATAAGAACTGCCATCAAATCTTAATAAATAACCTGTCAAACCTAAATAACAGTATTGATTGTCTATCACCATATGGCTTGTCTACATATGACATTGCAGAGAGCTAGCAACAGATCAGCACCAGTGACCATGTTGTTCCAATATTGATATGCCTAATTAAGATGATAACTTGATATGCCTAATTAAGATGATAACTAGTGAGGCTGTAATATCTTAAAACTGTACATAACTACATATTTTGAATTATATTTAAAATGCATTTGAAATGTTTTCCGATTCGCTATGTGATTATCTCAAGACATTTGATTGTCCCATCTGTGATGATATTGATATAAGCTTTTGGTTTTAAATCATCAGTAATGACCCTTCTGATCTCCTCCTTTGCTAACTACATAAAGTCAATCAAACATCTCATATGTGGTCTCTTTTCCATATCTATGTCGCATACGTCTATGTATAGTGGCTCCACAGCTTTAATTATCTCGGCCACTGTATCATATAATCTGTAGAACATGATAAACTTGGCTTTAATGATCTCGGCCACTACATTTATGGTCTCTGTTCTGCACTTCTCGAGCTGGAGTAGAAGACCTGAGTGCACCGTGTACGGCACTCCAAGTCATGTTGAGTCAGCATTACAAGCAGACAATCGCATTTTCTGACCGGAATGGTCTGCATTCCATAATTGAAATATTTGGCTTCTCCAATATTCCATGCCCCCATCATAAGCTCTTAAATGACACAGTGGAGAGGATGCACTACGAAGTGCCTTTGTAAATGCATGTAGGGTGCTTTGGCAGTTTAAAAGTACAACTTTCTAATGGCGTCCTTCCAATGTGTCGCACTCTCATTTTTTAAAAAGAAACATAATCAGTATACCAAGTTTTGCCAGTTAAGATTACTAAAAAAAATACTTGCATTTATTATCAACCCCTCCATCCATCACAAGCATCCTAAAAAAAAGCGCACAATGATTATACGTGATCCAAGCCATAACTTGATGTAAAACAGGAAAAGATAACCCGTGAAGTAGTCAAAGATTCTTTGTGCTGAAGATTTTTTGTGAGTTATATATACAAACGAAAAGATTTCTTTTTTTTACAAAGGGCAAACTGTGAAGACGGGATTCGAAACTAGGATATTACAGTAAATTGCGAAAGTCTTTACCGCTAAGCTAGTTGACATCTATCAAACGAAAAGGTCTACTACACCAATGATGGCCATCAGACTATATGTAACAAAGCCGGTAAAAGGATGAACCCAACGTAGAGCCAAAGACTCTTCGCCACACGGCTAGAGATAAAGAGAAGCAAACCGACACTCGAAGCAGGGGGAACGGAGAAGGGTTGACGGGGGAGAGAGAGGAGGGCACCTGAGCCTGGGCCGTCTCGATGCGGCGGCGGGCGAGAGGGAGGAAACGCTGGAGAAGCGCCTCGACGATGAGCTTGGCGGCGCTTCCGGCGTTCATTTTCGGCGATCGAGGCGGGAGGAGTGGAAGGGTCTCGGAGGAAGGAGGCGCGCTGCCGCCCGGCCGCGGGGAACGAACGCAAAGGGTCCAGCGAGATCCTTGTTATTGGGCGAACGAGTAGGCAACCGTCACGTCAATGAAAAGGAGAGTCGAGTTCGATAAACGGGGTTGGTCTATTTATAAAGGACAGATAAGAACTCCTCCTTGTCCGAGTTTGACCCGGTTGAACTCGCCCTGGTTTAACGGTTCATTTCCTACCCTCTGTGACCTACCCGTTCGATTACCTTCCCTTTAATTGGATTCATCGTGTGGGACCAAGAAAAAAGAAAAAGCTTTTTCACTTGAACAGTGGGATTTAAAAATAATAATAATAATAATAATAATAATAACTACGCATAAATGACACTCACATGATAAACTCGATCTATCGCTGATGCAATTTTGCAATAATCAATCTGGATATTCCAATAAAGACGAGTAGTGAGATTTAGCCTAACACCCTTCTAATCATTTAGACTTCTCTAGCAGATCATAAACTGCTTGATCTAAGTATTACTCTACAAATTAGATAGATAATATTATAATTTTAGGAATTGCTCTCAGATAATTCAGTTCATATGTAATATTATGATATTATTTTTTTCCAACATCTAATTTTGCACAAAAGAAAAAATAAAAACTTAGGAAATGAATAAAGAGTTGGGTCTTTCCTGTAGGAATCATAACTGCTATTGAAGTCTACTATATCTTCTCAATGTTTTCTTATCTTACATGTTATTTTTATCTAATTGATAAAATAGTTCCTTAGGTCATCAGTTGCATAGGGCATTAAAGTTAAATCTAAAAAGAACACATATAAAATTGAAGAAAATTGAAAGGTATCAAACCAGCAGTACATAGATAAAACCAACAAAATAAGGGAAAGGAAAATCAATCAAAACCACAATGAACAAATCATGATTACTATCAATTTGTATTCTCAAACTCTAAGTACTAGCATTCCATAAGACTAATTATATATTACCTCATGTAATTAGTTATTTTTAACATCGTAATTCTTACATTTTTAAAAATTATATTAGAATCCTTATATTTACAAAAGTAAAATATTGAGATCCCTGTACATAATTAAAAAAGATAACTTTATAAAGTTTAAAATCAAGAGATGAGGGTTTTGTTAGAACAATAAGATCAAATCTTTTCCTTTCTTAAATATAGGAATGTCAATGTAACTATTAAAAACTTAAGGATCGAGATGATAAAGATAGTTAATCACAAGAGGTTATCTTAAATTAGCCCTATTCCATACTATAAGTAATTAATAATACACTAACGAAAATTTTACAGTTCAGCTTACAGTGCAGTAAGTAAATTATAGATTGAGTAATCAATTATACTGAAAACTGAGGAAGAAAAAGAAAACTAAAACCACTAAGTCTATATCACCTAACAATATAAGCAAATATTAACAGTAACTATTGCTCTCTATTTAATGCTTAAAATGACAAAATAGTGATTTTTGGACAACATTATCTTCTAGTATCTATAACTTGTTAGTATATCTTTTCAAACAAATATAGAATGCGAGTTTCACAAAGTAGTACTTAAGCAACAAGGTTGCACTTTCCTTTAAGCTGATCCTTATTTATATAATGATTCCACTTATTTTCTTACACCAAGTGGTGCACTCAGATATATTTTGTCCTAATCTCCTTATGGAGGATGCTTTTGAAAAGGACTAGGACTAGATGCACCTCGAGAATCATCATCATCTGCATTCCTGAAGTTCAAATCAATTCCATACTGAGATTCCCAACAGAAAATAGAAACAAAAAGATAAAAGAGTAGTTGAATGAAGCCAAGAACACTCACCGAAACAAAGTGAGAACCTCCTTTGCACAGAGAAAAGACATCCAACATAGTTGAAGTGCAAATCAGCCATTTTACGATGGATTCAGCTTATTGTGATATGATAAATGAAGCTGCAGGTTCAGTGAGTTATACAGAATGCCCCATCAGTCCAATAAATTGTCACCCATTCCCTACAAGCCAAAGTAATGTGCTTTTGTCAGCATCTTTCTAACAAAAGGAGGTGATGGGGTGAAGTAAAGAGAACAAGTTACCTTGTAACAGTCAGATACATGCTTTGGCGAGAGATGTGGTGAGCCTGACTGGTCTAAAATCATATTATAATAAGTGGGTGATGATTAGCTCAATCTGAAGGTGAGATTGAATGAAAGTGGTTCGAGATTTGATTTTTCTTTCACAAAATCACATAACAATTTGATTATATAAGAGCAGCAGGCACATGAGATGAACTATAGACTTGCTGACAAAAATATTGTTTCTTGTCACTCAAAAGCAAACCAGTTTGGCCTGCATACGACACCTGCAAGGATGCCAGCAAATAAAGCTCTTTCTTAGCATATCATACTGTCGAAAAGCTGCAAATCAGGTGATTTTGATCCCACTAAATTTCCCTGTAGTCTAAGTAGTTCATTTCGGCACTCGTTAATATGCACATGTGTATTATCATCTGCAGAAAAAGCATGTACTGCATTTTTAATCTCAATCCAGCTTAAACCAGGTTCCTTTTCTACCATTAGTCCTCTGAACTGTTTTCTCATTCCAGCAACAGCATCCCATCTGCCAAGAGAAGCATAAAGATTTGAAAGCAATATATATGTAGGACTATCATCTGGTTCTGATATTAAAACTTTCTCTGCAGCATGAACACCTATTTCCAAATTTCTGAAGATAACACATGAGCTCAATAAGATTCTCCATAGCTCAGGAGACTTAGAAAAATGTGATCTCATAACGAACCCTTCAGCTTCCTGCAATAGTCCCGATCGGCTTAACAAATTTACCATGCAAGTATAATGCTTAAAAGCTGGCATTATACCATCTGCTGTCATGCAGAACCAGTAGAATCTTCCTCTCTCGACCATTCCAGAATGACTACAGGTAGAAAGCAGAGACAGATAGGTCACATGATCAGGCTGTAACCCTTTCTTAACCATCTTATTGAACAGCTCAAATGCCTGCTCAGCATTTCCATAATTACCATATCCTCCAATCAACGAATTCCAGCATTTTAAATCCGGATCCTTTATTCTGTAAAAGACTGAGCTAGCACCTTCGAGATTACCATTTTTAGCATACATATCAACTAGACTCCCGCAGACACACAGATTTGCTTCATATCCTGCTTTCACCACCTGAGAGTGGATCATTTCCCCTTGTTTCAGCACTGCAAGATCAGCTGATGAATTCAATGCACTGCTGAGAGAAAAGCTATCAACTTTGTGCTCTTCCTCTAGCATATGGTAAAAGTATTTCATAGCCAACTCACCCTCACCCAATCTCGAATGACCAACAACCATTTCAGTCCAAATTATGACATCTTTAATCTGAATGCAATTGAACAGTTTCCGAGCAGAGTCAGGATCATCATTGATGAAGTACATGTTGATCAGCGTATTTCCCACAAATATACTAAATTCCAACCCTGATTTTATAGCGTGGGCATGAAGAGGCTTCCCGTAGAATATAGAGGGTAAAGTAGCAGTAGCAGAAACAACAGTGGCAACCGTATACTCATCGGGGCATGGCCCTCCATAAAAGGAAAGAGTTTGCAATTCGATGAATACTTCCATGGCCTTCTCTCCTTCACCGACATCTGAGTAACCAGCAATAACTGAGTTCCACGAGACCAAGCCTGGCTTCTCGATCCTCTCAAAAACTAGTAATGCCGTTGTCATGTCTCCACAGCTAGAATACATGCTGATCAGTGCATTCTGCAACGGGATATCGGGTTCCATTTCTGATTTGATCATCTTTGCATGCACGATACGCCCTCTATTTGGGTTCTCCAGTCTCCCACAAGCATTGAAAACTATAGAAAACGTGGAATTGTCGGGCACCAAGCCTGTCTCGATCATGCGGAAAAAATGCCGCAAACCCTGCTCGATCTTGCCATGCTTGACGTTGCTTAGTATTATAGCATTCCAAGCGACGACATCTCCCTCGCCCATCTCAGAAAAGATGCTCTCGGCAGCTTCAGGACTTCCGCTGTCAGAGTACATCCCGAGAAGCGCAGTTTGAACACACACATTGTTCAGGAGACCATGTCTGACGACTACGGAGTGCAAGGCGCGGCTCAGCAGAGGCTCCCGAAGAGCAGCAGCAGCGCGGATGAGGCTAGAAAGCGTGGAAGCGCCAGGCCCGAGGCCGGCGAGGCGCGACTCCCGGAAGATCTGCAAAGCAGAATGAGCGCCGGGGGGGTACCAAGAGTAGGCAGCAATCATCGCGTTGTAGGAGACGAGGTTTCTGCTGGGCATTGCGTCGAAGACCATGCGGGCGTGGCTGAGGGCGCCGCATTTCGCGTAGAGGGAGAGGAGGTTGTTGAAGAGGAAGGGTAAGGAGCCGCGGGGGGTGGCGACGACGATGAGGGCGTGGAGTTGGCGAGCCTTGCGAAGGGTACCGCCGGTCGAGGAGGCGCAACCCTGGAGGAGGGAGGCTGCTACGGAGGCCAAGGGGCCTTCGCAATTATGGTAGAACGGGGGCCAAGCCATGGCAAGGAGTCAGAGCTTAGCATTTTGTTCGATTAGACTGAGCATTGAGAGCCAATAAGCCCATATGGCAGCCCAAGTACCCGTGCTAATCCATCACGCATACCCACGGAATATTACGCGTTAAAAGGTAAAATAATATATTATTTTACCTTCTAAAATTAGATGAATCTAATATTACTAATTTATATATAAATATTTTGACCTATCAAATTAATGACTAGTGTGATATTAAATCTTTAACATCAAAATTTCTTTTCACTTTAGTTGAGTGTTATACTTATTACTATTTATACATATTATTCATCATGTCAATAGTTCAGAATTATAACTAGGTTTATTGTCGAATGATTTGAAAGTTCGATGAGATCCTACATTAGTCTAACATCGGAGCTTAGTATCAATTAGTAAATAACTATTTGATATTTAAGTTAATAGAATCATATAATTTTATAAGTATAAAAAAAAGTATGAATTTTTTCATAATAAATTCGGGTACGAGAGATCTATCTCGAATGATATCGAAACAATACTCGGTAAGATATGATAGGGTATTGTATTACTTAGTCTTTAATAATATAAGAACATAGAAGATGAAAAATAGAACGTAGAATCAATTATTTCGGTAATGATTCTCCGCTCCAGCATTTATCATTGTGTGTGCAGCATATATGTATATATCAAGATGGTACATTTGTCATCACCATCTTGATTCTCTGCTAGCTCAAGCTTATCCCTTGTGCTTAAGGTAATTGGATGCTCACACGAGACCAGTCTAACTTATTCTATAGACCACCACCTCCATCCATCCCAATGGCATCCTTCCTTTCTTTTCTCATACCTTATCTTTGCTGTCGCTCGGAGCCACCAATCTTGCACAGTGGTCAGCTGCAAACTCCAGATGCTTGATGTTCCATCATAGAGGTTGACTTCCACAAAGACAAAGCAAGGAAGCATCGGAACCCCCTATCATCGAGTTTGTCAACCTATTATTCCATCGGACTAATTAAATCGAAGTCAGCTCATGCGGTGGTGCTCAAGCAACTTTAGTTGACATTCCATCAGTGTTGACTCTAAAACAAATCCAGATGCAAAGGAGAAGAAGCTTCAATATAATCTGTCTGTAGATTTGCAATCTCTGATACCTTTACAATACTGTCTGTGTGCCTTAAGTCAAAGACTAATGAAAAGTGATAATATAGTTTTTTTTGTGGGGTTTGAAGATTTGAATGATGGCAGTGGATTTTTCTCTTGTCATTTGATTGATTTCCTTAAGGTGGACTTGACTTTATAGAACTTAGATACAAAGCTTGCATCAGAATCACATCCTTCCACAGCTTCTCATTCTTCTGCTGTTTCTTTCGGATTGTTTAGCCATATGAGGAGAGTATGACGTCTGTGCAATCTCTGCATACGATTTGATATAAATATTTGGGTAGGCCAGAAAGTGACATATAATGTGATCATTCACTGCATTGTCTGCCTTATGTTGCAACGCTCCTCCTAACGCATAATGATAGCAACATTATAACACTCACTCATCTCACTGCAATAAAACCAAAATCCGAATCTAATTATGGTTGAGGGTGTCAGCTAATTTTAATAAAGATTTAACAGCTTTTCGTAAGATTCGGATTTAACCTTCATCATTTATTTTTCATAAAAAAAATGAATATAATTAATTAATAAAATATAAAAATTTAAAATTTATTAGTATATATTTTTAATTAGCATATATTTATTTGGACAATTGGGTCTAAATAAATGGCATTTTTCATAAGGATAAAGTAATTATCTCATTCAGATTTGGTAACGTTTACTCATTCTACACTGATACGAAGTTGGATCACCCATGAAAATACTATGGGTGACGTGGATTCGCACCGTGACACCTCGCAAAAGTTTTCAGGGGCGATTCAGCGCAACACACATGCTTTCTCCCTTACCGAGAACCGCCACCGGAACGCGTGGCTGAAGAGCTTCCCAGAGCAGCCCGCGGGCCACGTCATCAGTCCGTCACGTGCCGCGGTCTCAGTTTTCCTCGGTTCACCCGCCGGTTCAATCGGACCAGAAACCCGGTCGATTCCAGTCAGTCGACGAGGAAAAACTCCGGTCGAATCGGAATGTCGGTCCGGTTCGACGATCATCCATCGGTCCGAACCGGGAATTACCTGGCGGAGGGAAGTAAATGTGGAGATCTCCTTTTCCAGACGAATCTTTCCTCGTTTGCTCACCGTCCCATCTTTTGGTGGGGGCAAAAGATCTCTGTCCATCGCTGCAACCGATACGCTTCCCGAAGAATATCTCCTCCCTCCTTCTCCCCACTCCTAATCCTACCCAAATATTATCTGCTATCTGACGCACCAGCCTCCGTAAGAACAATTAAGATTAAGATAATAGACTGAGTTCCGAAGAGATCTCCCTCGGTACTCGTCCAGAGATCTCGCCCATCCCCTTCCTATACTTTTATCAAGATACGATATACGTCCTCTGGGCAGATACCGATACGATATCCACAGATATGGCGGTGACGTTATAATATTTCTTCGGGATATTTATTGCACGTTTTTTATTCGCCGGTGAGGGATGCGTGGACTTTTTCTACTCCGGCCCGTGTTTTATGATGCGAGGGGGGGCGAGGATATCGGGTGGAGATCGCGTGAGATGGAGGTCGGGCCCCGCGGGGCGAGGGGAGGTAGATTTGTGGCGGAGGGTGGAGGGTGGAGGGTGGAGGGTGGAATTTGGGGGCGGGGGGTGGACTTTGGGCGCAGTGCGCCTTGGGATTCTTGGGGGCGGGGATTTGGTGGCCTGGTGGGGATTTCCTGCTCTTTATTCTCTCCTGGTCGATGCTTCGCCTGTTCTTCTTCTTTCTCTCCTTTTTATATACCGTGTCGTTGAGAACTTGTACATAAGCGGTGCGGGTGACCTGGGCCTCCTCTGTCCTCGATTCCATTATCTTCTTTCTCCCTTCCTGTTCCGTCGAGTCGCGTGGGTGCGGGCGTTGGTTGACATGTCGTCGCCGAGGGGACCGAAGGCCTGTGGCGGAGGAGCTGCAGACCGGCAGATCCATGTCCTCGCCGTGGACGATAGCTCGGTCGACCGGGCGGTGATCGCAAGGCTTCTTCGGAGCTCCAAGTACAGAGGTAGACGCTGTTCTCTGTGCCAAATTCCCTCCTTTTTGTTCGCATGCTCGTGCTTGTTCTGATGGAACTCGCCGGCTTCTTCTTCTGTGGCAGTCACGACTGTAGATAGCGGAAAGAAAGCACTGGAGCTTCTGGGACTGGTGAGTTGAGGATGACGCGAGTCTCATCTTGTGCTTGTTCTCCTGATCACTTTTAATTGAAGTTGGAAAAAGATAGTTTTTTGATGAGAAAATTGGATTTTTTTTTCTCCTGATAGCAGGAACCAAATGTAAACATGATTATTACGGATTACTGGATGCCGGAGATGACAGGGTATGAACTTCTCAAGATAGTCAAGGTCTGAACAACTCGTCCCGCGAAACATAAACCATTTCTGGATCATCGTAAATCATATTTGCATGGTTTTAATGAGACTAAATCTAATTGCAGGAATCATCCGAGCTGCGAGAAATCCCCGTGGTTATAATGTCTTCGGAGAACGTTCCCAATAGAATCAATAGGTAACGTTCAATCCGCTGCTAAATGTTTTCTCACATCTCGAACACAAGAAGCGAATGATTCTAATGACGTAGGCATCGACGATTTGATTCAGGTGTTTGGAGGAAGGAGCGGAGGATTTCTTGCTCAAGCCCGTCCGCCCATCCGATGTGGCTCGGCTGTGCAATCGGATGCGATAGCAGCCGACAATGGAAGCTGTGAAGGAGAAGAAATGGACCCTCGAAACTCTTCTTGATCAATTTTTTTGTTGTTTTGACGAATGTATACCATGTTCTGCAATTCTTTTTTGACTTGGTTTTTTGGACATTGGAATGTGAAAACAGAAGCTAGATAGTTGAAGATTAGGGAGAAAAGAGGGGTGGAAATAGAGAGAGATCCTCATCCAGTGTCTCTCAACTTCTCGTATTTTGGCCCATTCAGATGTAGTTGAATTTAATTGTAGTAAGCATTAGCCACTGTCATTTATTCTCATGCATATATTGCTTTCAGAGAAATTACATTCTCCCTGGCGACAAAATATTGCCAATCACAATTTTACGCAACATATACTGTTTCTGTTAAATTTTAAATGTATTAAATGGTGAAAAAACTCTCGATTCAATTTACCTAAAATCCAAAACAGTGCCGCGGTAGAACTTATCCCCTCTGGATGGGTGGTCTCAGAAGCACGTGGCTGTTCAGTGCGAATCCAATGTTGAGCTGCTGTCCACGTGGGTGTCAAGGCACGTGGTGAGAAGAACAGATCGATTTCAAGGGCCGACCGACGTGTTTGGTGGTCGGATTTGATGAGCGATCCGCGGATCCTCCGTACCTCTAGTTACTGAGCTGTCGGATTTTGGGCCCCCTTCTTCGGGCTTAAGTCGTCATAAAGTTGATGTGCGCTCTGTCTTCTCTGAAGGTTGACCCCTTGTTTGGAGTCTCCATCAGCCAACATCCATCGCAACTAACGGCATATACCGTTGAGCTTCATCACCTTGGTCAGTCCGTCTAACATTTCATATATAGCCTCTGTCTCTGGATGTGACTCATCCGTGGCGAAGAATTCAGTCAAGATGCCGTTGACTTCTGTCCAACTAGACCCTCTGGTCTTTTCCACCCTTCTTCCCTTCATGGTCATCCTCACACTGGCATCATCATCCCACTTCTTCGAAAGAGAGTACAGGTTAGCCAGGAGTGCGTATCTGCCGCTGTGTCGGGGATCCATTTCGATCAGATGCTTTCCGACTCGTTCACCTAAATCGAATTCTTCATGGATGATGCAGGCGTTCAGCAGAGCCCCCCAGACTCCAGCGGTCGGCTCCATAGGCATGCTTTCTATCACAAGCATTGCTTCCTCCAACATCCCTGCTCGCCCTAAGAGATCCACCATGCAACCGTAATGCTCCACCTTCGGTCTGATACTGTGATCTTTGAACATAGAACCGAAGTGATATCTTCCTTGCTCCACCAGGCCACTGTGAGAACATGCAGAGAGAACACCGATGAAGGTGACCTCGTTGGGTTGCACACCATCCTTGACCATCCGAGAGAAGAGATCCAAACACTGAAAGGCATATCCATGAATCGCCAACCCGTTGATTAGAGCTGTCCAAGGGTAGACGTCCTTTTGCAGTATGCCATTGAACACCATGACTGCTTCATCTATGCATCCGCATTTGGCGTACATGTCTATGAGGGCCGTCCCGACAACCGTGCTCGATTCCAGCTTGCTCCTATTCACATACCCATGGATCCATCTGCCTTGACCTAGAGCCCCCGTCTGTGCACAGGATGTCAAGATGCTGGCCATCGTGACTTCATTTGGTGATTGGCCTTCGAGGAGCATATCGCGGAACAAGGATAGAGCATTCTTGTATCTACCACATTGAACATATCCTGTGATCATAGTGCTCCAAGTGACAACATTTCTAAGAGGCATTTCATCGAACTGTTCTCTAGCATCGTCGCAACAGCCGCACTTGGCATACATATCCACCAGTGCACTCCCAACATACACATCCCACTTCACCCTCCCACAAGCCACGTAGAAGCCATGGACGCACCTCCCAAGCCAAACGTTCCCCAGCAAGCCACAACCTTTGAGCACACTGACAATGGCAACCTCATCGACGTGAACTCCCAAAGTCCTCATCTTGACGAAAACGGCCTGGGCATCAGATGCTTGGTCATTCTCCACATACCCCTGAATCATTGCTGTCCAAGGAACGGGATCCCGATCAGAGATTCCATCAAGCAGGTTACGAGCGGACGCCAAGCCGCCGCACTTAGCATAAGCGGCAACCAAGGAATTCCGAACGAAAGAGTCAGCGCAATAGCCAAACTTGAGAACCTGAGCATGCACTTGATCCGGGCGGATGTCGCTAAGCTTGGGAAGGACTTTGAGGACCAAGGGATACGTGTGCTCGTCAGGAACCACGCCTTCTCGGAGCATTTGCGTGTACTGGGCAATGGCTCTGCCGTGGTGGCAGCGTAGGGAATGGCCCCTTACCATGGCGTTCCACATCGAAACCGTAGGCGATTCGGTCTGGTGGAAGACAAGAGAAGCGTAGGCGATGTCGCCGGGGACGAAGAGGGCGGCGAGTCGGAGGATCCTTGCATTGCAAGAGGCGTCGTGGGAGAGGCCAGAGGTTACGAGGAGGGAATGGATCTGCTTGAGATGGTTGACAGTCCTGCATTCTCTGAGCAAGGAGAGGAGGTGAGCTTGAAAGGACGTCGTGGGCGACCTCGATGCGTTCCAAGGCATGAGTTTGCTGCAGCTTCCTGTCAACCTCATTTGATGCCCTATTTAGATCTTAAACATAAAGCCATTTCATTAATATCTATTTTATAATCAGAAAATCTATTAATGAAATTTTTTATTATGTAAATACGCAGAAAAATACTTTGACTGCCCCCCAAAATTAGGATCGAGCATGTTAGCATTGAAGCAGTCTTGCGGTCAGCTCATAGCTGCACGCAGGAAGTCTCCTATAAAGGAGACCTGCAACCGACGGAAGTAGCTGAGAGTTTCTTCATGGAGAGCATCATCAAGGCCATGAGCAGCGCGTACGAGGACTTCGCGGCCGCGGCGGCGAGCGTGGTGCGGGAGAGGGAAGCATCAGGCGGCCGGCGGACGGCGGCGACGGACGTGGCGCTGGAGAACTTCAGGCAGCGGTGGGAGCTCTTCAGGGCGTCGTGCGATCGGGCGGAGGAGGTGATGGACATGGCGAGGAGGAGGATCACGACGGAGTCCGTTGTGGACGCGGCCGCCTCCGCGGCGGAGAGGCCGGCGGAGGCGGGGCTAACGCCGGTCAGCGTGCCCCGATTGGAGCAGGCGCTGCACGCCGTCAACTCCCTCGCCGCGGACCTCCGACGTGGCCCCGGTGGCGCCGCCGTCTCCCCCCCGGCCTCCAGCCCCTCTGGTGTAACATCTCAAGCAGAGAAGGCAGATTGAGTTATGTTGCTCCCCATCGAGTCCGATGCTTGTATTATATAACGTATCTACGAAGCTTAGATTAACCATTAGTAATCACGGATGTCAATAGCTAATTTGAGTTACAAATATATAATATATTATTAGCATTCATCCATAAAATTCAGATTAATTACTTGCAACTGTAGGTGACATTAATATAAAATATTGTGTGAACTAACTATAAATATGCACTAAATATAGTGGAATTAACATGTAATATAATGCTGCCTGTATAAACTTAATCTCATGGCTTATAATGTTGCGTAAGAACAGCTTGTCTCCCTTATAAGCCAAGATGGAAGCCATCTGATGACCAAACGAAAGCAAAAGAGCCTTTCTTTCTCCTGTTGCAATCTTTGGCATTGAATCACAGGCAAATGTGGATCCACAAATAGCATGAGAAATTGAGTCTTTTGCCTTCCACCAAAATCCGGAAGGGAAGAACAACCTCAATTTATCAGAAAGCAGAAAGCCATGGTCTTTCTTTCTTTAGATCTTCCCAGTAAACGAAGCAGAGAAAAGCTGTAGTCTTCTTTTGCCATGGCCATACTCCCTTCTCTTTCACTCATTTGGCACACCTAACATGAAGTTCCGTCCACAAAGGCATCTTGGCCAAACTTCCCTTGGAAGAAAATGCAAGCCCGCTTCTCCACCAGCCATTCTAAAGCTCGGCGGTCTCAGTCACAGCCCCAGCCATCGATGGCTAGCGGCAGGCAAGCAGTGGTCACCAAAAGATTCCTATTTAGGCTTGGTTTCCATTACTTGAAGCCGCCCGGTTCAAGTCTGTCGGGCGTTTCTTCTTCTTCGTGTGTTATGAGTTGCCCTTCCAGTGCATGAGTTTAGCCGATAACTTTGGATCAGTTGCATACTTCAAGCGTGGTGGATTTGAAGCGGTCTTCGTCCGTTTCTGACAGACACTTGAAGAAGTCTCCTGTAAAGGACACCTGCAGCCAACAGAAGTAGCTGAGAGTGTTTCTTCATGGAGAGCACCATCGACGAAATGAGCAACGCGTACGAGGACTTCGTGGCCGCCGCGGCGGACGTGGCGCGGGAGAGAGAAGCATCAGGCGGACGGCGGACGGCGGCGATGGACGTGGCGCTGGAGAACTTCAGGCATCGGTGGGAGCTCTTCAGGGCGTCGTGCGATCGGGCAGAGGAGGTGATAGACATGGCGAGAAGGAGGATCACGACGGAGTACGTGGCGGACGCGGCCTCCGCGGCGGCACGGCCGGCGGAGGCGGGGCTGCCGCCGGTCAGCGTGCTCCGATTGGAGCAGGCGCTGCACGCCGTCAACTCCCTCGCCGCGGACCTACGACGTGGATCTGGTGGCGGCGCCGTCTCCTCCCCGCCCACCAGTCCCTCTGGTGTGACACCTCAAGGAGACAAGGCAGACTGAGTTATCTTGCTCCCACTGTGTCTGACACGATGCTGTACAGAGTCTCTTTTTACCTTCCGCATTGCAGTAGGCACATCAAATGCAGGAACAAAAAGGCCAAGAAAAGTAAGGAAAAATAATCCTGCTATTCTTATGAATCTATTTTGATCCCTACTACTACTTGTTATGAACCCTAAAGCTTCAACTCAGTTTCATATCATTGCAAAAGCTACCTGTATACAGAGTCAAACCTATGAATCCAATGGCAATCTACATCAATATAATAAGTAATTGCTCATGGTAATGATAATAAAGAATGCTGAAGCCCACATGCCAGAAAAGCTGCAGTCAGTTAAATTCATAGTCAATCCCAAAATGTTACTTCATGCAAAACATACAATAGAATTCAATAAGCATAACACAAGTCCCAGTCTCCATTAAATTCAAATTTGTAAGCAATGTCAATGGTTTATCACTGTACAGGACCACATGTAGCAAGCAGCATGATGATTAAATACAAGTGATAAGTGAACATTAAGACTTTGCACAGCTTTATCATGAGACTAGTTAGTAGACGCAAGCCGATCCGGCTTCTAAGAGGATCCCGAAAGCTCAGACAATTATTTTACCAATATATCAAGCATGATCCTTCATTAGTTGAGTTGATCATGCATGTTCCAAGCCTGGAACTAAGATGAAGTATTTAAAGCGACTAGTTTCTCTTGGAGTTTTGCAACACGGGCCTGTATAATGCACATTATGTAAGAACAAAAAACAAAATTTCGGCAAACTAATGGTAATTCATGCATCATCCAAAGTTTAGAAAAAGAAACGAGGGCGACCTTGAATGATTTGGAGCGACGGATAGATGGATCAAGCAGCAAAGCAGTTGAATATGCTTTCTCAGCAGCCTCCCATTGTTCCATTGCCAAGAATACATCACCTTGGCAAATATAAGCCTACAAGTCGACGGCAAGTAAGCATCATCTCTGTCGTCAAAGCTGATTATTTATGTCAATACATAGAGTGCAAAAGGAAACATGTTCTATTTCTTAGAACAACTATTCTGTTGAAGCTCTTAATGTTAATGATAAAGGTAAAGAAAATTTTCTTTGGCACAATAATGTATAATAATCACTGTACACCTCTGGCATACAGACAGCATTACGTCAGACGATGATGCTTTTTTCCTGAACCAAAAATGAAATCCTTTCAGCATGGGGTTGCTTCTCTCCTACATGCAACCATGTTGACTTGAATATTTGGTAAAACTACACAAGTTACAGAACTGACTTGTTAAACATTGTCATCAAATTCTCTCGTTCCAAGAACCACCGCCAAGTCAGGTAGCAAGGTTTGGCTTCCTATAGAGAATTAATAGGATATTCCCTATGGCAGATAAGGCAAGAAAGAAAAAAGCACATAATTAAGAACTCAATTACAAGATTATTCTAATTCCATGTTCATTTTCGTTCCCTCTTAAAAAGAAAAAGAAATCATTAACAAATTTAAATCAATACTAGAATGATACTATGGTGAAACTTAAAAACCACTGGACTTTCCTGGTTTTTTAAGCAAAAACCTTGCTCCAAAAATCCAACATTTTAGCCCCAAAGGGCTATGGTCTCAGGACCTAATACTATAGATAAGTTACTAGACATCAACTCTGGAAAGCACCACTGGTCCATCAATTGCTTCTGGGGCTTATTTTTTTTTTTGCTCATCAGCTGCATGGACTCCCATCTTGAAAACCTATCCCCAAAAAATAACTTGTTATTTCTTCTTTTTTAAACTTCTCCCAACTTTAGGTGGATTTTGGAGACTTACTAATCTTTCTACCTCTAACTGATCCTTAGGTTTTTAAGCAAGCATCACTTTTGCCTAAATTCTCATTGGCTAGAAATTTGACACGACTGATAACTGATCCCGAAAAACAAGAGATTTTTCAATTTCTGAATGAAGCCTTCTGGGTTGTATTCTACATGACATTTGTTGTAGAAGACTTGGATGACAATGCTCAGTTTTCCAAGGCACCGTTTTGTTTACCCTTGTAAATGGAAACAGGGTGGTGGTCTTCTCCACCTTTCTCATCGATACATATACATGATACAAGTAGATCCATCAATGAGCTTCTCAATGACTACTAGTGAAGTAAGATATGTGATAACCCTTGAGAATTACATAATTAAAACTTGATCAAATATGCTTGTACATATTAAGGTTCTTTGAATAGCTCTAGCATGAATCAGTTGGTCAGCATCAAAATTCCCAACCAAATTCACACCGTAAAAAACTAACAACCTTTCTGGATTTGGTGCAAGCGGCAGGCTGAATTAGAAAATGATAGCAAAGATATTTTGGTTGTGGCATGGGCACTAGAAGTTCAGAATTTAAACTCTCAGTTACTGAAATAATGCTGAATTAGACTCCATAGTTCATGGATTTCAAGGGTGACAGAGAAAAATCCTTCTCTTTTTTTCATGCTCAGAATGCAGAATTTTGGAAAAGAATATGTCTGGTTGGAAAAGGAGTCAAGAGAAAAAGACATGTTCAGGCACTACATAAGAGTTCTTTAAACTAACAAAATTCCCAACTCTTCCCATCTGCTGTTTCTTCTGAGATTGTTGTATATAACCCTAAAACTGACATGCAATAAGGAATATAAGCAGTGAAAAAGAAGGGGGTGAACCAATGGAACACAGTTGGAAGTTGTAAATGCCATCATCTGAACTATCAAAGCACATGTGATGTGATTTACTAAGATCGAAGAGAACTCCTTAAGTCTCCATTGATCTAACTTTGGAAGAGTAAAAGCAACCAAACATACTGCAGTCTTTTAGCCAGATGAGCTCAATTTCAACTTAGATCATTCAATTATAATGCATCCTCTTTATTTCCTCATTAAAACACAAAATAAGTTACCTGTGGATATTTAGGAGCTAAACGAGATGATTCTCTTGCATCTTCAAGGGCACCAACATCGTCTCCCATTGCTAATCTTGCAGAAGACCTGAGTGATAAATGTACCAAAATATGAGAATAAGGCAAAATCAATCTTCATGCTGAAGTACTCATCCAATGAAACTCACTGAGAACGAGAAAATTTTCTCCATCAAAAAGAAAAATATACTTATTTTAGCAATTTAAGACAACAGCAACTATCCCAAACACACAGAGACCTGCTTCTGTATATAAGATGCAGACCGCCAGAAGGTTTAAGATCAATCGCCTGCGACCAAAAAGCCAGTTAGAAGCTCCAATCCTCAGAATTCTCTTCCTGTTGTTACCTATTTGGAACTCCAACAATGGCTCTTTTTTCCCTATTGGAACAAGTTTACTGGCTTTTCGAACCTGGGAGAGGAGAGACTCGGCCTCGGCTTCATTCCCCTTCTCCAATTCGTCCTCCGCCTTCTTTCTTAGAGCGAGCGTCTCGAGGTTCCTCTGCGGATCGAATTCCGGGCCGCAGAGGTCCGCCAGGAGCTGGGCGGCCTTGGCGGCTGTGCCACAGTGGCCGAGCAGGGCGCCCGGGGGAAGGACGGCAAGGTTGGGGCCGGCGCCGCACCGGCCGAGGCAACCACAGGAGACGACGGAGATGCCCGGCGGCGCGATGGCGGACAGAACCGCTAAGACGTCCCTGGAGCCCTGCCGCCCGCAGGTCCGGTTGACGCAGACCCTGATCTCCACCTCCCCCTCCGGCTCCGACGACGACGCCCACGCCCTCCACCGCCTCCACCTGTCCTTCGACGACGCGGCGACGCGGGGAGGAGCGGCGCCGCTTAAGGCAAGCGCCATCGCGCTGCGTCAGGCTTCAGCCGGCGACTTATCCGCACCCGCCACACCGAGACTTTTCGGGAGTGATCCCCGTGCTAACCCATTAAAAATACAGGTTGCCACTTGTCATGTCACCCACTGGTTTACCTGTGTGTTTATTGGAGAACATAAAATGTCCCCACAAACAGGCGCTCTCTATTACCTGGTGGGTATTTAAACGACGTGCTTTGGTAGCTGTACTATTAATTGCCCGGAGGTCTTCCTCAAATCAAGTCAATAGTGCTAATAATAATATATCTTTAGTAAGCTATGTATGAATAGTAAAAATTATAAGTTTTGTTGAGACATTAATGTATTATTCCATAAGTAATGGGTGTCAAGTTGAAATTCATGTGTAGACGACTTATATATCATTTAATATAATAATAATAATAATTATTATTTATTATTATTTTTACTTAATACAAATATTTTAATTTAAAAAATACCCCAAATATTTTTGGTTCTCTTATTATCATGTTAGTCAATAAATTTTCACTTTATACCTAACTAAAGTTTATTCTAATAGCTAAATATGATACCAATAAAGACTAGCCATAAAGGATTACATGCAAACTTTTATGTTTTACCATGGCATATATGTTTAAACTTAAAATAAAATAAATAAATATAAAATTCACATACTATAAAGGGATGTATATGCAACTTTTCATGAAAAAACAATATATTGGATAGTACAAAAAAATATTGTGAGAATTAAAATAGTTGTTAATTTATACACAATAGCAATAGGACAACATAAAATAGAAAGGGAATTTCGCACATCCATCCTTACAAAACTTTGGAAATAGTGTATTTATTATTATTATAGATTTTAAATACAATATATAGATTCATCTACTTCCATCCAAAATATCAAGATTAATTACTTTAACTCTACGATTAACATTAACTTATTTGTATTAAAATCATAATTTTTTTCACTATCATAATAAATTCGTAAAGGATCTCAATGTAAATTAGACTTTTAATTAACCAAGATGGTTTATATGCAACATTTTAGATTTTAGAGAGATGAATACGCTAAAGTTAAATTTATAAGAATAAATAAAAAAATATTCTGGGAATATATATATATATATATATTATACGCATGAATGATGCACCGAATTGGCGGGAAAAAATTCAGGCGCACCCGCGACCCATAAATTTCCCGCGCTACGCCTTAACACCTCGTAACGCGCCGTCTACATTTAGGGCGGGGGTTGAGTCCTTCTCTTGCTCTAGATCGAGAGGGAAGAAGAGGGGAGAAGTAGCACCAAAGATGTTCTCGAGCCAAATCGATGGAGGTGGATTCATGCTCTCTCAATCCTCCCAAAACCCTGATTCCGGCTTCGCTAAGGTAACGACGAACTGTGATTTATTTGTACCGATCTCCTTCCGTGGATCCCTTGACCTCGATGTTTTCTCAGAATCGTGGCGCTCCGGGAGTTCTTCCCGTGACGGTGAAGCAGATTAGGGAGGCCTTCGACTCTGCAGGCGATAAGTCCAGTCTCCTTCTCGATGGAGTTGATGCCACCAATGTAAAGCCCTTGAATCTTCTTTTTGTTTATGGATCTTTTTGAGGTGTTATTCCTGAAATCTGAAGCCTAAAATTTAGCTCGGTTTTTACTGAGAATGATGTTTTTATTTGGTGGGTGCAGATTAGACTCCTGGGGCTGGTGATGAACAAGGCGGAGAGGGCTACGGACGTTACCTTCACCCTTGACGATGGCACTGGACGAATCGATGTCATCAGATGGTAGAAACCTTCTACTTCACTTGTCGACGCAGCATGTTGTCCTGATGCCGTTATTTTCTCTTTTGACTATGATTTTTAGGGTTAATGACACTTCAGATGCAAACGAGACAGCTATTATTCAGTAAGATATCACAGATAATATGCTTATTTTTGTCGTGTTAATATTTTTTTCTCTTTATTTTTCCTTCACTTTCTGACTAATCATTCTTTTGGGGGGGTGAAGGAATGGTATGTATGTCTCCGTCAATGGTAGCCTTAAAGGATTTCAAGACAAAAAAAGAGCCGTTGCATTCTCTGTTAGGTAAGCTATTTGATGTTTCTGATTCTGTGTTCCAGTTCATATTTGCTCTTTTCGTTGCAAAATCCTGTTATTGAACATAGTTGAAAACATCATTCGCCTTATCGGTTGTGTTGGTGTATTGATCTATCATCAGTATAGTATGTAATGTACCAAACCATATCAATGTACCGACATATGGTACAGTGGGGAGTATTAACAAATTGGTATGTCTCACTTGTACTAGTCCTTTGTTAGACCGATATGTACCGTTGTATTGGGCGGTATGTGATGCTGTATGATGAACCTTAGTTAATTTTTTTGACAATCTATTGTTTTTTTTAGAAATTTTTATCTATATAAGAAAACCCAGAATATTTTAGTCCTGATAGGAGCTACAGGTTCTTGCTTCTAAGTTGTTCTTGGATTTAGATGTCTTTTAATTGTTTGCATAAATAAGCCTTCACCTTACATTGCTGGATGCATAATCTATTGCTAAGTGTTCTAATTGAAAACAATGATTCTTTTATTGGCCCTGTTAGTTCTTGAATGAAAAGTAACAGCTTTTATTGCAGAAAGCATGGACATAGAATTATTGGTCATAATAGCTAATCTTATCAGGGATGGGAACATATTCTACTTTGTTGCCAACCTATGTTTCTAGGGTTAGATTAGTGATCAATCAACTTAAAGCAAAATGGAAATAACTTCCTTGGTAACCAAGCATCATCAGTCCTACAAACCTAGTGGTTGCACTCAACTATAGAGGTCTGTGTCTTTTTATTTGGTTTTTGAATTTACTATGGGGAAACTTAATGATGTGGTTCGTTCCTAACAATGCGGATCAACATAGGAAATTGAGAAAATCTCAGCTGTAAGCTTTACAATTTTAGAACTTTTATTTGGATATGTAATCTGGTCAAGGAGTTAATATCTGTAAGTAACATCATGCATTGTGCTTTATCCTGGTTACCTAATCTACCTTAACATCAGTGCCTTAATTCAGTTGCGCTAAAATATGCTTATAATGACCTTAAGGACTGCAATTGTTCAGTGGTTGTCATGGTTCGGGTAAAATTTTCCACTGAGTGATGTGTCTAATCTACTAAAGAGGACATGTGATGATCTTACATATTTTACTTCTATAGAAGTGGGTTAAATTATGGCCCAGAGGTCATTATCAAATTCAGTTTGAAAGATATACAAATGCAACTTGCGATGTGGCTTGTGTTTCACACTGGGCTGGCCCATTTTGTCTGTTGCCCTCCTTTTGCTTTTGACAGATTTTACTACCTTTGTGGTTGTGGATTGGCATGCATACTCTACTTGATTCAAGTTCTTATAACTTCTCACTTATTTGCTTGTTTAAAGTTTTCTTACCTTTGTCCAAACTCATTAGTGGCAACTGGATAATTTAATTTGATGTTGCAATGTTGGATGCCATAATTCTCAAGTGTCATGGAGACTTACGAGCATATTATCAATGGCATTGCTATATGATATGTTCATAAAATGTACAGGGTTGCTCCTTTCTGAATGAAACATTTCTGGTCCTGTTTGTTTCTCCAAAGTGAGCTAATTAATTACACTTCTGATGAAAATGACAGAAGTTCCTATGTTTGGTTCACCAGAACTAGATAGCAATTCGGAAATGGGGTTTGGGAAGTCATAAATTTAACAAACTGGACTATGACTCTGGAGCTTGAGTTATTTATGGAAAAGTGGGAGGGTAGATATTTTATTTGATTTTGTGGAATTTTACTTCAATGAATTTTGGATAACTAAATATGAGTGTAAAAGTCAAGTTTCATGAAACCTGACTCTGGAAACTGCACTTTGGTGTCAATTTACACCTTATTGAAACAAAACAGATTTTAAGGATTCAGGTGAACAGAAGCAACCTCTGTACTTAGTCCCAAGACTATAAATTAACCCTCGTAGTACTCCTAACTAGAGAGATCTTTGTACACTATGCTGTTCCTTCCAAACGTCTTAGATTCACTTGGTTAAGAAATATTTGATTATCTATGTTTACATGTTTTGCCGTATTTTAGGTTTGTCACTGTCTACAAACTGCAACTCTAACTTAATTTGCACTCCAGGCCTGTCAGTGACTATAATGCTATTGCACTCCACTTCATTCAGTGCATACATGTACATCTCTGGAACACCAGGCAGAAGGTATTGGCATCTTGGATATTTAGCTGTCTCGTCCATGAGTTTTTGTATCTCTATGCAATTCCACGTTTGTAACCGGGCCTTCTGTTTGTCATTTGCAACAGGGAGGTGCTTTCCAGCACCAGACAACTCCAGTAAAGACAACAACCACTTCTTTTGAAGGGTTGAGAGTGCCCCAAACTCCAGTTGCCAGTCCAGTATGGAGTTTTTATATTTAATTTTCCTTCCAAATCATGAATAAGCTAGTGGTTGAATTCACTAACTGGCATAGCTTTTCTGTACTTTTATTAGTCTTCTGGAAGTGCAAACACGAATGGACCTGAGACTGACATCTACAAATTAGTGTTGAACGTTTTCCAGGAACCTGCAAACGTGTAAGTCATTTGTAGCATGTTTGGTAGAATGCTCGATTCATTCAAATCATGAATTATTAGCGATAAAGCATGTGATTGTTGAACAGTGACAGCGACCATGGATTGCATGTTGATGAAGTTGCCAAACGACTGGGAGTACCAATCAATAAGATCAAGTCTCTTGCTCTCCCTAGTTGCTCTCTTTCACTCTTCTACTCATATCTGTGAACTAATCTTATATTTGATGTCTCTGAGCAGGGAAGCTATCGATTACTATGTGGACATCGGTCATATTTATTCTACGATCGATGACTACCACTTCAAGTCTGCTTTCGTCGACTGACGTTGACTTCTCAATCTTTATGGCTGTTAGTAAAGAAGATACTATCAGAGTCGATTTGTCAATTTATATGGCTGTGCTTAATCTCCCCAATATAAAGACCAGTTTTATAGGTGAAATGTGATGAATGATCAGAAGTATGCTATGCACTGAACAAGCTTTTTTTTTTTTTTTGTCTTCGTTCCAATTTCCGGCATCTTTGAATTGATTCAACCTGCCTTGTGCTGTCTTCTCTCACGGTAAATATCATCCTTTTTATTATCTTTGGTCCTGCGTGGTGAGGTTGTCAGAAAAATGTAGTTCAAGTTTGAAAATTGATGCCTAAATATTCTAATTGTAAGTTTTAAGCTTAAATTCATTATTGGAATTTTAGAAATCATCTGTTACAAAGGGAGTGTTTAATGTTTTTAATGTCATGATATTTTAGATGATTTGATCGTAGATGATGAAAGGCTACTAAAAAGTCTAAGAGGACGTCTCCCGAGATTTAAGTACGTGTTGTCTCGCACACTGAAGACTGTGCATGGTGTCCTCGCCAACTTCTATCAACGCTGGGAATGTTCGATAGCGAACAGCCCCACGTTATTGCCACACCAGCGCTTGCACAATTCTCATCCACGTCCCCTTCTTCCACCCACCGGTGGTTGTCCGTCGCTTTCTGCCTCCAACTCGCATCGCAAGCTCCAAAGGATCCATCAGCCTCGTGATCTCCTTGGCAGGCTCTCATTGGCTGCCAAACTCCACGTTCCCCGCCGCGGTGCGACACGCTGGCGCACAGGCGAGTCCTCCCCCGGACACGCGTCTCGTGTCCCACGTGGCTCCATATCGACCCCGCATCCTCGCCGACCACGTTCTCGTGCGCTCGGTCAATCTGGACCGTTAGATCGGCGAACCAAACCAATCTCCACAGCCGATGTGCGACGGTTAGCTCAACCGGCCTCGAGTGAGCTCTGAGCTTTAGGGTCCCTATAAATACCCCCTCCGCCCGCGGCTGCCGCGTTAATCGTCTCGGGGATCAATTCCAGGGTTCGTTTTCTTGACTCGTACGGTTTCGATGGTGAGTTGTTTCATCCCGCCTTCGTCGTTTGGATTGATTCTTAGGTTATCATTTTCCGGGAAAGATCAGCAACTTGATCCGAGATTGTTTGAGGGAGTTTATTGCAGGACATCATGGGGAGGAAGAGCAGCACGCTTCTGTTGACGGATGATGTTGCGTTGCCCCTCGACGCGATCCTGTCTGCTGCGCGGGATGCGGGGGCCGAAGCAGTCCCGGAAGACGATGTCGTCGTTATTACCCAGTGCGAATCGCTTGGTAACCTTTTCTCCTTGATTTGGAATAGATCGTACATAGCTTAAGATTTGGGCATTGGAGTTGTGGTTGAAGTAGCTAATTATTCCGTGTTTGTGATAGATCTAGCAGAGTAAAGTTCTATGGAAATTGTATATTCTTCCTTGAAATTAAATTGGATGGTATGCTTGACAGAAGGGAAATTGCCAATTATGACTGCATCTTTCGATGTGGTCGTTACTGCCTGGAACAAACCCGAGCTTGTTGGAGAGCAGTGGCTTCGAGAAATTGGTCGAGTGCTAAAACCCGGTGGCGAACTCATTTTACAATCTATTCTGTCTTCTGGTATGCTGGAAAAGGTAGCCTTCTTTTGTCATATGAAAAGTAGGTTTTCAATTGTGTTCCCGACAAATATCTGTTATAATGGCTTGAGGAGATGAAATGTTAAAGCACTACCCTTGCAGCCAAGCTCCACGATGGAGTTGAAGTTGCTTATGCAAGGTTTTCTGGATGTGCAATCACTGGAAATGAAACCTTTCTTATCAGCTGGAAATGTTCAGTCCATTACAGTGAGTTATATTCTGATTGTTGCAACTGCTATTCCTAATCGTACCCCTTCTTATGTTGGTCTTGTAATAAATTATCGCACTCTGGCACAGATTAAGGGTAAGAAGGCTTCTTGGACAGCAGGTTCATCTTTTCCCTTAAAGAAAGCAACGAGTATGGTACCCAAAATTAAGATTGATGATGAATCAGATCTGATCGATGAAGACAGTCTCCTGACCGAGGAAGACCTGAAAAAACCACAGCTGCCTGCCTGTATGATTCAGAACTTTTAAGTCTTTCTTATCGTGTCTCTTCTGAGATCCCTGTAAACTTACAGTTCACTTGCTTTGGCTCAGTTGCAGACTGTGAGGTTGGAAGCACAAGGAAGGCTTGCAAGAACTGCACTTGTGGAAGGGCTCAAGAAGAGGAGAAATTGCAGAAAGTGGGATTAACCACAGAGCAGATGAATAATCCTCAGTCCGCTTGTGGCAGTGTATGTGACTGATTTATCCTTAATTGTGAAGTCGACATTATGACTTGATAATTTGTCGTGCTTGTGAAGATATCCAATAATGTATTCTTGCTTAACCATTTTCATTTTGCAGTGCGGACTCGGGGATGCATTCAGGTGTGGTGGATGCCCTTACAGAGGCCTTCCCCCCTTCAAATTGGGCGAAAAGGTGACTCAATTTCTATTCATTGTGCTTTCAGATTTCACCTATTTGCTGTTTGTCGTCCATGATCACATAGAGAAATCGAGTTTCTCATACTTGAAGAAACAATAAACATTTGCAGGTTTCCTTACCTGGAAATTTCCTTGTTGCTGATATATGATTTGTGTGAAGACCCAGCAAGCATCAGATCGTTCACTTGACATCGTTACATCGAGGAATCCTCTCTCCTTTATCTTCTGGGTATTTATTTTCATGAGGAATTTGGTTCCCTTGTATTATTATTACTCTAAAGCTTCTGCAACCACAATTTCGACGGTCTCCATCGTCTTCATCTTTTCATTCCACTTTATTGTGTGAGTCCTCAAAATCGTGTGCCAGCTACTTTCTCATTTCCACACCTGGGAGTGAAGGATTAGTAACCATGCCGCTTGCCTTTCCTCTTATTGTTTATTTCCTATTGACTAAGACACGGATGCGATGAACGCATCCACCTTCTCGTTCATGCTCCTCGACAAAAACTTCATGCATATGGGCGGCTTCACCTTGGCCAGCGCGAGCACCGACTGCGGAAGAGTCCATATCCCGTCGCCGCAGATCAACCCCGAGGCCACCGCCGGCCCGAACGCTTCCGCCTTCGCCTTGTCCGTCCTCTCCCAGATGAACAACATCAAGCTGCCTACACACATGTCGATGGCAAAGGCAGACCCCAAGTAGAACGGTATCGCGATGGCCATCGGCAGCGGTATGAACCTCGCCGCCTTCTTCCCCACGACGTCCCTCGATGCGTTGACGAGGACGGCGGCGAGGAAGAACACGTAGCAGAGGACGAGGCAGTGCTTCGGCAGCGACGAGAAGCCCTCCACCCCGAGTATCGCCATGTTGCGGTAGACGAGAGCATTGGGCGATGGGTACTCTGTTCCCGGGACGCCGATGTCTTCGAACGCCTTCAAGAACAACCAGAAGACGGACGGAGCAATGACGCATCCCATGGCAGTGCCGATCACCTGGCTGACGAACATGGACCTCGGCGAGGCCAGAGTCAAGTACCCGGTCTTGAAGTCCTGCATCAGGTCCGAAGCGGTGGCCACGATGCTCATCATGACACCGCAAGCAGCGAGGCCCGCGAGAACGCCGCCGCGGGAGGCCCCAGCCCACGCGCCGATGGTGAAGATGGCTAGCTTGCCGTAGGTCGAAGCAAGAGACCAGTCGGTAAGGCCAGCGCCGTAGGCATTGCAGAACGCCAGCACCGGCGCGAACACGTAGGCCACCAGCACGTAGTACCACCGCAGCTGCGGAATGATGTGGGGAAGCGTAGCAGTAGATACGGCAGCAACGACAAGATAACCTCCGTAGGCAATTGGTTTGGGGATTTGGTCATGAGAAAGAGTTGGACGCGACGCTGTGTCGACAAACTTCTAAACAAGATGTTTGATGTAATGCTTATATCTGTCCGTGTCTGTTGACATGTTCATACCCTGTATAGAATGTAAAGGGGCGGCCGAAGGCTTAATAGTCCCATTTTAGTTGGGTTGGTGGCCTCTTTAGACTTGTAAATAAAGGTTGTGTCATGTGGACACGTGCGAGAGCTTTTCGGTCTGTAATGGACCATTTTACCCTTTGTTGTGCCACTGTTCAGAGCTTGTAAAGTCTGTTTGTAATTTGCATTGTCTATGAAGTGTTTTTCGGATATGTCTGCTTGTAGATCCCGATTGAGGCGTTCTTTTTAACCCGTTCTCTCTTTGGTTGGTCCTAAGGGACAATGAGAGGCTTCGGGGAGGCTGACCTTTGCGGACGGACACGCAAGGGTGCCGCACGACTTAGGCAAATCTAGCTAAGTCCGTGTCATATGGTATCAGAGCGGGACAAGCACTCATAGAAACACTTGACATGTAAACGTGGGGGACCTAGCGGGGCTGCGTTGAGGGCAGTCAGCACACGCGCGACCGTTTGAGGGAAAACGGGCATGGAGATGTAGGGAAAAGGAGTCGCTCAGAGGAGCGGGCATCTGAGATTGGCATTCAGAGAAATGGCCAACCCTTCGCGCAAGAGGCACCACGAGAACAGGCAAGCTTGGAAGAATGTGGAGCGCACAAAGGTTAGGATTGCTGAGTTTGAGCTACGGCTCAACGTTGACAACTATACTTGATGGTGCTCTAGGCAAGCGAGGCGCTTGGCAAGAATGAGACCATCCAAGGTAGAATGAGTTGCTCAACGACCAAAAGAGTTATGCAAAGCTCACAGAGGTGAGGGGAATTGCTAACTCGATGAATTTGGTACTCATGCATGGACTTGTATGCGGACGATGGAATGTTCGTGGCCATCCTAAGGTGACCGAGACTCGGCGCCATGGAGCATTGAAACTTTCTCTTCGGCATGCGAAAGATACGTCCGGAGGAGGCTGAAGTGTGCAACGAGTTCAGCATGTTGCTAGGCCTTGAGGGGTGCAGCGGTGGCTGTATTGACGTGGAGGCGCAATCTAGCAAGTGCGTTTGCAAGAGGCAGAACAATGCACAGTTTGTTCAGCAGGTCGGAGTAGTCCAAGGGGATGGTGGTCTCCGAAATGAAGAGAGATGTTGCTCCAACGGGACAGTTATCCAGGAGGGATAAGTCTCGGCTCTCCAGAGGGAGAATCATGTGAGACGGACTTCACATGTTGAGGAGGAGTACCTCACAAACAACAACTCCACGAAGCTCAATGGACCGAGCAAGTAGCGAGGAGTTGTCGCATGATCTCGCTCGAGAGAATGCATTGGTGGATGCATTGCGAGATCAAGTGGGGGAGCGACCTAAAGCAACTTAAATGAAGGCACACTTGGAGTTGATGTAGAGATTGGACTCAAGGGAGGGCTGACCCGTGGAATGGTGGGCGCGAGGGCCACCATCGACTCAATGCAAAAAACAAGGAGCGGAGCAACTTGGGTGTAACTTGGCGAAGTACCCAAGCCGCATGAAGGGAGCCAGCATAGAAGTTGGAACATGGAGCAGAGGCACAGTGCTTTCCTTAGACAGAGGTCAAGGACACGAACTCTTGCAGAGGCAAGAGTAAGATCATGTTGTTCCATGGGTCCTTCATTCTGACGGAGCATACTCATCTTGCATGGTGCCAAAGACGAAGGGAGCTTCGGGGCACATGCACCTTATCTCGGAGGAGCATTTGATGGAGGAACTAAGGCGACTCAATTTGCGGAGGCGAAGTTGAGTTTAGAAGGCCTTAGCACGAGGCAAGAGGACGTAGAGGCGGGTACTCTTGAAGAATATGCCACAGTGTTGCCATTCAAGTTGCCATGAAGGAAGCGGTGCGCAGCGGAGATTATGCTGGTAGGGGCAGAGGCCCAGGATCCAGACAATGGTGCACAAATTACAGTGAAGTCGGTGGACTTCGGGAGCTACTAGGCGACGGACTGTCCTAGAGCGGTGCTTCATCTAGGTGTGACCCAAGAGTGGGTGGATGAAGGTTGATTGCCAAAAGAGCGAACAAAATCGAAGGTGGAGAAGACCCTGCGATGTATTGGCAGAGGCCACACATGGAGGATTCACAATTCGAGTTTATTCCACAAAGATCAGAATGCAGTGGAGATGTCACAAGGAGGCGACATGGTGCAGCGGATCGTGGTGGAACAGTTCGTGGCAATGCAATACACACGACATAGTCCCGGGAGGGACTAGATCATATGGAGGTATGATCGGGAGCTACTGGGAGCTCCGCTTTGGTGAACAACACGACGGTAAGAAGGGCTATGGATTCAAGGAGTGAAGGCCATGGTACCGCAGAGGCGGGTCTTCCGGGCGTGCACCGAATTTTGCATCGGATGAAAACCTTGGTCATCAGCATATGGGGGCTGGGTTCCACCAAGGGAAAAGTTCGTATGTAAGTACCAGTGAGTTCCATGGGAGGGACTTGATCATGCAGAGGTATGATCGAAGCAGCTGGAGAGTTGGACTGCTCCAGAGCTCATATTCGCTTAAGGGAGCCCGACAAGTCAGAGGACAAGGTCGAGTAAGCGAACGTTGCTACCAAGGAAGCTAAGGAGAACAGAATTGGTGCAAATCCTACAACGCGATGGCAGAGGCCATGCATGGGAGTTGCAGTCTGTCTTTCCATTGACCAAACAGACTGCTTGGAGAACACAGAGGTGTTGAAGCAGGGGGTCGAAAGGGGCAAGGAAGCGACGACGAGTCCAGAGGGACTTAGCTACCCAAAATCAAGCATCAGTCAGAATGGAGGTGGACTCAGAGGAGTGCCACGGAGACATTTCTACTGATTGTGAAGAAAAGGGATGTAGATGCGAGGCGACGGATAGTAGTGCCATGGGCATGGCAGCGCCATGGTACCGTAGAGGCGGGACTTCCGTGAAGGTCATTGATCCCTTACTCTCATGGAGGGAGGGTGTTTGGTCGTGAAAGGGGCCGAGGAGGTGGAGCATGCAGAGGCAATCTCCAAGTACCGAGACAAGGCTGAAGGGCAGAGGCCGAGGAACTTCGTAAGACCGGTGTCAACAAGTTTCTCATCAAGATAGCCGTAAGTGAAGGACTTTGGGTCATGCAAGAGTGCACGACCAAGGAACGAAGCAAGCAGTACGCGGTGTTGTACCTTTGCTACTCAGTGGAGTAGGCGGCAGGGTTGATGGAGAAGACGGTACAATCCCAGAGGCGACCTCATCTATCAGAGAATTACTCCAAGTTGGGGTGAAAACTTCCTGCATTCCAGAAGTTCAATGGCATTGAGAAGGTGAATCACAGTAGCTAACTCAACGCAAGGAGTGCAAACACTTCAAGTGCTTCAGAAGTGTGAGCAAAGAGCAGGCGAAGGCCAGTAACCAGCTCGATGCGTGAAGTACAACCTTGAGGAGGCGGGCGAAGTCAAGTAACCTTTGCCTTCTCAATCCTTAAGAGAATGGGTGAAACCGAGTACCCCAATTCTCTTATCTATCCAGCAGAGGAGCTCTGCATGAGTTCAAAGACCCTTCGAAGATAATGGAAGACAATAGTTGTCAAATCCTCACCAACGGTGATCAGTGCTACTGAGAGTAGGTTGTCCGCTTCATTTCCCAACGAAATGGCAATCGAAAGTGGAAGTGATGCGAACCTACTTGGAGGTGACAACTAACTGAAGGGAGATAATGCTCGTTAAAGCTCCAACAAGCATCCACCCAGTTCAAGCAGCATGTGGAATTTTGAGAGACTGGCGCAGTAAGGATGGTCTTTTCCTTCATCCGGGAGATCCGCAGGAATCAACGAGGATCAACACAACTCAGCCAACCCCACACCAGAGTCAGAGTCATTGGCGAGTTGAAGCAGCATGGCGGATCAAGGGTTCGACGACTCAAAAACAGCAGCGGAGAGCAGCTGGGAGCCAGGAGGCGCATTACAGCTGGAGCAAAAGATTGAAGACTCAGCAAAGGCGAAGAGTTGCAGTGTTCACAAAGGCTTCGACGAGGATGTCGAAGGGATAAGTGGGGGAGAATGTCACGGACAAACTTCTAAACAAGGTGTTTGATGTAATGCTTATATCTGTCCGTGTCTGTTGGCATATTCATACCCTGTACAGAATGTAAAGGGGCGGTCGAAGGCTTAATAGTCCCATTTTAGTTGTGTTGGTAGCATCTTTAGGCTTGTAAATAAAGGTTGTGTCATGTGGACACGTGCGAGAGCTTTTCGGTCTGTAATGGACCATTTTACCCTTTGTTGTGCCACTATTCAGAGCTTGTAAAGTCTGTTTGTAATTTGCATTGTCTATGAAGTGTTTTTCGGACATGTCTGCTTGTGGATCCCGATTGAGGCGTTCTTTTTAACCCGTTCTCTCTTTGATTGGTCTTAAGGGATAATGGGAGGCTTCGGAGAGGTTGACCTTTGCGGACGGACACGCAAGGGTGCCGCACGACTTAGGCAAATCCAGCTAAGTCCGTGTCAGCTGGTCATCGAAGGTGACGACGGATGTGTCATCAGAGAAGGGCAGCGGAGTCGCAGACGACTTGCTCCTGATTTGAGTCACGAAGGCAGCCACAGTCTTGCTCAAGACCTTGAAGAAGTTGTAGAGGCCGTCTCCCAGGATCAGGGCAATGGCTATGAACACCTGCAACGAAGTGCTCGACGAAATGAGATGATCCTACTTAGCCGGCCAGTTTACATGAGATGATGCTTTTTACCCGATATCCTTGCAACCCTTGAAGACTGGTTGAAGGGAGATCTGCCGAGTACCAGTCGCCTTTCTTAGCACCTATCAGAGGCCACATGATTCCCCATGAGAGGATGCCTCCCAAGAGCACAGATATGTTTACGAGATAGGGACAAATCATCCCAACCCCAACATATGTAGCTGAAAAATCAAAGTAGAACCTGCAGCGATATCCAACTAGTTTATCAACAAGTTTGAATCAGATTCATATCTTGTATCATTTCACTCTTCAGAACAGTATCAACAGGGATAAAGTTATGGGTGCACACTTGTTTTGGTATGCCTGGAGGCCTAATGTAGGGAAGGCAGCAAATCCACAGTCATCACCAGCAGTGTAAAACCACTGGAAGAAACCCCAGAGGAAGCTGAACGTGAAGAACTTGCCCAATGTTCTCACCTGCTTCCTGCAACAAATGCCAAGTTTGCTAACATAAACTCACTCGACGAAAGAGAAGGCCAATTGTAAGACTGGTTCAGATTACTTTGCTAGCTTGGCTCCCTGAGGAGTATGGAAGCTGTTGATAAGGTGTGCTGTTGCAGTGCCGCTTGGATAGATCAACTTGTAGTCGACGATCATTATCTGAAACCAACCTTTCTCGTTCATATTCTATAGTCGAAGTCTACTGCAACATGAGAGACTGATTCATCGTGATTCCTATTGAAGTAGATACAATACCTTTCTCAAGGGAACAAGGGAGAACAACCCTAGGAAGCTAACAACAAAGAGGAATCCAATCATCCATCCCAGTTTGGGATTCTTTATGTTCTGTGAATCATTAGCTTCTGTTGATTGCTTGGCAATGGTTTCACTCATGGCAAAGAGGTAACTTCCAAAGCCCCCTGCTCATGGATATTTGTCAGCAGAACAACTCAATTTGGCATCCATTTCATTCTGTGATCTAAGATTTAGGATAATCTTAAAACTGATAATTATTGAAGAAATTAATAGCTTAAACAAATAAAAAATGCTGTCTTTTTAGGAAATCAAAACAGCATTCTCTACGTAATTATGGTTGGAAAGCAGCTAACGATAAGGAGGCGGAGGGGATTACCGCTGAAGGCGATGCCGGAGGTGGCGACGACGCAGGTCTGGATGACGGTGTTCTCCTGGCGGGTGAAGGGCAGGCGGAGGAGACCCGCCCTGCCGAGCGCCACCGTCCAGGTCCTGACGAAGAAAAAGCCGAGCAAGCCGGCGGAGACGTTGAGGGAGGGGATGACACCGGTGGTGAGGTTGAGCTTCATCACGATCACGCTGAACATCGCCCCCAACACCAGGCTCACCGCGAAGGCCCGCGCCGTCAACTGCTCCCGCCAAGGCGGCACCCGCTCCCCGTCGAACTCGCTCTCGATCGACGGCGCCTCTGTCAATCCCACCGCTTCCTCCTCCTCCGCCTTCGTCGTAGCCCTCCTCCTCCCGCCGCCCTCTCCCGTGTCCTCCATCCTCATCTCCACCTCCATCGCTCCCATCCTCGTGGCTGTCCTCCTCCTTCAGCTAATTCTTCGGGCAAATTTGGAGGATTATGGCTACAGACGCAGACGTGAGCCGGTAAAATAGAGGCGGGAGTGTGGAAGGGCGGACTGTAGCGATCGGTACTTTCCAGCCGTCTGATCGTGGCTTGGGGAAATGAGAGGACCGCAAAAGGTTTGTTCCAAGTTGGGTCAGGATCCGAATTCTCCTCCAACTCTCCCATCTCGACCGTCCCATCATCGTCATCTCACATCTCAATCGTCCATCGTCGACGAAATTGGAGTCGTATCCATGAGAGAAAGGGCAATTGTGCCGATCACTGATCTCATCCTCGATTCGTGAGCCACTGAGCTGGTGACATTCTCTGATCTCGTCATCCGTCAGTATTCACAGTGCAATTGTATTCCTTTTGGTTTTATACTTCGAAAATGTATATATTGCATCAACAACACCAATAAGTACTTAATTTTGACATTGACACAGATTTTTTTGACCTTTGTGTTGACGTTTAAGAAGCGAGAAAGGTTGGGCCAGTCGGAGTCGGAGGCGGCGAAGTCCTCGAGCCAGTATGGCAGTATGATCTCCTGGTCTTCCCCCGGCAAGCCCGCGATGAGGTCCTCCATCACCCTCTCCATCTCCCACCTCTTCACCGCCATCAGCACCGGACTCGTCACCCCATTGCTCGCGTAGCATAGCAGCGGTAGCCACAGAGCCAACGCCCCGAACCGCACCTCCCCCGCTGCTTCCCATTCCCTTCGTCCCATATCCGATACAGCGTCACTGCCGAAAGTTCGATTTGCTCGATCGATTAGTTGTTGTTCGAGTCTTGGGGGGTGGTTGAGATGTTACATATGATCTTGACCATGGCGCCTTGAACGCGAGGATGCGCGGTGAGGGAGATGTTAGGATCGAGAGCACTAAGAGGGGGGGGGTGAATTAGTGCAGCGGAAATCTTACAGCGATTAAAAACCAAAAGCTGCGTTCGTTCAATAAAAAAAAACTATTATGATGCAAAAGCTAATTCTCAGTTTGTATCTAAGTGCAGTTTGCGTCTAAGCGCAGATTGCGTCTAAGCGCAGTTTGCGTCTAAACACAGTTTGCGTCTAAGCGCAGTTTGCGTCTAAACACAGTTTGCGTCTAAGCGCAGTTTTACGTTTAAGCGCAGTTTACGTCTAAACTCAGATTTACGTCTAAACGCAGTTTTACATCTAAACTCAGATTTACGTCTAAACGCTGTTTTACGTCTAGACGCAGATTTACGTCTAAACTTTGAAACTCGTTTGTATACTCGCAGAAAGCAGTATGCAGTTGAAATCAAGACGTAAACGTGAACTGAGAACTGATGATTGTGAGAGGAAAGCCGATTTACGTCTAAATGCAGTTTTACATCTAAATGTTGAAACTCGTTCGTAAAATTGTAGAGGACAGTTTGCAGTTATCAATAGGATCAAAATGTAAGTGTAAACTGCAAAGAAACACTTTCGTAAAAGCACCGAAGACAGTTCTGCAGAATCAAACGTAAACGTAAACTGTAATGTACGAAAATACGAATTTACGTCTGAATGCAGATTCGGAAGAACAGCACTTAGAACTTGTTCGTGAAAGCGCAGAGAGCAGTAGTAATGGAGGAGGTTTGCAGTAATGATAAAGTGCTCAAAAATAAACGCAAACCAGAGATTTAGAGTGGTTCGGTCAGCCTTGACCTACTCCACTTTTGGCTTCCTCCACCGACGAGGTTGCCGACGTCAACTAGGGGCCTTCCTTCAATGGGCGAAGGCCAAACTGCCCTTTTACAGTTTCTCTCCTTTTAACAGGCTCAGGAGACAACCTTTACAGACCTTTCTCTCCTCACTTTACAACTGAAAACTTGAAGAACAGAAGGAGGAGACTTAAAGGCTTTACAACACTTTTGAGCTCTTAGAATCACAGAAAAGATCAAGATTTCGGTGTGGGTCTATTTCTTTTCAGTGCTGAATGGGTGGGGTATTTATAGGCCCCAACCCAATTCAAATTTCGAGCTCAAAACGATCAAATCCCGAAATTCCGGGATCAGGCGGTTGCACCTCTTGACTGGAGAGGTGGCACCGCCTGGCAGAGCTCGAAGTCTGAGCTCAGGCGGTTGCACCTCTCGACTGGAGAGGTGGCACCGCTTGGCAGAGCTCGAAGACTGAGCTCAGACGGTTGCACCTTCTCTGTCAGGGGTGGTTGCACCTTCCTGCCAGAGCTCGAAGACCGAGCTCAGGCGGTGCATCTCCTGACCAGAGAAGTTTCTCTTCTCTGCCAGAGGTGATCGCCCCTTTCTGCCAGAGGTGGTTGCACCTCTCTGCCAGAGGTGGTTGCACCTCTCTGCCAGAGCTCGAAGACTGAGCTTAGGCTGTGCATCTCCTGGCCAGAGAGGTCGTACTTCTCTTCCAGAGCTCGAAGACTGAGCTCGGTGATTGCATCACCAGGCAGAGCTCGAAACTTGAGCTCAGGCGGTTCTACCGCTTGACAGAGGAGGTTGCACCGCCCAGTCTCGCTTGGAGACTGAGCCCTGGGCGGTTGCACCGCCTGGCTGGAGCGGTTGCACCTCCCAGTCTCGCTGGGAGACTTAGCCTGGGCGGTGGCACCGCCTGGCTGGAGCGGTTGTACCGCCCAGTCTCGCTGGGAGACTTAGCTTGGGCGGTTGCACCTCCCTGCCTGGGCGGTTGCACCTCCCACAGCTTCTTGGGTTCGAATGGGTTGAACCATTCGACCCAACTTGAGTTCTTCAGGGGCCCAATTGCCCCAGGATTAAGCTAATGGGATCACCTCCCATTTCTAACTTAATCACCGTGCTAACTACGATTAAATCTAAGACAATTTCTGCAGCTTTGCTTCGGTACGTCAATTGCTTTTTCCGGCGAGTTTCCGGCGAACTTCCGTCGATCATCCGATGAACCCTCGGTGATGCTTCTGCGGACTTCCGGCAAACTCCTGGACTTTGCGACGATCCACTTGGCGAGTTCCGACGAGCTTCGCTTGGCAAGCTTCTGGACTTCTCGGATCTGTTCCCGCAGAACCTCCGACGACCGTCCGTACTTCCGTCGAACTCTCGAACTCCCAACGTGATCATGAACTTGACTCCGGCGCAACTCCTGCTACTTGTCTTTCTTCCATCGTAGTTAATCCTGCACACTCAAAACAAAAACTTCGATCGAGACAATTAATCCTAAACAATTAACCAAGTTGTCCGGCATGTCATTGGTCCCTCGACGCTTCGTCCGATTCTTCGGCGCATCGTCCTTTCCTATAGCCTATTGCCCAATCGGCCAGTTGACTCCGCAACTCCGATATCCTTGGCACAATACCCGCTCTTCTTGGCCCGATGCCTGAGTCCACGGCCCGAAGCCTTCTGTCGATACGTCGACCGATCTACTGGCCCGACGTCCAATCTTCTGACATGTTCCTCCGGCACAACATGATGTTCCTGCTTTAATAGTCTCATCCTGATCAAAGCATCCTACGTCACTCAAAACGCAGATTAAATCATAAACATATATCAAGTAGTTTCATCATCAAAATACGAGATTCAACAATCTCCCCCTTTTTGATGATGACAACTACTTGATGATGGAGTTAACCTTAACTCCCGGAGTTTAAACAAACTCCCCCTATCAATATGCCATATTGATAGAAACTCTTAGATTCAAAAATCTAAGCAACATGTCATCATAAACGGAGTTAACCTTAACTCCCAGAGTTTAAACAAACTCCCCCTATCAATATGCCATATTGATAGAACCTTGAATTCAAACTGAATTCAAGTCATTGCAATATTCATCGTGAATACTTGCAACACGTCAACATGAACATATGCATAAACTTATGCATCACATGTCATGTCATCAACATACTTTCATCAACATACTTCTCCCCCTTTGTCATCAACAAAAAGGAGAAGTATCATAATCAAGTGTTTGTGATATTGGTTCAACTTATTGCATGAAAAACATATTATCAAGTTTTATCATCATGCAGTTTTGAAGCCAGAAAATTTAGCAAATGTTACATCATGCTTAGAATATTCAGGCTATCAAGTTTTAGATATGCAAGTTTTACAGCATACAAGATAGCACTTTTAGAACATGCAAGCTAGCAGTTTTGAGATGTTCAAGAAAGCAACTCTTGCTTCTTGAGATATGCAAATTTGTCAAGTTTTGCTAGATGTGCAAGTTAGCATTTTTGCCTCTTGAGATAGGCAAGATAGCACATATGCTTCTTTTGAGATAGCAACTTTTCGCTTCTCTTTAGACTACAAGCTAGCAATTTTTACGATATACAAGTTTCGCAATATACAGGCTAGCAAAAACTTCGAAAGCAAATGCAAGATAACTTTCTTGTGTAGGCTCATGATTATTGCTTCCTATTGTAATGTGCAGGTTGCAAGTCTTGCTTCTTGAGATATTCAAGATAGTGATTTTCAAGAAGACAATTTTTGCTTCTTGAAATAAGCAAGTTAGCAATCAAGTTTTTGCATCTTCTTGACTTGTGCAAGCTAGCTATCTCCCCCTTTGTCATTGTCAAAAAGAAAGAAAGAATACAGTTTTATAGTTCTTTTTCCTTTTACAACGATTTCAAAATCATGACAAAGGATGAATAATCAAGTTATGAATGTCAAGACAATTTTTCATCATGAATATTTTATCATTGCATGCATCGTTATCATAGGTTGAAGTATTACATGCATAATTTCATATCATAAATGTTTCATATCATGATGGTATCAATTTTGTCAAATTATATCCTACCATCCATGATCAAAACTTCTCCCCATTTTATCATTGAAAACAAGAAGAAAGTAGGGGGTAGAGCATAAAAGTGTTAAATATTTCAATCATTTCAAGGCATCATAGATCAAGTTATGATTCGTGATTCATCATAAAGCAAGTTAGTTTTCAATCATCACATAAGGCATTTAAGGAATTTTTGAAACATAGGAGAATGATTAATTTAAGCATACAATGTTTCAATCCAATTCAAGTCATGAATATCAATGCTTTCATATTGTGAGTATCAATTCAAGATTATGATTTAGATAAAACTTGTTCAAATCAAATCATTAACTTGAAATTCATAATCAAGTCATTAAAATTAATTTCGAGATTCACAAAATATCATGAAATCATTAATCTCGATCAGATGGGAAAAGCATTTTTTAAGAGATTCTTTTTCATCTAATCATGCCTTAGTCTTTATATGCCAAATTAAGATAAGCATGAAGGTTCAAGACAAAAGGCAAAGAAATCTTGTTATTTCTATATTATGAAATATATGATATCAAGGCTCATGATTCATTTGAAAAGATATAGTACAAAGAGCAACTTGAAACATTATTATCAAGATCACATTTTAAAATATTCCAAGTTTTAAGATATTAATATGACACTTTATTGAATTCTAAGAAATCAAAAGACAAGTTGCATTTCATTTGAAGAACTCCTTTTTGATAAGCATAATGAACGATCTTGATTTATAACGAGCTTCATGTTATAATTATCAAGATCATGATTTTAATAATTATTCTCTTTAGCAATGAATCACAAAAGCACTTTATTTTTGCATAAGAAATCTCATTGTATTATGATTTATAAATTCTTTTTCTGCACATGAATCATAGGAGATATGTATGTGAAACATATCTTTGCAAGCAAAAATACTATCATTCATATTTCAAGATGGAATTTATAAGCAGGAATCATTTCATCAAACCTATTTTAGAAAATTATTTTTCATAAGTGTATGAGTAAATCCGATTGTTAGGATACCACTTGTTAAGTGAATCCGAAAATGAAATTAACACTTTCATATATTCAGACATGATTTTTGCTATAGATTTTGAATTTAAATCATGAAGATCAAACAAGCTCATGATCATGAATAACTTAAAATCTCATGCATAAAATTGTTAATCATTTTATCATAACCATTTAATATTATTATGCATTACTTTAAATCAAACGTGATTTCATTCAACAATGTTAATCAAACATGATACACATTATTACTTCTTAACCATGATTTCATATTTTCAATTAAAATAATTTTGTTTGTTTATCATAAAATATGTAATATTATCATTTTCGAAATTACTAGCATGATCATAATTTTGTAATTTTTTTTTTTTTGTAACATGTAATTTTCAAGAAAATTAATTCTAAACTAAAAAAGAAAACTACATCATGAAAGCATCAAGTAATTTCAAAATAAATTAGGGGGATTTCGATTACCTCATCATTGTAGGCTGTTAAGGCGTAGTTTGCCGCCTTGCTTTTGTTGAGTTTCTCTTCTTCGGAGGAGCTCGATTCATCCCAATTTTTGTTCTTCTTCTTGCGTTTAAAGCAAGTAGTTCGATTCTTTTTGCTTTTTAATTTTAGTTTCATTTGTAGTTTAAGTTCACCATCACTTGAGCTTATGCTCGAGTGGTCTTCAAATGTTCTATGTCCCAAATCCTTCCTGTTCATTGGAAGGTTGTTTTGTTCATCATTGTCCTCATCACTTGAGTCATCGCTCAAGTGGCATTCATTTGTCCAGAGTTCCAAATCCTTCCTATTCTTTGGAAGGTAATTGTGTTCAACATGTTCATCATGTGCATTGTGCACCATTTCATATGTCATCAATGAACCAATTAGTTCTTCAAGTGGTAAGTTGTTTAGGTTTTTTGCTTCTTGTATTGCAGTTACTTTTGAATCCCAAGTTTTAGAAAGTGAGCGCAAAACTTTGTTAACGAGTTCAAAATCCGAAAAGCTTTTACCAAGTGATTTTAAACCATTGACGACATCCGTAAAACGGGTGTACATGTCAACAACGGTTTCGCTTGGTTTCATATGAAAAAGCTCGAAATCATATAGTAAAATATTAACTTTCGAGTCTTTGACTCTATTAGTTCCCTCGTGCGTGATTTCAAGAGTGCGCCAAATATCGAAAGCCGTTTCGCACAAAGAAACCCGATTGAACTCATTTTTGTCCAAAGCGCAAAATAAGGCATTCATAGCCTTTGCGTTTAAAGAAAAATACTTCTTCTCTAAATCCGACCATTCGTTCATCGATTTAGAGGGAAGTTGAAAACCGTTTTCAACGATATTCCATAAATCCATATTTAGAGAAATCAAGAAAACTCTCATTCGAGTTTTCCAATAAGTGTAGTCCAATCCGTTAAAGAACGGTGGACGAAAGACCGAAAAGCCCTCTTGAAGAGCCATTTCTCTCGGGTGTAAATCCGAAATGAGAAATACCCCGCTCTGATACCAATTGTTAGGATCGAGAGCACTAAGAGGGGGGGGGTGAATTAGTGCAGCGGAAATCTTACAGCGATTAAAAACCAAAAGCTGCGTTCGTTCAATAAAAAAAACCTATTATGATGCAAAAGCTAATTCTCAGTTTGTATCTAAGTGCAGTTTGCGTCTAAGCGCAGATTGCGTCTAAGCGCAGTTTGCATCTAAACACAGTTTGCGTCTAAGCGCAGTTTGCGTCTAAACACAGTTTGCGTCTAAGCGCGGTTTTACGTCTAAGCGCAGTTTACGTCTAAACTCAGATTTACGTCTAAACGCAGTTTTACGTCTAAACTCAGATTTACGTCTAAACGCTGTTTTACGTCTAGACGCAGATTTACGTCTAAACTTTGAAACTCGTTTGTATACTCGCAGAAAGCAGTATGCAGTTGAAATCAAGACGTAAACGTGAACTGAGAACTGATGATTGTGAGAGGAAAGCCGATTTACGTCTAAATGCAGTTTTACGTCTAAATGTTGAAACTCGTTCGTAAAATTGTAGAGGACAGTTTGCAGTTATCAATAGGATCAAAATGTAAGTGTAAACTGCAAAGAAACTCTTTCGTAAAAGCACCGAAGACAGTTCTGCAGAATCAAATGTAAACGTAAACTGTAATGTACGAAAATACGAATTTACGTCTGAATGCAGATTCGGAAGAACAGCACTTAGAACTTGTTTGTGAAAGCGCAGAGAGCAGTAGTAATGGAGGAGGTTTGCAGTAATGATAAAGTGCTCAAAAATAAACGCAAACCAGAGATTTAGAGTGGTTCGGTCAGCCTTGACCTACTCCACTTTTGGCTTCCTCCACCGACGAGGTTGCCGACGTCAACTAGGGGCCTTCCTTCAATGGGCGAAGGCCAAACTGCCCTTTTACAGTTTCTCTCCTTTTAACAGGCTCAGGAGACAACCTTTACAGACCTTTCTCTCCTCACTTTACAACTGAAAACTTGAAGAACAGAAGGAGGAGACTTAAAGGCTTTACAACACTTTTGAGCTCTTAGAATCACAGAAAAGATCAAGATTTCGGTGTGGGTCTATTTCTTTTCAGTGCTGAATGGGTGGGGTATTTATAGGCCCCAACCCAATTCAAATTTCGAGCTCAAAACGATCAAATCCCGAAATTCCGGGATCAGGCGGTTGCACCTCTTGACTGGAGAGGTGGCACCGCCTGGCAGAGCTCGAAGTCTGAGCTCAGGCGGTTGCACCTCTCGACTGGAGAGGTGGCACCGCCTGGCAGAGCTCGAAGACTGAGCTCAGACGGTTGCACCTTCTCTGTCAGGGGTGGTTGCACCTTCCTGCCAGAGCTCGAAGACCGAGCTCAGGCGGTGCATCTCCTGACCAGAGAAGTTTCTCTTCTCTGCCAGAGGTGGTCGCCCCTTTCTGCCAGAGGTGGTTGCACCTCTCTGCCAGAGCTCGAAGACTGAGCTTAGGCTGTGCATCTCCTGGCCAGAGAGATCGTACTTCTCTTCCAGAGCTCGAAGACTGAGCTCGGTGATTGCATCACCAGGCAGAGCTCGAAACTTGAGCTCAGGCGGTGCTACCGCTTGACAGAGGAGGTTGCACCGCCCAGTCTCGCTTGGAGACTGAGCCCTGGGCGGTTGCACCGCCTGGCTGGAGCGGTTGCACCTCCCAGTCTCGCTGGGAGACTTAGCCTGGGCGGTGGCACCGCCTGGCTGGAGCGGTTGCACCGCCCAGTCTCGCTGGGAGACTTAGCCTGGGCGGTTGCACCTCCCTGCCTGGGCGGTTGCACCTCCCACAGCTTCTTGGGTTCGAATGGGTTGAACCATTCGACCCAACTTGAGTTCTTCAGGGGCCCAATTGCCCCAGGATTAAGCTAATGGGATCACCTCCCATTTCTAACTTAATCACCGTGCTAACTACGATTAAATCTAAGACAATTTCTGCAGCTTTGCTTCGGTACGTCAATTGCTTTTTCCGGCGAGTTTCCGGCGAACTTCCGTCGATCATCCGATGAACCCTCGGTGATGCTTCTGCGGACTTCCGGCAAACTCCTGGACTTTGCGACGATCCACTTGGCGAGTTCCGACGAGCTTCGCTTGGCAAGCTTCTGGACTTCTCGGATCTGTTCCCGCAGAACCTCCGACGACCGTCCGTACTTCCGTCGAACTCTCGAACTCCCAACGTGATCATGAACTTGACTCCGGCGCAACTCCTGCTGCTTGTCTTTCTTCCATCGTAGTTAATCCTGCACACTCAAAACAAAAACTTCGATCGAGACAATTAATCCTAAACAATTAACCAAGTTGTCCGGCATGTCATTGGTCCCTCGACGCTTCGTCCGATTCTTCGGCGCATCGTCCTTTCCTACAGCCTATTGCCCAATCGGCCAGTTGACTCCGCAACTCCGATATCCTTGGCACAATACCCGCTCTTCTTGGCCCGATGCCTGAGTCCACGGCCCGAAGCCTTCTGTCGATACGTCGACCGATCTACTGGCCCGACGTCCAATCTTCTGACATGTTCCTCCGGCACAACATGATGTTCCTGCTTTAATAGTCTCATCCTGATCAAAGCATCCTGCGTCACTCAAAACGCAGATTAAATCATAAACATATATCAAGTAGTTTCATCATCAAAATACGAGATTCAACAGGAGAGGGAGGCGAGGCCGGAGGGAAACGCCCACAGTGGGATGACCTCACCCGCGGCCAAGCATGCCCGAAGCTTGTTGAGTGATTAATGTGATTGAGTAATTTGAGTATATGATTGAGAAAAATCTAATATATATAAATAGATAATCATCTCAATGATTAAAATTATTTATTTTTATAATAATTTGAGTATATGATCGAAAAAAATCTAACATATATAAATAGGTAATCATCTCAACGAATAAAATTATTTATTTTCATAATAATTTTTTATACTCTATATGATACGAGAGTTCTCTTACTTTTAAGCAAGATAGACTTCTTTCCTCCCACCCCTTGTCCCTTTCCCATGGATCGATCATAGATGTATGCTTTGTTTAGTTCCATATTAGTTGACGGAGTCGTTCCATAGTCATCGTCAGAGTCATTCTCTTTTCCCGATGCTACCTTTTCTTCTTAGTCGATTGGAGTCCTCGATCGCCACTCCTTCCCGATCACTACTGTTAGACCCTCCTTGCGACCCACTCCCAGAGCCGAAGTAAGAGTCGGAGTCGTTCCATAGTCGTCGTCAGAGTCATTCCCTTTTCCCGATGCTACCTTTCCTTCTTAGTCGCTTGGAGCCCTCTTCGATCGCTACTTCTTCCCGATCACTACTGTTAGACCCTCCTTGCGACCCACTCCTAGAGCCGTAGTAAGAGTTGGAGCCCTCCTCGATCGTTGCTCCTCCCTGATCGCTGCGATCTCCCTTTTGTGGCTTGCACAATAGATTTGATCAGTCCTCTAACGATGCTGATATGATCTACTGCCTTTGGTGATGCCGATTTGATCCACTGCCTCTGGCGATCGACGCCCTACTCTACAATGCTGACCTTTGTACCATCTCACCACATACAAAATATCATCAAGTATAAATGAATCTTTCGAATTAAGTGAAGCTCAGATGGATTCATTACTAGATACAAAGTATATTTAGTGGTCAAAGGGATTCACCAATGACCATGTGTCGCAGACACATTCAGTCCAGTTGTTAAACCAATGATAATCCGACTCATCTTGAGTTTGACTACCACTGATATATACGTTAGTTAAATGTTAACAATGCTTTCTTACGAGGGATTTTAACTGAAGATGTTTTTATGCAATAATCTTTTGGCTTCATCCACTCATTATTCAAGTCATATTTATAAACTACAAAAGGTTATTTATAGACTTTGTCAAACTCCAAAAGCCTAGTATACATAACTTGACTCATTTTTTACATCATTTGGCTTCGTCAACTCAAGTCTAATATTTTTTATTTTTTGATAATAAAATGAAAGTACTATATATTTATTGGTTTATATGAATGACACTATCATAATAGGCAGCAATTCTATAGAGATCAATTAATTCTTTAAGCAAGTGGCAGATTGATTTTCCATCGAAGATCAAGGAACCTTAAGCTATTTTTTATGAATAAAAGTAACATTCACATCTTCTGAAATTTTTCTATCTTAAAAGAAGTATATTCAAGATCTATTATCAAAGACGAATATGTAGAATGCCAAGAAGTCATCACCCCACTCTCCACTACTGAATCACTCAAATTATATGATGTCAGTCCTACTACGAATTCCATACAATACTGACAAGTACTTAGTTCTTTATATTATTTATCTCTCACACGCCCAAGCATCTCATTTACTGTCAATAAATTATTATAATTTATGTATTGACTCTTCACTACATATTGGTTTGCAACAAAATGTATCATGCGGTATATCAAAGAGACTCAATCATAGACTTTTTCTACGTAAACACTCACCACTTCATTTCTATGCCTTCACTTCATAACTTAGATGATGATAGAACAAATTAACTTACATTATCTTCCTTGAAGCAAATCTAATCAGTTGGAATTCAAAAAAATATAATACAATCACAAAATCCATCACTAAAGCTGAATACCAAGCTATGGCTACCACTGCTATAAAATCAATTGAGTCACTAATCTGCTACATGAACTTGACATCATCTCCTAATGCACTCCTAAAAATATTATGATAATATTGGTGCTACCTACCTAAACGGAAATCCGGTGTTTCACTCATGCATGAAATACATTGTCATCGACTTCAACTTCATCAGAGATCAAGTTGTCAGATATCAACTACATATTTCTTACGTTAATATTTTTGATCAACTAGCATACACCCTCACAATCTTTCAATTACATTGTTTCAAAATTGATATTGTCAATAGAAGCTCAATCTGGAGAAAGCATGATAAAATATCATGATAGAAATAAATATGAAATGCTATCTTCAATCAATCTATGATTTAAAAATAAATTATAAATATGAATGATTGATGTGATTAAATAATTTAAGTGCATGATTAAAAGGAATCCCTCCCTCAAAACATATATTTATCGCTCCTCTCTACAACATTCTTCTTCTGCTCTACAGCAGAGGACGCTGGAGGGCCACGAGGTGGTGGAGACCTCAAGTGCTTGAGGGAGCGATGGAGGAACTCACACGTGTGGGAGAAGGCGATGGACAACGCAGCCCTGTTGACATCGAGCAGGGTCGTGTAGCCAACTCTGCATGTTCTTGGTGATGATGCATTCAATGGTCGCCAACACGTACTTGTACTCCCTTGACGTGGCCGACACCTCATTCAAGATCGCAAGAATCTGCGCCAAGACACATAGTCCTCCCAAGAAACAACGATTACGATTGTGTCAGGACAGTAACAAGAAAACACTCATGTCATCAAAATCAACAGATTTTTATTGCAAGGGTTTTGCACAGGACTCGGAAACCCGCAACAAGGGTCATCAACAGAAACTTACATGACAGAGAGCTCTAACAATGGCGGTGGTGGATGCTAGCCGACTGACCCCATGCGAGTGCCCACCATGGACAATGAGAGCCGAAGCGGAGGAGGAGGATGATGATGAGCCATGGTTGATAACGAAACCATTGAAGCTCGAGCTAAAGAGGGAGTTAGCATATGAGGTAGGAGACGAAGAAGGGAAGACATCCGTCGAGGTTTTCAGGATCCAAACATTAGCCCAGTATAACATAATATGGTCCATAATAACATAATATGATCCATATATTTTTGGATAACCATTAACATAAATCTTCCACGTTTGAGAGTTTCATACACTCATGTAAGTCATAGGGGGTCGACAAAAGTATTGCGGGCTCTATACATAACTTTCTTTCTGTCAAAACTTCATATTATCCCACAAACACTATAGTACAAAAGGATGTTGTGAGCAAGAAATTTAGCATGTGTAGGAAGTACATGCGGAACAACAAAAATATACATGTGTAAACAATATGAGGTAACATAAACTTTTTCATAGTACATTCAGATATGATAAAAATAAATGACAAGAGATACAAGAGTTTAAAGTAATCACATAAGGCTCAATTGAGGGAAGAATTCTAGATGAATTCAAATTCATAAAGATAATGATAAGACATATTTTGGACCTCGCCCACGTCACAACCCACGTCGCATCACGCCCCTGCCAAGTAAGCTCAAAAGCTGCTTTCCCGTGTCGAGCCGGAGCCCGTACAGGGAGGTGCCCCCTCGGAAAGTCCCGTCCCGGAAAGCTTGGGACAACGTCACATGGCTTCGTTCCGTGCATACCGGGCGACAGCCACATGAATGTAACATCTCATCACTCAGGGGATCGGTCGCCATGCTAAATCCGCGTATGACCGACCCTCAGGCAGTAACATAAAAGCCCCTGATCGACACTTGACCAGGGGACGGAAAAGAAAAAGAGAAAAAGACCATTGACTTAATCTACGAGGGGCCCAAGTCAGGAACCCCCCGATCAGGGCCTGTTTGCAGGAACTCGGCCACCCCCGGAGGCGCGATCGTCCCGACCCCTGATCCGACTCGACCTCGGCATTCCTTCCGACCGACCAAGAGATGCACTCCCGAGCGCCAGGAACTCCGGACATCGACCCGTGGACCAAGCCATACTAACTCCTCGGCCACAACACGTAAGTTCACCAACAGATAGAAACAAGAATAGATAAAAAAAAATTATAACAATTTTGTTATGATAGAATCTACGAGACATAATATGAATTATTTGGATAATCAATTATGTTTCAATTAACTTAAGAAAGATGTCGTTGGAATGATATAGATATATCAGTATACTTTCTGATAAAATAAATTTTGTACAAATTATAATTTGCACAAGAAGTTACAAGTGATTTAGTATGAAAATATCAAAAAACATTATCTCTATTTTACATAATCCTCAATTGATTGAAACATATATGAGTCTAGTTTCAAATGAAATAAATTTTGTACTAATTAGAGTTTTCAATAGAAAGTTACGTAATTTAATATTTAAAGGTCATTAATTATTGTCTCTATTTTGTACAAAAAGAGACAATAATCAAGTTTTACTATTTAAAGGTCATAAGAAATCTATACAAGTCTAGTTTTCAAATAATCAAGTTTTACTCAAATTAGAATTCCTTACAAAAAAAAAAAAAGTTATAACCGAAACAATGCAGAAATATTAGAATCTCGAAAATTTTCAAATTCACAAATTTAGAGCTCGTCAAGATTGATATCATTTGCAAAGACAAGACTCTTCAAAATACTCATAATCAAGATGAAATCAAGAATCAAAATTACTATAGAAAGATGTTAGAACACTTGCCTAAAAAGAATTCGATAGGAATTGAGCCAAAACCCTAAGCCCAAATCACTTCTTCTCGTCTTCCTTCTTCTCCTTCTCCCTTTTTTTTCCTCCACCGGACATTTGCCTCCTTTGAAATAATATATAAAAAAATATGGACAGGTAATTACAGGGATTTGGGCTTGAAGGAACTTTTCTGATGCGGTGGAAGAGCCCACTCAAATCAAAGATTTCATATATCCGCCAGCAATGCTTCGTCCTCTGTCCATACCCGCAGGAAACCAAGGTGCCATCGCCATGGCCTCTCCCTCTCCTTTGCTTTGACTTGGGAGGAAGGAAACCTCTTAAAGCTCTTCATGATATTGCATGATATGAACATGCATCAGAAAATCCAGATTTAATCACACAGATTCGGGAGATCTGATGTGTTCACTACTCTCCAAAATCATATCGAGTATCTGAATCTGAAGAACACCCTTCTTCCATGTCAACTTCTACGTCCTCTTCGGATCTTGATGGCCTCCTTCCCGCTGAATCAGCACCCATTCCTCGGCGGCGCATTAGCACGAGCTCAAGAAGCCTCCTTCTCGCCTCGTAAATTGGATTCGGATCGATCAACCTCCCCTTGTCATAAGCCTCCCTGAGGAACACCGTGTGCCGCTTCCCCTTCGTCGAGAGGTAGAACATCCCAGGGTGGTCCAGGAACAGGTCCCTTATGTTGAGATCAACCCCGAACCACTTCCTGAAGTGGCTAATCTTCTCTACCTCCACCATCTTCTCCACCGTCAAGCTCAAGAACTCGTGCGCGATCCCCACCGCCCTCTTCTCCAGCGCCCGCATTCCAGCTTTCGACCTTGCGCTTCCGCCACCACCGACGTCGTACGGCCCCGCGTACGGCAATCGCTGCCACTCCTTCACTCTGGCGCGGTAATTTTTGGTCAGCCGCATCCCGGGAGGAAACCCTTGCTTGAATGCGAACTTCAACTCTGCCTCGTCTGCTTGGTTCCGCTCCTGGCACCGCCAAGCATCCACCACCGGGGTAAATTTGGGGGTTTGAGATTGGTCGACGAACTCGAGGAGATGGGTGTTGGTTTCCCTAGGGTTCGTGCGAAGAACGAAGATGGTGGAGTTACGGGCGATGATCGAGTCCTCGAAGTCGTCGGGGAGACCGAGCTCTCTCCAGACCCTGAAGACGGCACGGAGGGGGAGGGATCGGGAGGATGACATGCAGAGGAGCCGCCGCAATCGGTCAACGGCATCGGGGGCGGAGGCGGAGGCGGCATCGGACTCATCAGAGGCGATGCGGGCGGCGGTGGGGGTGAGGCGGACGAGGGGCTGGGCGGCGGAGGGGTCGTAGAGGAGGGAGAAGATGCGGGGGAATGTGCGGACGAAGTGGGCGGCGCCGCGTGATAAGCGAAGGCGGGGGGCGGCGGCGGAGAGGACGGGGAGAGGGAGGGAAGCGGTAGGGGAAGCGAGGATAAGGTCCTGGACGGCGAGCACCTTGAGGAAGTGCTTGTACCCCTCCATCAGCTTCTCAAAGGTTGGGTCCATGGATCGACTGGCCACGTACTGGGCAGAGGTGGTCTTGCAGCGGCGGAAAAGGGTGGGGAGACATGCGGCCGCAGCGCCTCCCGACATGGTGGCGAGCGCAGAGCAGTGGCGGCGGTGCCTGAGAGAGCGAGAGGTGTGAATAAACTGAACCCGACCTAAACCCTCTCGGAGCCGTGACAAATGGATCGTCCATCTTCTTGTGCCAGTAAGACCCGTTCGTAATGGATCCGAACCCATCTGTTCAACCAGTATCCGACCCATTAAGATCACACTGGAATATACGAGGTTTTCTTCCTTTATGATTTCTTTACTGCTTTAACAAATTTTTGTTTTCTAATTAGGTGGGGCTAATTATAAATTATTTTTTATAATTAATTATTTTTAGTATCTCGAGCCTTATATTTTTAAAAATTATGTTAAAATCTTTATATTATATTTTAATCATAAAAATATTAAGATCGGATTAAAAAGATAATTTCATAAAATTAAAAAAATACTAAAATTACAAAAAATATTATATTAAATATTTTATTTTTATGAATATAGAGATCTTAATATAATTTTAAAAAATGTAAGGATTTAAATGTTAAAGATAAATAATTATAAAAAAATCCATAATTAACTCGATTAGATGTGACTTATTTATCATTAGTTGATTATAATCCATCAATCATATTTCCTTTTGGACAAATCACTGTTTGCTCAACTTACCATGATTAATTCTAGGAAAGCATCACTTCCACCAACCCTCATCCCTGTGGTTTTTCCTCTGCGTGCTCTCTGTTCTATGGCGATTCCATTATTTTCTTGCACAGAAAGCTCCATGGAAACAAACTGCTGAGAACAACATGGCTTAAGATTTTGAGTGTTAGGTATGAGTTTTATTATTATTGGCTTTTTCTGATCGATTCACACCTTCTTCTCTTTGTGACAGAAAGATGGAAGACGGAACAGTATGTTTTGAGGTCCTCTTAGTGGTTGGAATCTTCCGAGCATCGTTGAGTTTGTCAACACGTCGCTATGGAATAAAGACAAACGTGGCCGAGCCGCAGTGAATTGTCTCGTGGTTGGCGGTTGCGACGACACACAGGATTTAGAGCAGCTCGAGTAACCCTCCGTTGTCCATCCAATGGCAGTAGTTCACCGAGTCTCGCCCACGCTAACCTTCTCGCTCGCCTTTACGCTGTCATTAAAGTCGCTCATCTTCCTCTCTCTTCCCCTCCATCATAAACACCCCTCGCTGTCTACTCGTCGAATTCGAGCCGTCCCCTATATTGTCTCTCTCAAACGCAGCAAAAAGCTTCAGAAGCGGTAACAATGGCGTCTCCTCTCGAATCTTCGATGCCAATGGCGCTCTACTGCTCTTAGATTTAGCATCTTATTTGAGTGAGCTCTTTGGAGATTTCATTAGGTCGAGCTTTTACGTTTGTCTTTGAAAGATTGTTTGCAGAGATGGCGAATCCGAGATGGCGTTCTCAGACCAGCGGATATGAAACCATGATTCGGGCCGCCAAGATTGCTTTTTGCTTCCTTGGGATCCTCTCCTTCGGCGCCGCCGCCAGAGTCGCCGTCCCCGCTGCCATCGGGGCCCTAGCCTCTGCCCTCCCGGGATCCTTGTCCTTCCTTCGCTCGTGGATCGCCCCTCCATACCTGCTCGTAGCCATCCATTTCATTGTACTTGTCATTTGGAAGCTCTCTGAACAGCAGCAGCAGCAGCACCACCACCACAGCGAGCAATGGAAGGCGCAGGAGAGGAAGACGGAGCCCGAGAATCCTAGAAAAATCGAGTGTTTTGAGCCGATTCCTGATGCGAGCCTTCTCCGGACTCCCTCGCCTGAGATCTGCCGCGACGAAATCTCGATATCTCCGAAGACGGCGGCGGCGGTCCCGGGGCCGGAACTCGGTGAGTCCTCGTCGTCCGACGCGTCGTGCCTGACGAAAGAATCAGACGAAAGATCCATGGCTTCGTCGGTGTTTTTGGCGAAAGAGATCGTGGAACCGGAATCCAAGAGCAGCATTGCGGTGGCGGAAGCGGAGGACGTGCCGGCCGCCGCGGGCAAAGCAGGTATGGAGGACGTTTCGATGAACGCCACGTGGAAGGCGATCATGGAGAAGCCGTCTCGGGCGGCGGCGGAGCGAGCCGCGAAACGACCGGAGGAGGCTCCCCCATCCGCGAGTCACGACGAGTTGAACCGGCGAATTGAGGCTTTCATCAAGAAGAACTACGAGCAGATCCGGCTTCCCAGCAGCCGGCGGCGGCAGCTAGATATGGCAATCGACACGTCATATTAATGTCCATCTCCCTACACAAACTTACCTAATAACTCGTTAATCGTTAAAACCCTATTAATTAACGGTATTAGTGGAGAACGGAGACCGCTCGTAGATTCTTCTAAACCGGAAGATGAGTTTACACTTGAATTGCTCAAACCGGGCCCAAATTGCTCGAACCGGACCGAACCCAATGATAACAGCCCGTTTCCGCTCCCGCCTTCCCTCCCCTGCCGTCACTCGAAAGGCGTATGACCACAAGAAACTGCCGCCTGCTCCTCAGTAAATGCGCGACCCTAAAGGAACTCCAACAAATCCATGGCCGATCCGTCGTCGAAGGCCTCCACCCCCACCGCCAATTTATCTCCTGCCAGATCCTCAACGCCTACGCCCGATTTGGCCATGCCAATGATGCCCGTAGCCTCTTCCGCGAGATCCCCATCCCCGACATCGTCTCCACCACTAGCCTCATGTCGCTCTGCGTTCGATCCGATGACCACCTCGGAGCCGTCTCCTTGTTCTCTGGAATATTGTGCTCTGGTGGGCCGCCGGATGGCTTCGCCGTTGTTAGCGCCCTCTCCGCTTCAGGCCGGATGGGCGATGTCAGAATCGGTAGGACGGTTCATGCTATGGTCTATCGATGGGGGTTGGGCGGCGAGACGGTCGTTGGCAATGCGTTGATAGATATGTACTGTAGAAATGGAAGGATTGAGTTGGCTCGCAAGGTTTTCAGTGAAATGGTTGTGAGAGATTCTGTAACGTGGTGCAGCATGCTTCATGGGAATATGAAACACATTGGATTGGAATCAGCATGCCAGTTATTTGATGAAATGCCGATGAAGGACACGAGTTGCTGGACAGTGATGATCACTGGTCATGTGCAAGCAAAGCATCCGGTCCGGGCGCTACAGCTGTTCCTTCGGATGAAATCAGAGGGGCACATTCCCACTCCAATCACGCTGGTGGGAGTTCTCTCGGCTTGTGCCGATATTGGAGCACTAGACCTTGGGCGCATGGTACATGCATATATCAACAAGATAAATGTTGATGCTGATGTTACTGTCTATAATGCAGTGGTAGATATGTACTCGAAGAGTGGGAATGTTGGAATGGCCTACCAAATTTTTGATGAGATGATCTACAAGGATGTTTTCACATGGACCACAATGATTTCTGGTTTAGCAGCTCATGGAGATGGATATGGAGCCATGAAAGTGTTCTCCAAGATGTTAGACTCTGGAGTTCTCCCAAATGAAGTCACATTTGTAGGTGTTTTGTCAGCATGCAGCCATTCTGGGATGATACATGAAGGTAGAAAATGGTTTGGCAGAATGAAGTCAATCTTCAATTTATCTCCTCAGCTAGAGCACTATGGATGCATGATTGATTTGTTAGGGCGAGCTGGATTGCTAAGCGAAGCAAAGTCGCTCATCGAAAAGATGGACACAGAACCAGATGCCATCATTTGGCGATCTCTGCTTAGTGCATGCCTAGCTCACAGTGATGCTCATTTAGCTGAGGTTGCAGGGAAGGAGATAATTAGAAAAGAACCAGAGGATGATGGCGTCTATGTGCTGCTGTGGAACATGTATGCCTCATCGAACAGATGGGAAGAAGCCTTGGAGATGAGAAAGAAGATGTGGAAGAGGAAGGTGGTCAAGCAACCTGGATGTAGCTGGATTGAGGTGGATGGATTTGTCCATGAATTTCTAGTAGAAGACAGGACACATCACCTTCGAAGTGACATATATGTTCTCTTGGAAGGGATGGCCAAGCAACTCAAGATGGATAGCAATATCTCCATATTCGATGAAAGTGACCCAGGTGATTTTTTTCTGGACCCAGAGCTATTCATTTAGGTAGTTGATTGTTCTTACATCTGTAAGTTATTTCATATGCCGAGCAATTTGTCGGTTTCATCATCTTGCTGCCTGTCAAAGAAAATGGTGTTTTACTGCAAGCTAAGCTATGAACATCAGAACCCAAACAAATGGAGTTTTGTCCAAGCCCAGGTTGTTGAAGGAGCAAAACCCATTGGATATCATACTAGGCAATCCCTAAAGGTCTGAAATGGGAAGAAGAGAGGATTATAGAATTAACCTACCATGTGAACAGAATTGAACTCATCAAAATTAATCAATCAATATAGAGCTGATATTTCCTTCAAGCAAATTTCAGGAAATAAGTGGGAGACTATAATGATGATCACTAGAAGAGAAGTTCAAGAAGGAAAAAAGAGTTGTCATGTATAAGATACAGGTCACAAATGGGGAGAAGTTTTGCATCAAGAATTTACCATGAAAATTCTTAAAGCTTGGAAAGTTAGAGGTTAGCACAAAGGAGTTTGCCACAAACTTGACTTTTATCTACGGGAATCATGGAGTTATAGAAGAAAAATGCAGGATTCTATTTCCAGGACGGCATTGAACTTGACTCTTCTGGAAAATTGAGAGCAGTTTCAGTACCAAATACAAGTCATAACACTCCACCACCTAAATATACAGAACTATTCGAATCAAGAAGGCACTCCAATTCCGTTCACTGCAGAACTCCTACTTGAGATCTTGAGATTGCTCTTCGTAAGTGCTTCAGAGATCTCTGATAACAGAGAAAACCCATAAACCAGAACTCAAAATCATCCCCGGTGACAATCTGGATGTACTTTTGATGAGGCTTGTCTGAGTTCTCACTCAGGCTGGCCCTTTTCACCCTTCCTACTGGGATCAAAACCTGTGGCAGTCAATGGAAGTTAAATGTGAAAACATTCTACATATCTTATTGATAGTAAATTCTCTACTTTTCGGTGTTGGATTCTGAAAAGAAGTACCTTGTAAGGAACTCTCGCCAAATTTCCTTTGGGAGAAGTGATCCTGAGGGATCGATCACTCCGGAACGCTATCTTGTCAGTGGAAATGAAGAGCAGTCCTGCTATAGGGCCTGCTGTGGTTGACAGATAGCACTGGAATGCCTTCAACAGCTTCTCTCCTTTTGCAACCGAGAAATTCTGCCTGAAGACTCTTTCAACACCTCCAGCTTGAAGAATCTTTGCACCCAAGCTCAATTTTCCCTTCACTGTCTCTGAGATTTTGGGCCCTAGACTCACTGAAATTTCCAAAAGAGGTTAACTGAGATGAGTCACTTGGAAACAAGTTCTTTGCTATGCTGGTTTGGAATTCCAGGCAGTGTTCATCACAAAAACACACGAAAACAGGCGTTGCAGAGATTACTATTTAACATTGATTTTTTCTCATATGTTCCAAAAGGTCAGGTTCTTGAACTTTGGAATGACGGAGGAAGCCAGAAAACTTACCATGATATTTTATGCCTTTCATGTAGCTGTCTGCCTTCTTTCTGAATTTGCTCATCCAAGCCATTAGTGAATCCACTTCTTCTGCATCACAGAATAATTCTATTGAGTTTCTGCAAGACGATCAATGAAAATAACAACTTCATATGAGAAAGAAGATATTACTCTGTTTATATTGGGAGGAATCTGACGAAGTGGTTTGAAGACAGAGTCTATTAAGATCTGTAGAAACAGCAGGTTTTCCAGCCACTTCAGCTGCATATCCGATCGACCTAATAGGAACACCTCCAGCTTGATGATGGTTTATGTTCTTCATATTGAGCCGGTGCTCCTCCTGCTGCCACTAGCTGGGAGAAGTTGTGTGGGGATTCTGTGTTCCAAATAAGGCTGGTGGGGAGGCTTCTCTTATAAGGTGAAGCAACCTTGGACACTGTCATCCAAAGCAACAAAGGCAATTACATTAATATTACATGCAACTGGTGAAAAGCAGAATCAGCATGGGATCAGCAGCTACAAAGGCATCCTCATGAAAAGAAAGAGAAAAAGTAGATCATCATTGTTGGAGTTAAATAAAATATCGGGGCCTTTTCTAACCACAAGTTTTTACTGGGAACACAATCAAATCGTCTAACATGGTATTAGGGTGTTCAGTTTTGAATCGATATTCATCCATGAAGTTTCAAGAGAAAACACTGTGCCATGTTATTCTCAGAGAAAAAAATCAAGTTACCTGTGGTGAAATCTTGTTATATAATTATGAAGTGAGACAGAGAGAGAGAGCTCAAATTATTTGATGAAGTAAAGGAAGGTAAAAGTATGGTGCCATCGCCAAGCACATCATGCAGGGACATGCCATGTGCTTAGATGGAACCAAAACACCTCCACCTTCTTTTTCATGTAATTATTTGAAATTGTCCTATTAAGCTCCATGCCGACATCCCTGCTTGCCTGACACAAGAATGAATCAGCAGCTTATTATGCTGTCCTTGTTTGCTGGCTTTGGAGGAAGCTTTTGAGCCGGAAGCCAGATTAAGATTTGTTTGCTTAGCTGGAGATACATATGTGTTTCTGCATCAGAACAAACAGACAGATTGGAGAAGCAATCTTTTGATTGAAGGAAGTGCTGTACTAATCACATCTGTGGCAAGAAAGAAAAGGAAGAAGCTTCTGCAGATTTGGCCTCCCTGTAAAAAGCTTACTTTTGCCATTCTGTACCCTCTTGCTTGCGGAAACAATTTTGTTGGGGGGCCACACTCGAAGACCCACCCATGTCTCTGAAGCATCGTTTCCGTGGAGCAGTGGAATCATCCATCGGGCCTGTGTCACGTTTCTTGAATGTTGGGCTACATCTAAGTCACCTTCTTAGACATGGTTCCACACAAAATGTTTGATATAATAATTATACTTAATATTATATTGATTGAGGAGCAAGAGAACCGATGACGTCTTATAAGAGTTTATCTTTGCTCGCAAAAATAATTTTAGGATTTATCATGTTCATATTAGATTCATTTGAATCAAAAAATTTTCCGTATGCTCATATCGATGAATACTCTCTACTTATATTCATTAAAAATATATTAAATTTTTTATCATGTAAAAAATAAACTATAGGTTTTTTTTAGTTAACACACATTCAAGATTAAACCCCTTAAAAAGCTTTTCTCCTAACCTCTCTAGTTTAGTTCCAAAACAAGACTCTTATAGTGCTTTTCCTTTATACCTCCTCTCTACTAAATCCTTGAAATATATAAGGTATTTATAAAGCAAACCTTAATAACTAAATATGTATTTTCATATATAAATTTCTTATCTTTCAGCTAATTTGATTCTTACTACAAATTAGAAAAATACTTGAATTTTTTTTACAGCTTTGAAAATCTATCACTGAAGCAGCTGACACCCATTCATGAGATCCATCGTAGTTCGAAAGCTAAAACCGCAAACAACCGGATATTTATATTGCAATCTGCATAAAAATACAGCACTATTTCGAAAACAAGTTCTTATTTTTTTTTCCTTTATAAGGAGTAGATGAAAAAGGTGTATGCAAGATCACTACATATGTCAACATGACATGACTCATATACCACTCGGTTGCTGTGACACCATTTGAATCCTGCACTTATTGTTTCTGAATAGGATTGGAAGGAGTCATCACACAAGTAATATGATTAACAACAGTGCTAAGAGCTGCTCTTGTCTATCTAACCTGCAGCGAGCCCTCAGATACATCAAGAAAAGGATGCTTTTCCAGCCATCAGCTTATTTGAGATGATAATGAAGTTGCATGAGAAACAAGCAGCACTTCCTTTCTTTTGCCCAGAATGACATACTGCTGCTACTATCGATTACACGATGTTGGCGGCATCGGATACGTACTTGGTGGAATGTTCACTTGGGCACCAGGAACCACTGCTCGAACCCCATAAGCCATATGAGGTGCTCCGGGAACAGGAAGATTAATCGGAGTGCCTACTGCTGGCATCATAGGACCACCAACCGGCTGTCCGATGGCAGTTCCATATGGCTGAGGAGATTGGTTGATCGAACTCCCCGTAGCCGCAACTGGACTGCTCGTTTGACCAGTGATTGGCGGTTGAGTCGATATGTCTATGTTGCCTACACTGGTGATATCATGGATGCTGGTCCTTCTCCGCTCTTTGTTCATCGAGTTCAACCGAATGAAGTACTTTTGGGCATGGCTTGCGACCTGTGTAGGTGTTCTCGATATTACGAAATTCCGAGAAATGCTTCTCCAATCACCTTTGCCATATTTATCAAGTCCAAGAAGGAACAATCTGCAGAAGATCCAACAGTAGATATAGTTATTCATTTCCTTATCATAGATCTTGATGATAACAAACAACCTGCTAGTAGAAAAAACAGAGCAACACATTCACAAAAGCATCTGATGTTGAAAATGTAATCAAAGCAGTCACCACTGCAAGACATTCACACACAAGTGCCAGACAGCATATCAGTGTCAGATGTGATGTTGAGCGTCAAGCAGTCAACAATAACAAGATTGGTTTTCATTTTATACTATCTCTGGACCAATGAATTATGTAAATAGTAATATGCTAAGAGGAACCCAAAAGCATGTGACCAGAGGCCTCCTTATTTTCTTATTTCTGATGTTTGTAACTCAATTACCTTCAGGAGACAGTAAAATCATTTGTTTACTGCTCAATAGGATATCCAGAGAAAGAGATATAAATACAGAAACAAGTAAAACAACTCTGTTTGAGATGAGACTTAGGCAGGAAACACCGTCAAAGGGTGAAAAACATGTCAGAAACCCAAACTCCCAATACAGCTAGTTGATATCAGTTGTGGCTTTACTTTTAAGATAACTAGGGAAAACCAAAAAAATAAATCCTAAAATCTAACATATTTGCTAGTTCTCTTGACAAAATAAATCCTTAACTAGAGAACATAGTGCAAAGCTAGGGAAGCTGACCAATACGTTCCCTTTTCTCTGATGACAAGCAGGACTTCATTAGTGAAAATGACTGATAACCTATATCCAGAAGACTGAGGTGTGTGCTATCATAGATGGACCGCCTGATACTGAAAAGGTCCCAGCAACAGATACAGATTGTTACCAAGTAAAAGAGAGTGAACCAGATCAGTTTGTAGTATTTGCTTCAGATGACAGCGAGAAATATGTGGTTGCATATCCAGAAAGACAATACCAAGATAGTAAGAAACAGAAATCATCAACATGACAAGTCATTACAAAACATGATGGGATATTTTACTAGTAAGAATAATAACCATATGATCTCCTGTCAATAAAGAAACTATTGGCATTACATAGACCATAGCACCAAGTTTACGTCACAGGTGATTACTTCTTAGGACACCTTCAAAATTAGAACACCCATGGAAGAAAGAACACAAGAAAAGATCCCGTTCAGGTGCTATATATAATTACCAAACTTCAGGCATCCATGCCAATGCTGTTAGGTTCTCTTGATGAAAATCACCACAATGTTCTACCGATGTTAGTTCACGAACACTATTATAAAGCAGAAAAATGGTACCATCCAATGAAGCAACTGAAAGGTTCCACTGATTATAGACAAAATATGGTAGTTATGCCTTCAAAGTTCACAAAATTGTCTAGATATTTCATCAAAATGTCAGGATAGCATGACCAATACAAAAGTTCTAAACCTGATATTACGTCTAATATACAGAAGAAAGCCAACATATGTTTCATTCTCCATGGAAGGAACCACTCATCTTGCTGGTAAGACAACGACAAAAAGAAGATATTTGCGTCATAGCAACATTTCATAGTCTTAGCGGCCAGCTTGGTCATAAGATACAGGATGCACTTTCAAATTCAGGTTCCAAAATCAAGTAGTTCTTAAAAAGCCTAGTAGTATTCACAAAAGTTTCAATTGACGAGAAAGTTCTTGAGATAAACTAAATCTTTGTTATATTAATCATATGTGGGCCAAGAATTCATAAAGGCTAGCACCATCATTTTCCTTCATATCTCAACACGTTGAGGTTAAGATGTTGAACAAAGAGAATAAAATAAAGTGAGTACGAATACACCTGTGTTCATCCTCAGTCCAGGCGATTCCCTTTTTGCGTTCTTGATCTGATTTCGAAGCTTTCCCACTATGACTGGGATCACCATGTGAAAGCCCTCCCTTCTTACCACTAACACCATCATTAGCATGGTCATCACCGTCCGAGGAAGATGGATAGCAAGGTAGAGGGACTCGGCCAGACTCGATTCCATTGATATCCTCTAGCAAAAGCTCATAGTGGTTCTTTACATCCTCTATTGATTTCCCAGGCACATTGGCCGCAATTTTCTCCCACCAGTCGCTGCAATCCTCAGGATGCGTTGCCAAAGCATTTTCAAATGCTTTTTCCTGCTCCCTTGTCCAGGATGAACTGCAGCTCACTTCTTCCATCACCATCTTCACCAGCCCAGTGTATCAAGCATATAACTAGCAAAACAGAAGGGACCTGAAACCGAGACAGAGGGCTCCAAAGTTTCCAACACCAGTCAAAGCTCCAAAATCCAAAATCATCAACTCCTGAACACAAGATAGGATCTGTTTTCTACACTAGCACTCTCTCTCTCTCTCTCTCTCCTTCAGATTGATGACCATCCCACCGATGATCTTCGCCTAAATAGCTGTTGGAAATCAGATCCGAACTGTTTCTTGAATGGCGAATCAACAGATGCCGATCGATCAATAGCTGAAAAAATCATGCAAAACGAGGTTGTGGAGTGAGATTCCGGGGAAGATGTGTGTGGGGGGGGGGACAGATAAGGAAAGATAACCAACTTCACACAAGCAGCCAAGAGAGGCACCCAACAACAACAAAAAAAAAACCCTAATCCACACAACAAAGAAAAGCAGGCTAATCACTCCACAGCAAAAGTAGGGTTTCCTGCGATTGCAAAGAAACTCAACTGCAAAGGTTGGCACAATCAAACAAGATTAAAAAGGAAGGAAAATATCCATACCTGAAGATAGAGATAACGAGAAGGGAATTAGGGATTTGGGAAACCGGAGATTGGAAGGGACCAGTGGGAGCAGACCAAGACGCAGATGGATGTGATTGCAGGGTAAAAGGAACAAAAGAGAAAGGTGTGGATGATTGGGATGGCAACCCAGAATTCAATTGTTGCCTATGGTCAAGTCCCGATTGAAGGCTATCAATCCAAAGATAATATAAAGACACAAATAATCGAAGAATTTTACCTCCACAAGTCAACCAACACAATAATGCAATTCTTTTTCCTCCCAATGATGGATGGCAGAATCAGCACCAATCCAAACACCAACGATTCTCAATCATTCAGATCTACAGGTTCTCACAGTTTCAATTCCGAGGACATCAATCCAAAAAACACAAACCTGAATGGTTTTACCTTTGTACTCGCAGTAAAAGACCCAGAATTTAACCTATCGAGTCAACCAACAGAGACACCGCATCTCCACACACATCAATGATTTCAATCATTCGCATCGACCGATGGATGATTCCTTTGTGCTGTTTGAGACTGTTCCTACGAAGTAATGAATAGCTCTTTCATTTCCTCCTCAAAGCGGCCAAAGAGTGAATAGCTCAGTCCAAAATTTAGCCCCCGTCTCCGACTGGAAAGCCTCTTTTCCAAAAGACGACCAGAGACAAAAAGGCCCAGGAAAATCACATGTTTGCCACTCATGTCTTTAAAGATATTTAGTGTACTTGCCATCACATACTTTTTGAAGTGTGAAGTACACCAAATAATAATAATAATAATAATTGACATACATGTCTACTTTTCTTTTTTTATTATAATTATTTTTTTTACACACAGCAGTAATTAGATTGGACTGACTGTACAAGGTAGACTGTCTTCAAAATCCAAAATTTTGCTTATATGGCTTTGAGCTTACCCTTAGTTGATTATTATTTTGCTATAAGATCAGAGATGTTTAATTTACAACTAGCATTAATATTCCAAGTGAAAATTTTAAGTGTTTTAGGTACCTTCATATATTTGCTTAGTCTTTTTGGATGATAGTAACAAGACGAGCATATATGTGTGGGTGGGATCTTCATATTTTAGGGGTATATTTGTAGGAGGAAATATGTTATCTAGAATAGATACATAAAAACGGCAAATTGACGAACGGGCCCCGCGCGGGATCCACTGCAGCGTCCAATTACCTCGCTGGTAGATGTTTGAGGAAAATCTAGTTAAAACATTCTGTGCACAATCAATCGATCAGAGATCCAATGATGTTAATGTGTAAATAGTGTACAAAATAGAAAACGAACAGCATGCAGTTCTTTATCCTTACCAAGATGAATTGGCAGTCGAAAGAGCATAACATTATTCTGCAATTGATGCAGACTCACATCTACAAACCCAGATTTATCTCAGCCATAACCTGTGCCACCGTAGAAAGATGGAATGCCGTTCACCCAAGCCATAACCCAGATTTATCTCACCCATAACCTGGCAAAACCTACCAATTAAGCAAGTCTCTGTAACTTTGAGGCTCAGGTGCAAACAAACAAGCTGACCCATATAAAGTTTACACAGGCGGATTTGCATGTTATCGATAGGCTCATTGAATGAAAGGAAACAATTTTCAGCTACTGAGCTTTGTTGCGATGCCGATGAGTACAATATTCTCAGATCTAACCAGTGTTAGTTCCACAAAGAGAAAATAAATACAAGATCTTAAGGCTGTGAAAAATAAAATCCAACGAATGGAAAATGATCCCGCACCTCATGGTTGTGCGAACAACTCGACTGTATTCTTTTATCTGCATCAATCAGTGTTGGTGTAACAGCCATAGTTGGACATGACCATTCAAACTTCTATTGGCAGTCACGAAAACAGAATCAAAAAGATTTTACTCTGCTACAAAATTGAAAATAATGAAGACAGATCCAAATGAACCTCCATCGAGTTAGAGATCAGAGTGGGGACATCGTCCGAGCACCTGGCCAGAGGTGAATGGAAGAATGTTGCAATTTTGGAAGTAGATAAATCGTCAGGATTCTGATCTGTTAAATTCAAACACCTGCTTCAAAAGCAGCACCCGATACACACAGCTACAGCACTCAGCACATATAGCCTACTATAATTTTGAAATTTCAGAAATGAAACTGCAAGCTGACTACTCATGTTAACCACAGACCGATTGAACATGTTATTCTTTAGTTGTAATCCTAGATATAACTGGAATAACTAATATTTTCACCGAAGGTTCTCTGCATAAGAAAAGGAGATCTATCAAGGAAAAAGTTGCATAGGTTATAAGGACTTGTACCAGGCCTGCAGTGGAACATGTAGGTCAAACCTTCACCACATGGGCATCTGCTAATGAAGAACTGAGGTCTTCTCTTGACTGAGATCTGCGGCTCGAAAGTGTTGTCTTACCCCGGTGAGGCGGCCAGAAGGATCCTGCTCCACTGCCAAACTGCATTTGGCCTAAACTACCAGATGAATAACTATGAGAGACAACCAAAGGAAGCACAGAAGATTCACTAAGATGAACGCTGCTGCCTCCCAAGCCCTGTCCCATGTTAAATGGATGCTGCTGAGAACCACTAATGGTAGGACTGAGTGGTGTCTTTACCCTTCCATCACCTAAATATTAGAAGAAAAGAAAAGAATTAAAAAGGCTCAAATTCTGATTTTCATGTCTTTTGTCATGAAATGCCAGTAACATACTAGTAATTCTTTTTCCGAGTTCACAAAATTTGACCAGTCCAATTCTGTAATTACAAAAATGACAAACTGAAATTTTTTATCTTACAAAGAACCAATTGGCAACCAGATCATGCCCCATGTCTCAAAAATTTATATCCATAATCTAGAAGTAGCAACATCAATTGATCAAGCTCATTATTGCACTAGCTTGAAAGTCAACCAATAAGTATCCCAAATGTGCATATAGAACCTTCATCCAATCAGACAATCTATAAGTAAAAGATATTCAAGCTACATCATAGAATAATTGGAATTTTATGTGATTTGGTAAAATAAGTTCATGAAAGAAAAAGAAAAAAGTTAATCTTTGTTACCAAACAAAAGAAAGCTTTTAAAGTGAGAGAAAAGCACCTTAAAATTTGTCCCAAACACACAATAAATTGATATAATATTCAACTTATCAGCTACGAGTTTCACTACACTCTGCTAGATCTACATTTAGATTCCCTTTCTTTCACAAACATGGCAGTATGATAAAACCTTGTCACTTTCAGGTTTATCATAGTTGCTGAGGGTGTAAGTTAAATTTAACTCAGAACTGATTTGACTGGAATAAATAATTACCGCAGAGGATATGAAAGAATGATGACAAAAAAGAAAATAGTTGAAGACTTCATGTTTGTTGAATGAAAAGGATTAGAGGCAGTTTCTAGAAGACTTCAAGTTTGTTGAATGAAAACCCATGTACATCAACCAATGTTCTTCACTTATGTAGATACAAATTTGGGCTCCTGCACATCAGCAATGATGTCTTAGTAGCCAGTGTTGAGCTCTCGCACATCCACCAGAAGGGGTTATTGCTATTGCTTAAGTTGGGCAACCATGGCGTTGGCATTAGGCAGAAGCGTGGAGGCTGGTCATTCAATGTACATGATTTTTTGGCCATGATCATCATCATAAAGCTTGCCAAGGCATTGATAGGGCCTCTACTGTTTACCAACTAGAGAAGAAAGCTTTCTCAAAATTCCAAATTAAAGGAAAAATAGGTTAATTACAGAAAAAATTACAAATATGAAAACAGAGTTATCTAAAATAAGGGCCTGCATGACAATACAGTTTTCTAAAGAGGGATACAAGGTTTTTCATTGACTAAAATACATAAGCCTAATCATATGAGACTAACATCACTTCTCTATTAGTTTTCCTAATTCTATCTATTTACTATTTTTTAATATTTTTTTATAATTTTGTGAAGATTAGATGCCAGCCGGATTGGTACGTAACAAATAATAATTACTAATGCAAACAAGGGTGGGAACATATAATTCATACTAGTATATATATATATATATATATATATATATATATATATATCATTTTTTTATTTTTTATTGTTGTATTCAATGATACTAGGTGATATAGATAGATAGACATATAGCCCAATATACTATTACTGTACTGGACCAATATTTAAATCCTTGGGTGCAGCTTTTGTACTCTTCAACTCCTCAAAACACTATGCACTAAGATCAAATGCCCGATGCTGGCAATATGCTGATTCCTAGTAGAAATCTGAGTAATTGCTGCTCTTTGAGATTCTTCTCAACTTGCAACATAAGCCCAAGTTAGCTAAGGACAGCACATGTTAGTTCTCCTTTTGATTTGGTTGAGACTGCCACAGGTTCAAGTGGACCATCTGTTGTGACTGGTGAACACACTTTAGCTAAAATCAATATTTTAGCTAGTATATAATTTTTTTTCCAATTGCTTTATATTTCTTTTAGTTTTGTTTTTTAGAATTTTCAATTGTAAATTTACTTTTTGACTAATCCCAATCCTGTGAACGTTCCATAAGAGTATCAATCTTAAACAAAACAAGATGATACAAGTCAGAATTCACATGACAAGATAGCACAATTACTAAGAGACACAAAATCAATATGAAACAAATACATGCAGCCTGAAAATGACTTGATATGCTCTGTATCATTCCAATTTTATCGGATGTCTCCGAAGAGACAAAATGACTTGATATGACATATTTAAAAGTACATCTTAATTAGTAAACTTTGAATTAAAGTGAAGTTTTTTTAGATACAAACCCAAATTGGTGTAAATTAAGACATGAACACAAACCAGATATAATCCCTTGACATCCTCACTCTAAAGGCATGTTTGAATTGTTCCAAGTGAAGCAGCAGTTAATTCAAGCTATATAGTAAATTAATTACTTCAACCTATAGAGTAAATTAAGTTCAAATTTGACTAGAATCCTCAAAATAACTACAACCTGGAATAGTCTGAAGTTATTCCAAGAGCAAACATCTTGTTTTTAACATTTTCATTGAACCAGACAAACCCTAAAAAAAGGACAAGTAACCTAATAAAATATATTACTTAGGGCTATTATGGGTCGGGTTGAGATGCCATTACCCAAACATGACCCATCCAACAGCAGGAGGATTTCCTGAGCCAAACTAAAACCATATAGTTAAGTCTGTTGATTTAGTAGGTCAAGAGTCTCATACATGTTTTAAAATGATTTTTAGAAAATAATTCAGGATATGGCTCAAGGTAGGTTGAGTTGAACATACTATTAAGAAAACATATGCTTCACCCGAACACCACTTGCCCTGCTACAGGTCAAGATCTCCTGACCTGGGGGCCAATCCATGAATCTAAACGGGTGGGGTGGCATTGACCCAACAACACTTTCAGTAAAGACTCCCTCAACCTGATTACTCCATCATCAAACAAATTTAAGATATGCAAGTTTACTAGCAATTTATATCACCCATTACAATACCATGAATGTCAGCAAAAATTTGCTTAGAAGGCATCAAGTTAGATTCTTTAATGACACGGATTTGAGTTAAAAATTAATCCAAAATTTTTTGTACATAATACAACAGTAAGTGTCATTATATTTAAACCAAGACCATCATTCTGATACAAAGAACATTTTTCTTACACGATAAATATGCTGAAACCAGTGTTTATCTTTTCAAAAATGTGACAAAGGCAACTCTTTCATGACTATAGCCAAGAGCTGTGAACAAACATCATATCTGGCTTATGTAATGGCTAAAAGCAATTTCTCTATAGATGCACAAAACAGGAATTTTCTTGGATTAATAAATGCTGATGAAAGCATGTGCGGCAATCAAAACTATCAACAATGGTGAGCTTACCTGAGATAATAGGACTCCGCCGCTGGAATCTGAAAGGGGAAGGGATATTAAGAACAGAGTTTGTCAAACTCTTATACCTGAAGAGTAAGATGCAAGATCGTCGGAGAAATCTTGGCATCCAATTGCTTACACATGACAATGCACAACAAAGTAGTAAAACCGAGACAAAAAAGATTACTACAAAAATAGCTGGATGTATGTCTCTATATATTATTTCATAGCCTTTTACTTCAACTCTCTTGGACAATGCTTGTCCAGCCTCCAATAAGGCAACCCCGAGGGTCCAAGTAATACTTCCAGAACCAATAATCACCTGATTATCCTTAATGTGCAACCCATCTCTCAAAAGGGATGCAACATAGGGGGCCCTAAAGCAATATTGTTCTATAAAAGGCTGCGCTGCAACACTATTCTTTGCAACTTTCCAGGTTTTTCCACAAAATTTCTGACCCATTATTAATACATCTTCAAGTGAAGCCTCGGAGGACAAGTTAAAAAACCGAAAAACCACATAGAAACCTGACATGGCATAGAATTTCCCACGTGGCTGAGGTAAACCATCACTCAGAGCACAGGGTTTAAGTTCACAATCAATTCCAGAACTGAAGTTAGACCATGCTGACCGATTAACTGTTAATCTTGCAAGTGAACGACATTCTTCCCATTGTGGGGCACCAATCAATTCAACAACTATTCCAGTTTTCTTCTTGCTCATGGTTTTCCCTCCAGTCAAAGGACTTCCTTCTTGCTTAACTGAGGCACAACGAGAACAGGTATACTTGTCCCTATAACCATTATTTAAGCAAGGATGTTTAAGCTGTAACTTATTATTCAAACCAGCTCCTGTACCCACAAACTTTCTGAAAAGATGGGCCACAGACTTGTCAAATGCATCATTCAATCCATATCCTGATAAAGAATATGCACTAAGATGGTGATTAGCAGATGCAATTCTCAAACTTATACTTGTATCAGCATGTATGGGCGTCTCTGTCTCAAAAGTAACTTGCAACGACGAACCACCTAGATCAAGTGAACCGTATGTTTTTCCAGCTGGCAAGGAACCCAATAAACCCATGTGATGATTAAGAGCTATCCACCCATAATAGGCTTCCTCCATGCCAGATATAAGCTTAATCCAATCTCTCCTGCATAAAAATGATGATTTCTTCAAAATGGTCCATGCTTTATCCAGAAGCCAGTCTGAATCAGACTTAGGTAACCTGCGAACTCCAGCTGTAGCATATAGAAAAAGTGATGTATCTTTATGAGCATGCTTTGGTATTTGTTTCTCAGCCCACAGTAGGAGTGGCTGCAAAACAGCCCTTAAGCCATATTTGTCATGAACAAGCTTATCAAAACCTGGCTCTGTTTCCATACGGTGATAAGCACGGCCACTCTGTGTTCTAGGATTTCTTTGAGGACCTTCAGGTAAGGATTTCAATGCAATAGGCAAGTTTCTATGTCCTTTATTTTGATCAAAAGTCCACTTGTAAACATAAACCCGAGTGCCAGTACTACCACAATCAAGTATAACATAATGCTCAGATGCTTCATGTGACAAAAAAGTACTGTAGAATCCAGAACATAGTAAGATCAATGAGAACAATAATAGTAGTGCAATAATGCCTACAGTTGCCCAAAGCCATTTCTTCCTTGTAGTTGGAATAGTTGGATAGGACTTATCCTTTGAAAAACTTGATGTGGCACCTTCCCTTTGAAGAGCACGAAAAGGTTTTGCATCTCCATAACTCCTATCGCTTTCAAGATCATCATCCTCACCTGAATTTTGTTCAGATAATGTTTTCAGATCATGGAGAGATGAGGAAAGTTGCATGTTTTCCCTTTCAGGAGATCCAGTAATATAATATAAACTGTTTTAATAGACAACGTATGGAGGACTGCAGTGCTGTTAGATACCATTTGCCTCCAGATTATCACCTACGCTGTTACGAATTTCCAGCTTCCTCTATATAATAATTTACCTGAAAATGTATTTGTTATTAAAAATATGGCTTTCAAATAAAATCATCTAATTGATACTATTGACATAGCGAGCATAAGAGTAGAACTAATAAATTTTCTACCATATATAGGCAATTTTATTATATCATTAATAGCAAAATTTAATGACATAAACTAGTTTGAATATGTAAAATAATTGATGCAGCAGCATGAAAGATTCTATTTTGATGACAACTAGATGTTATAAGTCATTCCTTGGACAGAAAAGAAACACAAAACTGAAGTAAGATCAAGCTTCGCAGGAACTTATTTGTAGCTTATTTCTTTAAAGTCTAGTCCTAACAGCTGATCAATTGAATCTATTTCACAGCATTTATGAAGCAAAAGCCTAAAACACTTCCAACTGAATATAATGGATGTATAAGAAGTGATATAGGGCATGAAATTCGTTAGGAGAAGTAAGGAATTTAATTTCGCCCAGATTGGCATGAACCAAGATGCGGACCATCCCATTTTGGAATGTCTGGTCTCTTTTTTTTCTTTTATTTTTTCCCTCTTAACGTTGTTTAGTCCCTTTTATTTGTAAATTAAAGGCCGAACCTGATAGCTTTTAGGGCTTGTGACTCCTCGCAAGCCTGTTCTCCCTCTTCATGTGCTGTTGCCCAATCACTACCACCACCTATCCAACCATCGCCTGCCACCTACGTCATCTTGGTACTTCTCCTCCTCTTCCTCCACTGCCTCCTCTTCCTGTTCTTTGTTTTCCCTTCCTTTTTCTTCCTTATTCTCCCTTCTTCCTTCCCCTGCAGAACGTACACAGGTACATAATGACATGCAGTCTGTTGGTTCTTTGGCATGGACCAGACCCATAGCAGTCTAATGATCACCCAATACGGGTTTGATACCAGAAATCTCCTTCCTTGTTTCCATATATTGTCAAAGTTGTTGAAATATTTATGAATTCTTGACTTCTAAAAGTTGTTCACCAAATTTGATGAGGAATATAGCCACACAAAACCACAGATAAAGAGAGAAGTAATTATGATTTGTGACAGATTTTCACTAAACCTGCTGAGGTGTATAACCTAACAAAACCACTGATAGAGTGAGAAGGAATCATAATTTTTTTCAATTAATCCAAGAAAGATTTACTCATATTTTCACTGGAAATGCAATAACGGAAATTTTCAAATTGATGAACTAGAGATCCATAGAAAAACTACTGGGGCCTGGGCATAGTTTTCTTGACAATAACAAAGACCAAATCAATTTCAACAAAATCCACATGAAACAACAAAAAAATTTAATTCATGAAATTTTAACCTCAAATTGAGCTTGTATGTTTCTGTTCATTTAATTTCTTGATAGAGAGCTTCGCTGCACCATTCATCCAATATTCAATTTGATCCACTTCCTTCTACAACAGATGAGAATAATCCATCTTTCCTAGCTCTCCAATATATACTATAATACAATATTTAGTCGCAACCACTATAACTGTTAAAGGCAGATCCGAGCAAACGATTATCCCACAAGAGCGAGTATTAAATTGTGACGCTCGATGTCATACAATGTCATACATGTAACCTAAACGAAATATCTTCATAGAGACACGAATCAAATCAAATCAAATCAAATCTCCTCCCTCCTCACAAAATGTGGTCAAATTAGAGTAACTATACATACAAGATGCATCAGACGAGAAGGAATTGGGAAGTCATCGACCACGGATTTCGATTTTAGTTACGAATCTAGGATTTGATGGAATACCTTATAAATATAAGTTCCAAGGAGAGATAAAGATTGGCGGGCGGAGGAGGAACTCGACAATGGCCGAGATCATCGGCAGCGGCGTGGAGATCAAGCGTTGAGTTGCGACGGGCGAAGCGGCCAGAAAACTCCGGTTGTCGTGGAGATCGGAGGATAGAGCGAACAGATTAGAGGAAAGGACGGCGGTACTTCCAGGATTGGATGATCGGTGACGGCTATCCCCGAAATCGGAGAGTGCGTAGGCAGCAGCTGCAGTGTCGATCCAGGAATGGGCAGAGGGCAGCTGCGGCAGCGGCGAACGCGGCGATCGGATGAAGGAAGAGAAACCACGAGCGGCGATCTCCTCCGGAGACTGAAGCCAGCGGCGAGGAGCAGGTATTTGGCGAGAGAACGAGTCCGAAGATATGTTTTGATTTCTATTTTTCATTAAACCACTACTTTATATATATATATATATATATATATATATATATATATATATATATATATATATATATATATATATATATATATATATATATATATATATATATATATATATATATATAACTGGATGAATTTTCGGGAAAAACCTTGAAAATTTTTCGGATAATATTTTTTAAACAACCATCCTACGTTTATAGATCATTGTCCTCTACTTAATTGGTTATTACATTTTTGCTCCAATAATCATTTCCTTTAGTCACTTATTCCTTAACGCTTAAACTGATTTCATCGATTACTTAGCAATGTTTTTATAATCTAGTAAGAACGATTAGGATTGGTATAGGTGTATATATACTTGAGTTCAATGAGGGTGTAGAGGTGATGGCGAACAATAAGGAGGTGACGGTGTAATGTGAGAAACATCAGTGGATTCGATAAAGATAAAAGTAAAATGATCTTTTGAGGATATTTTATAATAATTTTTTTAAAAGTTAAGATGCTTTGTGATGTGATTATTCTGAATATAACTATCCAACTATCCAAACTTCTAATATACCCTAAAGATGCAAAGTATCTCTAACATAAAATCTATACATCATAATATTTAATGTGCTTTAATCACGTAATATATCTCTTTATGAATGATCTATTTACTAAGGATATACACATACAAAATGGTTAAATGTATTATAATCATCCAATGTATCTAAAACAAGTATATGGAACATCTGGACCTAAAAGAATGTAATGTATCTACTAGATATGCCCTTTTCATATAAGATATATCCCTATGAATCATTTATCTAATATATAAGCATGAAAATATTTGGTGTCTCCTAATCAAACAAAAAGTCACTTATGATTTGCACATCCAACATAAACATCACTAGAAATATCCTAATTAGATAAAGCATTTTCTACATCGATTGCATCCATATTTATTAGATGCAGACATCAAAAATATCATCTATCCATTATACAAGTAATAAATTTGAAGTTTTCAAAATTGATAGAAATTAAGCTTCCTTATAAACAAGTTTTGTCTTGCAAGAATGATGGAATGGAGCATAGACAATATCACAATCACCTATAGCCCATTAAGACTCGAAAGATTATTGATATCAAATTGATAATCAAAATTGATACTAATAATATATATAGTATTAAATTTGTAGGGCCAAATGTGCTGTTGGCAAACTTGAAAGGAGTGACACATAAAAGCCCTTTTTAGTAAAATTTTCATAATTATATTTTTATCTCTCTTTCCATCAATAATATTCAGGAATTAATTATATATTTATATGTCTGGTCGAAATCTCCCAATATTATATTACATTAATTTCTCTCATTTTACATTCTGTCGAAGATACACTTGAATGTGTCGCTGACGAACCACCACCTGAAGCCACTGTGGTACGGTACTCCCGAGCCAACCCTGTCTCCCATGCCTGACACGTGCAACCTGATATGTAAGGCGTCTGTGGTTCGGGTCTCAAAGCCGTAGATTCATGACCCCCCGAATTCGGAGCTTTGCCGCTCGGGGAGGATTCGGAGCTCCGATAACGAACGGGGTTGGAAGTGAGGTAACGAGACCGACCCGATCCATCTACATCGAAGCCTGGAAGCCCCCACTTTCTCCGTCGTCTACGACCCCTGCTCCCATCTCGAGGGTTTGAAGTCCGATCGGAGACATGGCCTGGTTCTTGGCGGCCATTGCTGTGTCGATCTCGTTCTGGGTGATATCTTTGTCGAGAATCCTGTCTTCTTCTTCTTGCGTTCCTTCGAATCCTCCGTTCTTCCGTACTGGTGAGTTCCGCCCCGATCGATCTGCCTGTTATTTCTTCATCCATCGGCGAAACCTTATGGTTGGTCTCTTTGTTTGTTTCGAATCACTCGTCTGTGATAGGATCCGGCAAGAAGAGGAATGTCCTGTTGGTTATCGCCCATCCCGATGACGAATCGATGTAAGCCGTAGTTCATGGAATATTCCGAAGAGGAACCAATGTATTTCCCTTCTCCTTGATTAGATAATGAAACATTTATCTTGTTCTGTAGGTTTCTTGGTTTGAATGCAAGTCCGAATTCTTTTTTCTCGTTATGTTATCTAAGACGATTATGGTGTTGGGTTGGGTTGTGATTTGGATGTGGCCTTAAAGGAAAAGAAAATGAAAAGAAAACATCTAGTTGCTTAATCTTTAGGACAATCTCATGATTTAGAATCTCAAGATGGTTGATGTTTGGTGTGACTTTTTCATTCGAATCTGAAGACTGCTATCTATTGATAGCATGTTCATTTTGAGTTAAACCACGAAATAAACAAGGCTTAACATTGTTGATAGTATTTAGTTTAGGGCACACAAGGCTATCGTTGGTTATCGCCCATCCCGATGATCAATCATTGTAGATTTTTTCCAGAATTAGTTGTTCTAGATGCTAGGGCACATCTCGATGATCATTTATTTTCCAGGTAGTAAGATGAGATGTAAATGTTGTCTGAGTATTATTACTTCTCTATGCATTTGAAGATTCTTTTGGAAGATTTTTTTTTTTTCAATCTGTTTTACTATAATTTTTATGTCTACTTCTCTAAATTCCATATTCTCTGTTTTACTATAATTTTTATGTCTACTTCTCTAAATTCCATATTCTTAACTTGTTCGGAGAACCTTCCACAATACATTTTCTGTGACAGACTAAGTTGCATTAAAGTTAGATAATTAATGACCATTTCTGCACCTTATGAACTTTAATGACCAAAATATTTGATATAACTACCATCTCTGAATTGTTTCCTACTTCCTCTTCTGTCTTTCAATGCAAAATTACAATATCATGCTTCACTTTTGTGCTGACTTGATAGGAAACACAATGCCATATGAAAATTCTGGTTTAAACCTCTTGTTTTTTGTAATATATTCATGTAATATTTAGATTAACACCCTTTGAGTAATTTGTGCAGGTTTTTTGCCCCAACAATTCTTTTCTTGAATTCAGAAGGACATAATATTCATATTTTGTGCATCTCAACTGGTATGAAATACTTGAATTCACTTTGCAGGGTAGTGTGAATATTTTTTCATGTTTGATGGTCAACAATTGCTAATGCATACTTTTACAAAGGAAATAACTGTCAGTTTCTATGTAGAAGTGGATGGTTTATTATAGTTTCTTCTTAGTAGGAGAACGAGAATATGTGAAAATTCATGCAAAGTTTATAAAATTATACTTTAAACCTAGAGTTTAAAAATTAAAATTAGTGATAGTGGAAATTGTACATTGCAATGGGAAAGAGGGAAAGTTCATCTGAGTGTCGACAAAATGTGGAATTTAAAAGGTGAAAAAGGATGATTTTGTTTAATAAAGAGGAAATGTGGGATTTAAAAGAAAAATTGCAGTGGTAATATACCATGTAAACAATGATAATTAATCATGTTAAGAGAGCCACTAGTTTGTACTTTCTTCTAAAGTGGGAGAACTGGCTGTGATTATTAAGTACCTAGGATAGGGATTGTGATTAGAAAGTAGGGAGGGGTGATAGGTTTATCACTCTTGTTGTGATTATTAAGTACCTAGGATCAAATTGTTTGAAATTGTGGCTCAATAAGGGACTCAAGCCAGATCCTACAGACCCAATCAAATCTTGGCGCCATTTTCTGATACATTTTAGTTACCTACAAGAAGTTCAAACTGCTTGATCCTATGAGAGCAAGTTCCTTGTCTTTGTTTCAGACTTTAAACATTGTCAAATAGAGAGCTGAATCCAATTCCAAGATTTACTGGTTTACATTATTTTTGACTTAGCTAGTCTGGCATTCTGTTTTGATGGCATTTTCTTTTGTATATTTAGCAATCAGAATTAGAGATTAATCGTTCCACAGGTTGATGGTAATCAGAAGGTTGTCTTTGACTGTGTAAATGATTTTTTTCCTTATAAGAGCTTATAGTTTTGTTGGGAATTGTACCAGATAGTTGTCAAATAAAATTAGCTTTATAATTGTAACCAATTTATTTCATGATAGGATAGGATTATATTTAACTAAGGTGGATATATGCAAGCTGAAAATGAACCTGATAAAACTTGTTACATGGGTGCTAACCTAATTCACGCTGTGCTGATAAAACCATTTTCGTTTTAGCTACATGGGCAAAAAAGAAATATATTGACTTTCACAGTCTTGTTTATCAATATTATTTGAATTTTTTAAGTCAATATCCCTGCATATTTTTGTCCCATGTCAGTGAATTAGATAGGCAACATAAACCTGATGTCATGAGATCAACCTATCCTGTCATATACTGAGAAGGAAGATAGCTGATGACGTTATTTGTATATAAGAAAAATTATTCTATCAGAAGGATTTTTAAAACAAACTCCATCTTTTATAGGTAATGCCGAAGGTGTTGGAAATAATCGTAAAGTAGAAATTTACAGGGCATGTGCTATATTAAAGGTGATTTTGCCAATTTTCCTGTAAATTTGATTTGAAAAATATTTGATAGTTTATTTATTCCCTGGTGTTATTGCTTTTTGGACCATTCACCTGCAGATTCCACTACAACAAGTAAAGGTCCTGGACCATCCCTGTTTGCAGGTACATATAGCACCCCAAAGCTTGTCAAATATCACGTAATAGTATTTTGTCCTTGAATTGTTTGATCCTATCAGGATGGATTTGAGAACACTTGGGACCATGAACTATTGGCAAGACTTATTGAAGATGAAATTAAAGTGTGGGATATTGACTCAGTAAGGTCTATTTTTCGTGAACTAGCACAACGTAGATTTTTTTGTTCCTTTTCTGTATTTATATTCCTTTTTAAGATAATGTGTTCACACTTAAAAAATGGTGCATTAACTTTCTCTTGTTGTAATATACTCTTTCAAAATCTTAGATAATTTTGATATGAATCGGACTAGACATTCCTTTTATTGCTGAGTTTTTGGTGATTCGACCAAAAATTAACTTGACCCAATCAGCTTCAGGAGACCAGCTGATTCTATTTCTATATATTTGTACTTTAACAATTTTGAACATCCTCCATAAGCCCCTCTGAAAAATTTTACTCGAAGATGAAGCTTGACACACGCTGAATCATAAATTGGCTCATGTCCAAGGGTCACATTAGAAGTCAAATGAAACAAATGTACCATAAAACCAAACTACTTTCTTCAAGCTTTAATTAGCAGATGAAAACACTATTGGAGACTCTGGCGGGACCCATAAATACTGGCTCCAAGGGAAGTGATACCATCATCATAAGTAAGAATTTTCTCTATTTGTTTGCTAGTGTTATGGTCTCAGGAGGGCTAGAGTTGCAGTACTATTATTATCATTCATTAACAAAATATAATCATGTACTGGGTTGTCTAAAGAGCACGATTCGAAGCTGAAAAGGCATGGTAGTAGCTCAGCCTCAGCGAAATTTACAGCCATCTAACATTATATTCTGATTCCAAATTCCTACCGAAGACAAACTTAGATAGGAGAAAGATTCACCTTTGTTTTTCTTGTCTTGAGTTGAAAATTTCTCTTTTCCAAAGTTCTGTTGTAGCTTTAAGAACCATTTTAAAGGTATGAAAGATAGGAGCTGCTGGATTGCAACTTAGATTGGTTTAAATATTATGGCGGGGCAAAAGTTGAGTACGTATCCTGATGATAAATTAACAAATGATGCTATCACATTAAGTTGTCATAAGACACTCCAGAGACTATATTTACTTGTAATAAAAGAATCTTACTTCTTATATGAGAGTCTCTTGCTTGAATCATTTAAACAGTGAAAAGACTTCTTAATGTTGGTATTATCCACACCAACATGTGAATTCTCTCTATGATGTGAGCCTAAGCAAGATATTGCTCTTTATACCAATCTGTTGAACCTGTGGCAAAAGAGTTTCAATTACATTGGTTAAGCTGCATGCAATTAGGATGGCATGCTTGTTTTTTTTTCATTTCATTTTGAATGACATTGATGTGTATCGTATGCCTAATTTCTTCTTTTTTTTTCTCTCTTTTAGCTGATTACGTTTGATGATTTTGGAGTGTCAGGTCATCCAAATCACCGTGATGTTCATCATGGAATTCGGTTAGTTGTTTTACTTAGTTAAAAGTAGCTTATTAGCAAAGTTTTTTACTTTATTATTGGAACATGTGGTGTTATTATAGTTAGAGAAACTATTTTCTATCTGAGGAAAACATATATTCTTCATTGCCTATCTTGCTACATGCATGGTATTAGTCCCCTTAATATGATTGTTAAACATTTTCTGTGCCAAGAAATAATACACTCTTATATTGTGTCGTCACTGGACTGTATCTTATATTTGATATAATTAATGTTTCTCCTTATGTGATAATCTGACTTATGTATTATTACTACACAAAAGGTCAATGAGTTAAATGATTTGGCATCGTCTGCACCCAGACATGTTAAAACTTCAACGGGATGGTGCTTTCAAAATGTTTTGTGTAAATGATTAGTATCATCTCTTCTGTACATAGTAGCAAACGACAATGTAATTCTTTGAATTTTATTTATTTGCCTTCTCTTATTAATGACAGAGTAGTCATTGATTTGTAGCCACTCTGTATTATTCTCCAGTGTGAGAGTTTTCGTGATTAGAAAACTAAGTAGAACTTCATTTTTTCTTCAGTTAAGCTTCAAATGAAGTTATGTTAAATTAGAAATCTTTATATAGTATATTGTAGAAGATTATGGAACTAAAAAATATGATGAATATTTCTATGCTACCAATTGAGGTTTCGAATGCACTATTTCTCTGCATGATTACTGCAGTGGTTTCTCTGCTCATGCCACTGAGCCCTATAATGACTTGCTTACATAGCTACATTATATATTTCCTCAGCTACCTACATACACAACATGGAATTGTGTGATAGTTTTAATGATTACCTTTTCTTCTGTGAACAGCATGCTCCTATCTGCCAATAAGCAAAGGAAATTTGAGGCCTGGGAACTTGTAAGATTCTTTCATAAATTCCAATGAACTATATCAATAATATGTATTTTTTCCAATTTGCACATACTAGACTCCATTAAAATAATTTTGTTACCAGATTGTGTATTTCAGCTTTTAGATCAATAAAACCTCTTTTTTTCCCTCTTATATGTGCATCTGTCGTTATGGAGAAATCCATTCGATGCAGTTGTCTTTTTAGCAAGTGATGTATGGAGTTTCGTCATTTTAAATGTCTTGCTACCTGCTTATTAGTTTGTCATGATTGAACCACGTCATGTGGATGCTTCTTTGTTCTAATAATAACCTTTTCTTGCTATTTCTTTGTGTAGAAACTTGAAAGTAATATTTAAATGAGACTTACCTGGCTATTATCAGTTAGTGAATAAGTTGAAATTAAACAATTGGTATACTATTTACAACATGCTTGAGGTGATTTTCCTTAATGCTTTAAGTATATTGGTGCAAGGGTTTTCTAGAAATCACATTACTGATTATATTGATTGACATACAAGTCGAGAAACCCATAAGTACAACAGGAATTATATGTATAATATTTCATGCTGTGGAGTTAAATATTTTTATTACATTGTTTAATATAGATAAGCAATGTGTATTATTTACTTTGTGGTAGCAAGTTATCTAATTGAAGTAATTCAATCTTTTTTACTTTGCTTATTTACCTTTTTGAAATGATTCGACAAAACAGTTTCCCTATCAGCGTGTGAAAGAAAACGTTTGTTTTATCCAATCGTTGTGTAATATAGGCCCCAATTTATAAACGTGTGGTGTATTTCATTTTGTATGCCATTTGGTGGGGCTCCAATATGTACTATTCTATTATTGTCAATAGTCGCATGCAACTATATGTTTTATGACATGTTTGACAATCTAGCAAGGTTTCAAATAGCAAAAACCCAACCATACTGAGAAATGTTTACCAATCCAATCCAACATCACTACATGGTATACTGAATATACTAAAGTAATGCTGAATTGCCATAGTGGTTCGGTAATTTATCTGTGTTTTGGTGTGGACCAATATCTAAATCCTTCTTGTCTTGTCAAATTTTTTGAAAATTTAGGTTTTATACGAACAAAAAATGCATTTGAATGCTTTAAAAATTTTCCAGACAGCTTCTAACTTTCTAAATAACCAGTGTGTTCCATGTAGATTGTAGCATTGCTCTGAGCTAATTTGTCTTGTTAGAATTTCTTTTACATCTTGTTATTTTTGAGTTTCAAGCTGATGGACGAAATATTGAAGTCTTATTGTTGTCACGAACTCTCTATACTTGGCTTTCTAAGGCTAAAATTGCTTTCGGTTAATCATTTTAATTATTATTTTATTATTTCAGGTCAGCCGAAGCATTTTTCGCAAATATACTGGCCCTTTGGATGTGTGGTTATCGATTGTTTCATCTTCATATTATCGGCAGACACAAATCTATTGTTTACTCAACAATCGTCCATCCAAAAGTTATCTTGCAATGGCTGAGCACCAAAGCCAATGGGTTTGGTATGTATCCATGATAGAGCTTGCACCTCTTTGTCAAATCCGCATTTTGCTGCTGAACATTGTGTCTATGACCAACGGGATTCATGTATACTTAATGTATGAAAATCTACGTGCACAATTATCTCAATATTTCACCATGCTAGATATTGTTCTAGGTTGACAAGTATATATATGTTTCATTATATTTGACGTTGTCATCAAATTGTGTAAGAAAGCAACTAGAATAGATAACCAGCATCAATGGTTGAATACAACTATCATCATCTGCACTAAAGGCACCTTCGTTTAGTATCCTGCATAGTGGTTAAGTATAAGCATCAGCAAATGATTGGGTGTTTCTTTTGTTTTCTTTTATCTAAGAAATTCATTAAACTAATATGATTGTATTCAAAAACTTGTTATTGGACATATCTATATTCTCTCGTAACGGGGGTGATCCCTTGTGAGTGCTAGTTTTGGGTTTTCAATGTTGGTGTAACGATTGAATTTCTTCGAGCCATGTAGTATGCATGCATGATATGTTTATGCTCCAGCATCAATGATGTACTTTCCTTTCTTTGGGTATATGATTGGGATGTTCTTGCAGGTTTAGGAAGTTATTTGTGCTCTTCTCCAGTTACACCTACCTGAATACGCTGCAGAAGATTATTGACTTGGAGTAAAGGACACCCACGAGGTGATTTGCTTCCTTTCAGATCCTCTATATATGGTGAGCACCTCCTCTCATGCCGAGAGACTCATGCCTTGTAATATTTTTGGAGCTTTAAATGGATTTTGACCTCTGTATCATATCCAATGTTCAGTTGCATTACTGTCTATTTGTTCTTCTTCCGGTCAAACTTGTCACTTCTTTGTAAGAATCTGGCATAGGCATTTTTTCCCGAAAAAAGAAAGTTAATTACCATCATTGCTCCTCGGGCATAAAATATTAATCAGGTCCTTTGCCCGGTCATTCCTCCTCTAAACATAGGAGGATTGACTAAACGTATCATTCCAGTTTGGTACTATGATTGCCCGAGAAAGACGTGAGAGAATATTTACAGCTCAGAAACAATGAGCTAAGCTCAAAATTCTCTTTACGCACATATAATTAAATTCCAAGATGATTCTTTCTTTAAATTCAGGTTTTTGATATCGATCTCTGCATTGCATCAGATTCGACCACAAGAGATTCCCTCTTGTAATTTATTATCATGATATTATTTCTACCCCCTCGTTTTAAAGGCAGGATTTATTTAAAATAAAAATAGGATGTTTTGTGATGATAAACAGAACGTTCTATTTTTGCTGATAAATCTTCTCTTTTAATTTAGCTGACTTGCTTTAAATTCATTAAGCAAATTACAAGCTTACTCACCAAACATTCATGGGAGTCTCATCATTGATGAAACTTATTTATTGATTGAACTTTTAGTTGCATGCTTTGAAACTGGAACAAGGATAACAGGTCTCCATAGAGGAACAGCTGAGATCTGCAATTGGGTTCAGTAGGAGTCATCCCACGAGGTCCAGTTGGCGGCGCTGCCCACCCGGGGCATGGTGGCGATCTTCGAGAAGGCGTCCACCTTGAAGCTGGCGCCGCACATCATTCCCTCGCTGTCCACCCTCGGCATCGCCTGCATCTTCTTCGTCGGGTGCTCGAAGCTCCTCAACCCTCCCTCACTGTGGAACATGCACCCTGGACCATGACACCCATTCATGATGTCACCTATTCCATCACTTCAAACCAAGAGGGTAAAGTGGCAGATATCGACCGTACCTGCTGGGAACGGAGCATAAGACTTGCCGCAGCTTCCCTTCATGATCTCCCTGTCGTCACAGATCACCACGGAGCCATCCGCCGCGATGCCCCAGTGCAGTGGCACGCCGCCGTCCGAGCTCTGTGTCAACGACGATGGCAGGCGGAACAAGAATGAGAACTCAAATCCCTGATCGAGATGGATCGATGGCTACATGTGGCGGGGGGTGTACGTACCAGGGCCGCGAAGACGGCGCCGTTCTTGTTGTCGTAGACGACGAAGGCGAAGCTGCCGCCGAGGTCCTTCACGACCTGGTCGGCCGGGTACGGCCCGCGGTCGCGCAGCGTCCGGTAGGCCTCGATCACCAACAGCGCCTCGTTGGTGGACTTGCCGCAGAGCCCGTACTGCCTGACGAGGGAGCTCAGATTGTCGAGGCTCCCTACGAACATGCAGTATACTTCATCAAAGCTACAGAACCACCTGCAGCCGCACCGACGATGTTAGGCTTAACGTATACACACGTACGTACTCTTCTTCTACGATGCGAATTGAGAGAAGTGCGCACCTCCGGTGGAGGAGGGAGGGAGGCGGGGCGCGGGGGCCGAGGCAGGCGAGGGCGGCGCCGCCGCTGAAGGTGGCACAGAAGGCGTGGGCGGGGTGGGCGGAGTGGAAGTCCCTGAGGATCTCGTCGGGGTTCTTGGGTTGCCGCCGGCTGTAGCCGGGCATGGGAGGGACAGTGGAGGTGGACTCGGAGCAGCCGAGCTCCTGAGGAGGGTGGGCGACCATTTTGTGGAATATAGCCAACATCTTCTCCTTTGTCGAGTTTGCGTAATGCTTCTGAAGCGAGGAAAGTACAACAGATGAAGAAAGGATGGGAATGGAGTCTCGTAGAGGGACGAAGCGGGGCCTTAAATAAGTCCGACGTCAGTTGGGTGGAGAGCGCGCATGTTACGGGAGCTTATCCGATGACGCGGCGCCACGCCAAGGCCTTCGGATAAGCTGCCACGGCGTCGGACGCATCTGCTGTCGACGGAGAAAGTCCACGAGAAACCCCACGTTGATTCAACCGACTCACCCCGACCTCGTGTGTTCGTGGGCCCCATCTATCACAGTGTGTGCGATGTATTGCAGCGGACAATCACACGCGTCGAAAATGAAATAATAAGCACCCGCTCCAATGTGACGTAGATGTGTGTGCACGTCACGTGCCAAAGGCAAAACTCCACGTGGGATGGCAGGTCAAACTGTGGATAAGATCGCTGACTGTCCAAGTTGAAGCTTGAGAATGCCAAAAGAACAGAGAAGAAATCCCCTGAATTCTATTACAAGTATCTCTGCGACTGTCAACTTTTACAGCCTGTTATGTCTCCATCATCTCCACGATCAGGTCAACCCAAAGAAATCGCAACAGTGAAGCAATAAGGAAGAAAGTGACCTTTTTGTATTTTCTGTACCAATAATGTATCAGATGGTCATGACAACTATCACAGTGTCAGCAACGGGTGTCAAGAAGAGTCATGCGTTGGTATCGCAATTCTAACAACAGTTACAGTAGTTTGGATCACTCCCACATAAATGGTACAGGCAGCAGTATAATAGCACTGAGATACAACCCTAATCCAAAATATAATATTCTTTTGGATGGGATGCACATGGTAATCGGCAAAAGGTTTCATCGATTGACCTGCGAAAATAAGCACAAAAGAAAAAAAAAAAAAAAGATGTCAGGGAAACGGATCGGAAAAGCACGGAGATAGATTCTTATGTTCCGAGAATTCGTCGGAAACAAGCTGCGGTTAACCTTCCTATGAGTTTGCTAAACCTGGTTTCTCATAAGGGGCAGCCTAGCAGGTATGGCGTCGTCATCGCTGTCGCAATCGGTTCCACTGTCGGGTCCAAGTGCCCTAAGCACCATTGCCGCGAAGATAGATAATGCCTACAAATTGACGGCAAAGTGTCATTTTGATATAACATGACTCAAAGCACTTCCATTTTAGAATATATGTTGAAGAGCGATGGCAAAGACAACAATCATGAAGCACTCCAAGATTGCACAATATGAAGGCCTAACCCCAAACTATCACTGAAACCCTACTATCCAGAAGAAGCTCACAAAAGATGGATAATGTATCAAGATCCAGCAAAAGGTGTGTTTCTAGCAAAAAACGAAAACAGAATCTACAATAAGGACGAAAGAACAAGTCTCGTCGTGCCAACCGTGAAGAAAGCTTCACCCATGTCACTTGTGGATAACCAGACAAATAGACCCTAATAACATAAAGACCCACCCTGAATGTGAACCTAGCATGAGCTTATAGATTCCAAAATGGGATTCATTAGCCGGACTCTACTGGATATAAGATATGTGTCTCTGATCCAAATTTGACATTGTCCGCTCGCACATAAAAAAAGAGACAAATATTGGCATAACTCATACCGGAAAATATAAGATAATCTTCTGATATGCAATTTTCAGAGCTCAGGATTTGCATTTTAACAAGAAGGGCAAATAGAAACAAAACACTAACCTGTGTAGCCACAACCAACAAACCTATCCATTCACACATTTCAAAATTTGATTTCACGAAATTCTTTAATTCATTGAACTCTCCCGTTGGATCCTCAGGAAAATCCTGATGCAGAGCATGGAATCAGACAATATATGTAAAACACACCTAAAAGAATAAATTTATTGGTAATAGACAGACGTTCAAGCAGATTCCTACCTCCTCCCAGTCTCTGTTCAGAAATATAAATGCAGTAATTGCAGCCTCCAATGTAATAAATAGAAAGACAAATACCATGTACTGTGCTGCTGATTAAGGTTAACAAGAAAGAGGTGATAAGCTAATTAAAATATCAAATTACTGGATGATTCTGGCATTTGTCAAGATTCTGAGGACAGATATCATGAAAAAATCAACTTAGTGCTAGATCAAGAAATATTGTCTAAATTTGGCTACAGAACTCATACACTTTAATTATGCAATATTTGCACTTTGTGCTTTTAATACCTAGGAGGCTGTAAAACTCTTAACAGGTCATGCTAACAGTATGCCAGAGGGGTAAATGAGGATATTGAAGGAATCGGCATCCACAGCTACCTGAAATTGAGGAATCATGATCTCCAATTTTTAAAAATTGTCAAAATATTGGACATTTGCATTATTCAATATGCTTAAATGTTACAAAACATATAGAGCAGAAAGGAATGAGTCATTACAGGATAATAAAGCTCTCCGAACACTAAGTAGATGAACATATAGAAAAAATTAAATGATATTAATGTAAGTACAGTTTTGCAGAAATACTGATGCAGGTACAGAGTACAAGAACAATGAAATTCGGTTGCACTTGTGAAATGGAATTGCCATTTCACTATGGGGATGCACAGAAATGGACGTGAGATACTGAGAGAGAAGAAAGACAATCCACACAACCATAGAGAAATATCTTGGTAATAGATTCTAAATGGGATCAAAAGTGTGAAAAATTAAGCCACTAAAGAGCACAATGAAGGACCTTTCTAGAACCTCCAACATGTGATATAATGAAAATATTAAAGGAATGGACCAAGAAAATATACACTTGCAATAGTGGTCACAAAAATAATATTTCCACTTTCTCTCCCTTATTATCTCTAGTGAATGTCTCATTCTCGTCCTTCTCTCTTGTTACTTCTGCTTGAGTTCCCAATAAGACGAGAAGTATTAAAATGTGTGTGATATGTCAGTGTCATTATCATAGAAAAGGTAAGCCATAGTGTCTAATTTTTCATCCTCTCATATAGAAAATGATGCAACAAATACAAAAAACAAGGTTTTTACAAGGTTTAGCGAAGCTAGATGTAGATCAAAAGACAACTCAAAAAATCCAAATTAATTTTTTATGCAGTCAAATTTACTCGAGGAACTAATATATACAATATGCCTAAATTCATGACAACAAAGAACTCTTTTGGAAGCTTAAGATTCTCTAAAACTTGATAGAAATGATAATCATGACAGCAATATTTCATTCATCAAGAAACACAAACAATTCAAGAATAATCTAAGAAAAGAGAAGTCTGATCTCACTTTGCAAAAGGATACACAAGAAAGACAATAACTGTTAGCTGTTTCAGCAGCGATGTGACCCACGCATGTTATCAAACAAAGGGAGATGCCTAGTCCAAGAAAAGTGTAAATGAACCTGCACACCCAAGGACATCTGATTCAATGTTGTCGCAATTATATCAGACGGATATAAATGAAATGGATAGTTTATATTGAAGTAAAAGAGCTTCAATATCAGAATTATCTAAGCGCCAAGTGTTCCACATAAAATGTCCGTTGTGAAAAATAAAATAGTTTTGCCACCTCCGCAGAATATAGTTTGATGCATCACAAGATGAATAAAATTATCCACACGAAAAATATTGTTGAAAAATTTTTCAGTGTTGTATCATCTGGAAACAAGATGCACCATGATGGAAACTCCTATACTTGTTTGGCATGATAACCTTTTATCAATGTGTGAAATGTAGTCACCATTATCAGAATATCTGCTAATCTAGGCCACATTTCCTGAGAGCAACCAACAAAAGATGCATAGAGTAACAAACATAAGAGTAAGAAAAATTATATATAGATCAATCTCTAATGGAATCCTATCTGAACTCCTCATCCCGTCTAGTGGATGAGGTAGCAGTTCAATGTGATACAAACGAATGAGGTGATAGTTACCTGAGGCAGATGAACGGGTAGGAGTCATCAATACAAATTAGGAATAGAAGGAATAAACAAAAATGCAATATTAACATTAGGTACTTACAAACAACATCATCTTTCCATTCAAATCCTATAATCTGCTTAAAACAAAGGCAATGCCCATAACCCCAACTAGCCAAAAGACAGGATAGAAGTCCGGTGTTGTTCCAGTCTGATTCCAGAATATGCTTAAATCAGTGGTCTCCTACTTCAAGCAAAATTGATAGCCTAGTAGTCTTGTCAAATGAAGAAATTAAACAAATTCATTTTCGATTAAAAAATGAAATAAAATATTCTTTGCTCCCTGGTCCCCCATCACCATCTGAAGCACCAAGACTCCACCCCTTGAATTCTTTCTAAAATATCCTTCCCTATTTTAATGTTTTAGCTAAAGCAGTAATTACAGTCACATCCAATAGAGCATATCTCACTCACCGTGAATCCGTGAATGAACCTAAAAGAGTAAGTACATAAAGTACTTGATTCCAAGTAAATTAGAAGCTCAACGATGTGAATCTTTCACCTTTACCATCAAAAGTCACTCACCAAATCGACAAACATCCAAACGGCAATCCAAAATCGCATCTTGGCGAAACACTTGAAAGGATACATATAAGACGAACAAGAAAGGGCCAGAGGAAATCAGGAGAAGCGAGTCAAACCATGGAGGCGTGGAACCGGAGACTCCGAAGGAGGTACCATCCAGGTGCTTGTACCACGAGCGAAGCATCCACAGAGCGTAGAGGATCATTCCCATCCCCGTCAACCCGATCATAGAGTTCACCATCTTCAGCACCGACTGCAGGCAACTCCTCACCCACCAACCCATGCTCCCTCCCTTCCTCCTCCTCCTCCAACGACCCGAATGTGAAGAAGAACGGAAACCTAGCACCCCGAATCGAACCTTTTACGCGAGAAAAGAGGACGAACCCACCGAAAGAACCGATTGAAACAAGAAGAGGAGGAGATTTCTCGGTGATGCGCAGAAGGGGATGCGTTATCTCGTCCCACTCTATTCATTCCAATCTCGTCTTCGACTGGTCTTCTACCGTGCAGTGGTCGCGAGGGCTCGCATCTCCTCCAAACACACTTTGCTACGTTTCATATCTTACTTTCTGACCTACCTATCTTATTATTGGCCTTACGATGGGTCCCACACTCATAAATTTCGTGCGCGATGCAAAGCATGTTAGACGTAACGGGTAAGAAAAAGAAAGCTGACATCCTTAAGCCCGGAAAAGGGTTCGGAGAGAGTGACGAGGACGGGGACTGCTCAAGCCTGCACAGATCGGAGCCGCTCATCAAAGATCTGATGGCGATCGACGGTCAAGTGGGAACGGGATATCTGCAGAAGTCCCGAGTCGTTCCTAAGATCGTCGACGGGGGACAAGGGACGGTCTTTCCAAAGGCGTTAGGTAGGGAATCAAGTCGCGACTCGAGGTCGTCCTATACCCTGTTGTCATACCCGCCACATTCTAGAGAGTTCGTGGAAGGCTTGGAATGGTATCCAATGACTTGGGCCCAAACACAGATCCAATTCTCCAGTCTATGATTGTACTCATAAACATACGTTGATTGATAATTTGAATATTAAATGCATTGCATTTATAGTCCATTTCAGATGGTTGGGACATCACATCCGGTTATTATTTCTGTGATGGTAGTACAACACAATTGTGATTGATGATATCTGACAACCTTACCTTCAAGCATGGATAAACATAAGCTTTGGAGGTTTTTGAATTCTTTTGACTAAGGATTAGGTGGGGTTTACAGCGTTGCAAATATTTGATGTAATGGTTGCAAAAATCATGTAAATGATTATTTTAATTTCACCACATCTGTGCATGACAACAGAACCCAAGCATCATGAGTTACAGACAATGAACTGGAGTAACTAAATGAATCTAGTGATGTGTTCCTTGCCATGATGACATTTTTATTGTTGGTCATACAAGACAAGAATCACACATTTGAGAATGACGTGCAGGTTTGGGATTGTGCAATAGTTCCATTTGTCTTTAAGGATCATTGCAGTCAATAGTTACTTCTGATTGCCCCAAGACTTGTTATTGAGACAATAGGAGTGCACTTGAAATTTAAGTTACAAACTACAAATTCTAAATTTTTTCTGCATAGTATCTTTAAAATCCATGTGTGTTTTTCTCTGTAGCAGTTGATAATTTCTGTATCATAAACAAAAATGAGCACATGATGACAGTAAATAAACCAGGTGACAACCACATTAACAGAATAGTGGTTCCAAATCATCCATTTTTATCAAGTATCAATCACTGCATATTATACATATCAACTTATCCACTGCCTTTATTACCATATTAAGCATTTATCTGTTTTGTGGTCATTTTCATTGTTTACAGTTTCATATGAATCAACTTATGTGCATGTATGAAAGAAGAAAGCTCAGACCAGTCAAAACAAGAGAAGACACAACAAAGCACAGCAGCAAAGGAAGAGCCATATCTCATGCAGTGAGTTCTCCACCTGCATCTGCTGTCTCCTAAGCCTTGCACTGTTCCCACTCAATGCAAACTGATATGGCTCTGCATAGTACAAGTTTAGTCCATGATTCCTATCCACCCAAGGGAGAATGGAGGCAGCTAAACCACCAAGCACATCCCTAGTCATTGAATGAGACAAAGGTGCAATCGGTGGTGAAGATCGATCTTGGTGGTAGTAATTGTGATGAAACTGCGGCTGCTGCATTGGTTGATAAAGACTATTGTCCTCCTCATCCATATTCGAAGCTCCATGGTCGAGCACATGATGACGATTGAGGTGAAAGGTTGGCCGACATGGGACATCGGAGTCCCTCTTGATCCTGTGACTGCCGTGACCATGGAGTGGGATGAGGGTGTCCTCTGAGAGATGGGCCTTGCAGACGGGACACTGATGATGGGAGATGCTCTCCACTTGCATCCACTTGTAGATGCAAGGCCAACAATAGAGATGACCACAAAGTGTGATGACTGGATCAACTGAAGAGTCCAAACAAATACTGCAGTCAAAGAAACCATCCATGGTTGGTGCTGGATCAGAGTCATCTGATGTGCTGCACTTCATTGGTGGTTCTTTCTCTCGAGGTTTCTCCACCTCATGGTCACAGGAGAAATCACTAGTGATGTGGACCTGGGGAATGTCTTCAACCGCCATCTAGGCTGGGAATTCTTCTGTAAGTTGGTTATGCAAGCTGGATGCAGAACATAACATGACAAAGGAACTATATTAAGGTTCAAAGATGATTAAATTTTGATTTTAAATAAACAATCCAACAATGGCAAACATTACAAGGTTCCTTGACACAAACAACATACAGGGACAAAGTTTGGCCAGTTAATTTTCTAGATGGTAACCAATTTATACAAAAATCTGCACATCATATTGAAGTTAACATTGACATCAAGGTTCGTCGTACCGCTCGGTATTATTCAGTACGGGCGGTATATACTGGTTCGATAGGAGATCAGTACGGGTGATATATTGGTACGCCCCCATGTACCATGTGTCGGTACGCTCGGTATAATTCGATACAACTCGATACGTACCATACTAACAACTAATCGGTACACTGGTACGGACCGGTAAAGCGATCCATGATTGATGTCCCATTGGCTGATGAGCAAAGGAATGAATGGCGAGGAACATATAGACCAAACAAGTTGTAAAGCATGGAGCCAAACTTGTGTGTTTTTTGTGCCATAGCCAAACATGGGGAAAGAGTGGAGCACTGATGAGTCACAGGAAGGCAATGCCATGCATGTACACATTCCCAGTAACAGCAAAAATAATGCAAGGTTGATCAGGTTTGGTACAAGAAAATGACAAACGCATGACAATGACATGACAAAGGTTGGTTCAAAAGAAAATTATACTTATGGTAGAATCTGAGCTTATCATGCAAAGAGGTGTCCATATCAACTGCATCAGAAAAGGAAGATGAGTAATGCATAAGAAGCATCTTTTTTGCCTTCCAGAGATCCCGACATATAATATCAGTTAGAGAATCAGCATCCTAAAAGTACTCTAAACACAGATAAAGCAATCTATGAAGACAGAAGAAGATATAGAGCTGCTTTCAATATTAGTGGGTGACCTCATATGCCTTCCTTGCCAACCAAGTCAACGGGCTCTAGGAAATAATTAGCAACACTGTGCACTTTGAAAAAGGTGACAAACAAGATGCAAGGATAGTTATGGGGGATCAACAGATAACAACAAACCAGGATTTAAGCGAATATTATTGGATTAATTTGTCAATCATGAGGAACACACTTTTGAATGGAAAGGAGCTCAAGATTCATTGGTAGGGACACTTTAGATGACCAGAGCGAAGCAGAATTCTAGATGTATTGTGCAAGTTGAAAGGATCAAAGTGAACTTGGCAAAAGTTCTTATTCCTCCTACAAGAAATAATGGACATAGGATGAAATTATTGATAGCATCTGATATGACTTCTTGGGCTCTAAATTATTATTGGCTAGAGTATTCACTGTTCCAAGGTGAGTAGAGTAGGTAATACAGTTCCACTTCAAACAAAATGGTCCAATGCACAAAAGAGAGAGTACACATCCATCAAACAGTCCAATTTATCACTTTAAGAAACAACTTGTGATTGGAAAGCAATATTCCTTCCACATGCACCAAAAGGAAGGAGGAGGAAGACTTATGCCCCAAAAAGGTGAAAGGTAAACATTAGATCTTCATGATTTTAGAATGGAGTCTATGGTCTTGACAAGCATTGCAGGAGAAGATTTTCACACACACACACGAGAAAAGAAAGCGAAGATTTGCTAACAGATCTTTAAAAAAACGAATTAAGAAATTCATCAAGGATAAAAGAGCAAAAAAAATCAGTAAATCTCGTTGAGATAACATCTCACGCGGATATAACAACATCAAAATAAGTTCTTGAATTAAAAGTAGAAGAAAATGGTAGAGAAATTAGGCATATATTCAGATATGTTACCAACCGAGGAATAGAACAGCAGACAGAAGAAATTTGCCCACTCTTTATTTTTTATCCCAACTTGATCATGAGTTTCGAACCAGTTAAAATCCCTAACCTAATGCAATCAGAAGTTTTGGGCAGAGTAACATGAACAACGAACAAGCCTAGACGCATGAACAGCCAAGGTTAATAAAACTCATCCCAAAACTCTCAGGAGCAGAGTAAACACATGTCTCACAAAATTTAAAGAGGAGAAAAAGAATAACATCGCATTTGACAAGCAAGTTCCCCCTTTTTCACGTTTTCCACTCTGTTGCTCAGAAATATAATATACAAGTACAAGAAAAAAGGGCGAAATATACCGAATCCATCGAATTCTTTGCATAAAAACCTCGAATCTCTGCTCGATCGAGGAGCACAGGACAACAGAAGACAAACGATTAAAGCCGCTAAAGAAGCTCCATCCACGTACCTACACCGGAAAAGGGAACAGGAAGAAGTGATCGATCTCCTTATCCTGGAGCCTCGATCGCAGAAATCGGCGCGGTCGCCGCTAACAGAAGCGGCGAGGAGGAGAGCGGAGGAGACGGAAACGATGAGGCCGCGCTTGCTACTTATAGTCAACAGCGAAGCAGGGAAGGCACCCACTTCGCACGTGCCGCGTGAGGCAGATGCGATGTACTGAGCTCACATAGCACAGGATTTTGTCCAATCAGAAACCAAATAATTTTATTTAATTTTTTATATTATTAATTGGGACAGAAAATATCACAAAAGAATTGGGTTGAAATAAGATTTCAATATTTCTTGTTACTAAACTAAAAACATTGTAATTCTATTAAAAACACCCTAATTCATTCTTAATTAATTCAAATTCTCATAAACATTAATTATATATATGATAAAAATATTTTATCTGATAGCATTTTAAGAATATTTGACATATTTCAAAATAAAGAATGATAAGTATTTTTTTTAACATAACCTTAAATTAGACCTATAATTTTTTAAAAATCAAATAATTATTTTATTTATTAAAAATATTTAAAAATAATCTTAGCTGTAATATTTTTGAATGGACTTATAGTATTTTTGTCACTGAATACTTCATAGTTTCAATTAATTAAAATTTTCATTAACTTTCAACTATAAGTTTAGAGGTATTATAAAATAATTAATTATAAATTTTTTTATTATGATCATGAAGGTCTTTACATATTTCAAAATAAAGCATCATAAAAATTTATTTATTTTCATTGTATCTTAAATTCAGTTTTAAATATTTAAAAAATATATATTATTTATAATCATTTATTGTGAATAAATGATAATTAAAAAAATATGATAGTATTCAATAAGAGTATTTTTTTTAATGGAGTTATAATGTTTTTTGGTGTAGCAATACATAACTCCATTAAAAAAAATATACTATAATGTTGGACTGATTTAACCCAAACTATATTCTGATGAAAATTTATTTTTTTTATGAGTATTCTGTCAACTATTGTGATCAACGAATTATTCATCTAAACTCATTCTCAATTTAGATCTATGAGGAGTAAGAAAAAAAGGTGACACCATTACACATTCTCTATCAATAAACAACCTCGTAGTGCATTCATGAGATGCTTCTTTGAAGCTTCTATCGAGTTTCGTGGAAGCTCCAAAAGGTTCCTTTGAAGGCTAAAAAGACAAATGCTTCGTCTTGACTTCATAATAAGAAGATGTTCATCACCAACCCATACTTTATTCATTCAGATTCCTCTGTATGGGAGCAATACTTGTAAGATGAGAGCTTGGCATATGGTGTTCCTGGGAATCAATTTCTCAGAGTCGTGAGGGAAGAAGATTCCCATGGCGGCAATATTATTACTACATGTTACACAAACTACAGCATGATGGGTGATTCTGCCGGGGGGAAGACGTCGACAGGGATGTCGCTCGGAGGATAAGCAGGAGACTCTCCAAACCACTCATATGCCATCACTGCTGCCGCACCGCTGCTTCGTATCTCCGCCATCTCACGGTGAGCATTCATTCGCTGTGCGTCACATAAGGTGGGAAGGAACACTCCTGTTGAATCCACACGTCAAGATCGCAACAAGTGGCTATGATATTGCTGTGCTTGCAGTGTACCTTCGCCAGCTGCGAGATTGAAGTAGAGGTTGACTACGTTGGGGCAGCCACGGAAGCACTCCGAGGAGCACAGCTTCCACCGGAAGTTAGCGTCCAGCAACGAGTCCGACGATATCCCGACGGTTCTCCGATCGAGGCCGCACGCCGCGATGCACCCTTCCGTCTCGACCCAGTCGACGAACCCCTCGGCGCCGATCTCCGACGTGGCGCACGCGTAGGCGCCCCCGGCGTTCCTCTCCAGCACGCAGCGCATTCCCGACGACGACACCGCGTAGGCGCAGGCGCTCGCGTCCAAGCGCTCGCACTCCACGCCGGCCCCTGCGAAGCAAGTCCAAACGTCATCGAGTAGATTGCGTGCAGGTTTCGTGACGACGAGATCGAGCTTGCACCTTGCGCTTTCGACATGGAGAAGATGAGCACCAAAGCGAGCGTTATGGAAGACCAGGAATCCATTGCTTTGCCGAGGACGAGAACCAAAGGGTGTCAGCGCAATGGCGTTGTAGTTTTAGGGCTATCTATATAGATAGATCGGTATATGAGTAAGCCATGGAGAAAGGTGTCGAGTTTACTTTAAGGGAAAGGAATTCTGTTGCGGATTGGTCAAAGCATGCAAGTGGCGCTCCCAAGCGTTGACTAAGGGGGGTGGGGTTTCTTTGCTGCCCAAAGGAACAATGAGCTTGGATTACTCGATAACCAAGTAAAAGAAGTGAGAATTGAAATCGGATTACTTAATCCAAGTCGCTAAAGAAGTGTAGTTGACTTCTGTAGTATATGCTATTTATATGAAACCTCTGCATTTCATTCATTATTTGGGAAAAATCGAGTGGGCGACGCAAACTCTTTTATCGATAGAATATGCTACGAGTCAAATGGCGTGAAATAGCTTCCCGATTCGATTGGCTATAAATATGGTTGCTTTTAAGATTGAGATCAAGCTGAGATTGCCGTTGCTACAAGAAATATATTGACGAACCCCTTTGCTTTGAAGAGTATATATGTGGAGCTACAAGAAATGCATATATTTGACTTTGAAGGGTATATATATTGCTACAAGAAATGTAGGTGGAGCTACAAGAAATGCATAATTTGACTTTGAAGAGTATATATATATATATATATATATATATATATATATATATATATATATATATATATATATATATATATATATATATATATATATATATATATATATATATAATTTTTTCCTAAAATATGTTTCTAAACCATTATAATATAAACATAAGTAGAAACAAAAATTGTGTATCTCCAACCATTGTTATCAAGAATTTTAACAATGGTTTCTCTTTGTATTTTGGTACTTCTCAACTCAAAACTCTAGCTTTAGATGGTATAGGAAATCCTTTAGATTTGAAAGAGATATTGAGCCCAAAGACCAAAACCCTCGTTTATATAGATGTTCTCCCATCAAAAATATTTATTATCACAAACTTTATAATGTTCAAGAATTAATTCAAATTTGTAACGTTTGGACTATAATAAAAAATTTTAATGATATTAAATATAATATTTAATAATAATAATAATTTTAAAATTAAAATATTTAAACCATAATAAATGAAGAAATTGATGGTAATGAATGATGAACTTAATGAGAACGGTTACATTCTCTCACTTGATATATACGCTCAGCTTAATAATTTAAATTAATCTTTATCGAACAACTTTATTCATAAAAAAAATACATGAATCATAACGATAAGTCTTCTAATAACGAGTATTATCATTCATGTATGTATTTAGTTTCTTAATCTTAATATAGTAATATTACTTAATAAATAAATCTTATATTTATTCTTGGTCCAGTACCAATATATTTTCTTCAAATTAATGTGGCATGCCTTGTTGAAAGGATCAATAATCATCGATGCTAATATGCGCAATGACCACTTTCTTTTCTTTTACAAGATCTCTTATGGCTAAATACTTAATATCGATGTGTTTACTTCGACTTTTACTTTTATTGTTTTTAGTTATAAAGACAATAGAAGAATTATTATAAAAAATTCTTAATGGCCTAAAAATAGAATCCATGATTCTAAGCTCAGAAATAAAATTCTTAAACTATGCACCAAGTGAAGTAACCTCAAAACAGGAGACAAACTTAGCTTCCATAGTAGAAGTAGTAAGCAAGGTCTGCTTGGTGCTTCTCTAAGAAATAGCTCCACCAATCATTATAAAAATATATCCTGATGTTGATTTATGATAATCAACACAACCGGCGAAGTCTGAATCTGAGTAACCAATCACATCCATATTGTCTATATGTCTATACATAAACATGTAAGCTTTGGTTCATTATAGATACCTGATCACTTTCTTTGTAGCTCTCTAGTGGTTCATACTTGGATTACTTTGATATCGACCTAACATCCCTATAACAAATGCAATATCGGGTCTAGTATATACTTGAGCATACATAAGACTTTCTACGACAGAAGCATATGTGATATTTTTCATTGATTCCCTCTCAAGGTTATTCTTTAGACATTGGTTCAAATTAAACATATCACATTTCACAATGGGAGCAACATTGTGAACAATCATTCATCCAAAATCTTTCTAAAAGTTTATTGATATAGGTTTCTTGTGATAGACATAAAATACCTCGAGGTCTATCTCTATGGATCTTAACACCGATGACATAAGATTCTTCACCCAAATCCTTCATGTCAAATTTTTTAGAAAGGAATTGTTTCACCTCATGCGGCAAACTGTTATAGTTGGTTACAAGCAAAATATTATATACGTATAAAATAAAAAATATATTTTACTCCCATTGACCTTTTGGTATATACATTAATCTATGAGATTTTCAACAAATTCGAATGAAGAAATTACTTTATAAAATTTAAAATATCATTGGCAAGAGGCTTGTTTTAAACTGTATATAGACTTTTTAAGCTTACAAACCAAGTGTTCACTAACACTAGTAGAGAAACCTTTAGGTTATTTCATATAAACCTCTTCCTCTAGATCTCTATTAAAAAATACTATTTTCACATCCATTTGTTGCAACTCAAGGTCAAAATGAGCAACCAATACCAAAATAATATGAAGAGAATCTTTATTAGATACAAGAGAAAACATCTTCGTATAATCGATTCTCTCCTTTTGAGTAAATCTCTTTGCAACAAGTCTTGCCTTGTATCTCTTAATGTTGCGTAATGAATCTTTCTTAGTTTTAAAAACTCATTTATAGCTAATAGCATTTGCAACTCTACAAGATCCTAGACTTTATTACTTTTTATGGAATTCATCTCTACTTTCAAGGTATCGTACCACAAATTTGATTCTTTATAACTCATGACCTATGAAAAAGTTTCAGGATTATTTTTAGCTCCAATATTATAGTCAAATTCTTATAAATATATAATATAATCACTAGGAATTATTGATCTTTTATTTTTAGTAGATCTTCTTAATGTTGTACCAATGTTTCTATGAGGAACTTATGATTCATCTAGTTGTTCAGGAGTTTATTGTAATTCCTGAACTGCTTGATCTATTAGAATATTGTCAATAACTTATGGAATCTCAATGATTGATTGTTCAATACTAATTTGTACTTGAGGAATACTATAAACTATAACCAATCTATCATTTGATGTGGAAGGTTGAGATTCTATATGATCATATGCAGAAACTATGTTCCTGAACTGATCATGTCATCCTCAAGAAATTTAGCATTTCTTGATTTCATAATCCTAGTTGTGTGAGATGGATAATAGAACCTGTAACATTTGGACTTTTCGACATATGTAATAAAATACCCATTAATAGTCCTCGGGTCTAGTTTCTTCTCTTGTGGATTATATATTCTAACCTCAGACGGACATCCCTAAATGTACATGTCTCAAATTTGGTTTTCAACCTTTACATAATTTAGATGGTGTCTTTAGGACAGCCTTGGTTGGAACTCGATTTAATATATACATAACCGTTTTTAGTACTTTAGTCCATAAGAACTTAGGAAGATTGGAGTTGCTAAGCATACTCCGCACCATGTCAAATAATGTTCGGTTTCTTTTTCTGCAACACCATCTCGTTTGACAAATCAGGCATAGTATATTGGGCAACAATCACATGTTCTTGAATAAACTTAGCAAAAGAACTAGGTGTTTGTCCATTTTCAGTATATCTACCATAATATTCTCCACCTTTATCTGATCTCATAATTTTAATTTACTTACCACATTGGTTCTTAACTTCAGCCTTAAAGATTTTGAAGGCATCCAATACTTCATTTTTGTTATGAAGCAAACAGATATATATATATATATATATATATATATATATATATATATATATATATATATATATATATATATATATATCGTGAGTAATCATCTATAAAAGATATGAATTTCTGACTATGTATGCCCATGTATGGACAACATATATCAGTATGAATGATATCTAATATGTCTGAACTCTTATTAGCACATTTCTTTGTACAGTCCACACAAGTCTTAATTAGTAAAATCAAGAGTATTAAGTATCCCATCATTAACTAATCTCTTAATTCTCTCTATGGAGATATGTCATAATCTCCAATGTCATAACATAGAGGAGTCATCATTAATATTACACCTTTTAGTACGCGCATGAACATGAATTTTGGGTGTCATCATTTTATAAGAAAATATGATAAAGATTATCAGACAAAATACCTTTCCTAACACAATCAGATTTATATAATAAACGACATGATGTGTTTTGAAAATTAAAGGAATATCGAACTGATATGAGTCTGGAAACAAAAAATAAGTTTCATGAGAAACTTGGTACATGAAAGGTCATTTCCAATTTTAAAACAAGACCATTACTTAAAGTTAAAATGTATATTCCAATTGCCTCCACATGTGAGCCAATCTTATTACCTAATAAGATGCTTTGCTCACTTCCTACTAGCTTTCTTAGGTTTTACATACCCTGTAAAGAGTTTGTAATATAGATTATTGATCCAGAGTTAATCTACCATGTGTTAATATTAACATTAACCATATTAAATTTATAACATACAAACGAGGTTGATTTACCTTTTTTTTAAAGTCATTGTTAAAATTTCATTTATTCCTTCTTCATGTCCCTTCTTTATATAGAAGAAACACTTTGCTTCTTTCTTGATATCAGCTTAGGGTGATATTTTATCTTTTTCCTGTTGATGAGTTTTCTAATTGGCTTGATTTTTGTCAATTTTATTCTTCCCGCGAGTGGTTATCACTGATGCACTCTCACCCAGCTCCATCACAAGCCTCTCTTGTTCTTAAACACACATGATCATTAATTTATTGATTGATTATTTATCCTTATATGTATTGTATGAAATCTTAAAAGGTTCATATTGATGTGGAAGAGTGTTCAGAATATAGTGCACCAGGAAGGATTCTGACATATTAACCTAGAGTTTCTTAAGTTGAACCATAATATCTTGCATTTGCATTATATACTCACGCATACCCTTTATGTTGGTGAGTTTGAGGGATGAGAATTTCATTATTTTGATACTTGCTAATGCCTTTTTCAAAGTGATGAATTACTCATCGGTAACTTGTAGCAAGTCTCGGATCTTATACTGATCAACAAAACTACGTATACCAACAATTATCTTAGTCTTGATAAATATCACGCCGAGCCTATTGGATCGCTCCCATCACTCATATAACGCGACCTCAATTGGAATGCTGGTATTAGTAACTATAGATGATTCGTCTTTCCTAATAGCATAATCAATATACATCGACCTTAAATGGAGAAGAATCCTCTACTTCCATATCTTATAGTTATCACCCATAAGTTCAGGAATGTCAAATTGAATATAAAAATATTAATAGTTTGAGAAACTACATAAAATCAAACATATTTATGTCAAAATTTGAGATTTAATAGTTTAAATTGCATGTTTTACCAATATGAAATATGCAAAAACATGAATCTCATAATATAAAAATTGATTGTGAGATAAATTTTTAATTCAAATAGATTCGGGTCTTTATGAGAAAATTATCAAATTATATTCCAATTCATAATCCTTATGGGTAAATTATAAAAATAATATGATGTTTTATCCTAATTAATTATATAAATATAATAAAAAATTTTATAGGATAATAATTATTATATTAAATATAATCAATCATACTATTTAGTCTAATTACTTATGTGATCCTTACTTTAACTTTATATATAATTTTAATTAATTAATGATGTTGTGACTAATTCATAATTAATTAAGATTATATGAGTCACCAGACATTTTGAACATATAAAATTAGTTCATAAGCATGAATTAATATAACCAAATATTCATATATAATATGAGCATTTTATCGACTAAAAATATTGAAAATATTATATCCTCATGATTTTCAACATGAAATATATCAAGAAGTTAAAAAAAAAACTAAAATCAAGCCATATTCATGATATAAAAAAATAAAAACTCTTTGGTAGAGGTTAATGGCTCAGATACCAACTATTAAAAATTTTAATACCAAAATATGTTTTTAAACCATTATAAGAGAAACACAAGAAAACTAATGCAGAAATAAAAATTGCGTACGTCCAGCCACGCTTTAGATGGTATAGAAAATCCTTTAGACTTAATATTGAGCCCAAGGATAAAAACCCTCGTTTATATAGACGTTCTCCCGTCGAGAACATTTATTATCACGAGTTTCATAACGTTCAAGAATTAATTTAAATTTATAATGTTTGACCATAATAAAAAAATTAATGATATTAAATAAAATATTTAATAATAACAGTTACAATGAAAAATCGAAATATTTAAACCATAATAAATAAAAAAAATCAATGATAATGAATGATAAACTTAATGAGAATGATTACATATTAACCTTATATTTACATAAATAAATACCAAAAATCACGAGGGATACGGTATGCAAATTTGGACATTAGAAATTTGAGATAATACAGACTAAGGGTCGAGCTATCATGACTGGAATAGAAAAAGACAGGGTTTAGAAAGATAGTTTATATATAATTAGGTAACAGGAAAACATCACCCAATGTGGCCGTGCCTGAGTGGTTATCGGGCATGACTAGAAATCATGTGGGCTTTGCCCGCGCAGTTCGAATCCTGCCGACCACGTTTTTAACATTATATCGACTTCGATTTTGGAATAATATAAGCTGTTTGAAGCGATGACGTGATTTGGTAATAGTAATCCGGTTTTCTTAATTAATATTATATTGCATAAATTTTAAAAATTATCTAGAAAAAACTAAGTATGTGTTATTCCTAAGTAAATTATATTTTTATTTTTTTTGGACCACATTATAATATTTTTATTTTTTTATGAAGACCATAAATTTTCTTAATAAATATAAATATAAATATGAATTAAATGTAAATATAAATTTTAAAAAATCAAAAATAAAAATAAGAGAAGAGGATAGATTATATAATTTTGCTGTTACGTCACTAAACTCGAGGAGAGGAGAAATGACGATGGCGTTGGGAGAGAAGATGAGATAAAGGTGATAACGAACGTGATCACAATGAAATCAAGTCTTATATTTTGATGGAACCGTCTTATCTCTCCCTATCCTAACTTTTATATTTTCCACGACGTCAATGTTGTTTGCTTGATTAAGAGGTCATTCCTAGGTTCTTTTTAGTTATTCCCCTTATCATGATGCATATTAACGTTTCTTTCGGTTGTTATTTGGTTAGATCCTTGGGTTTAATTCGTAGTTCTAAATATTAATGATAATTTTTATAAGTTATTTTAGATCTCGTTATTACCTAGGTTTGATAAAAAAATACTAAAAATAAAAATTAAGGTGAAGATTTTTGTCGGATCAAAAGGTTTAAAAGAAAATTCCCTTGGATAATTTTAAAGATGTGATAAATAATATAGATTTTATGTCACTCTACGAAAAAAAAATAAGAATTAAATTTTAACATAGAAGAAGATAAAAGAATAATAAAATTTATTACTAAATGAAAATATTATTTTAAAGATTTCTTGTGCTAAGATAAGAAGAAAAGACTAGTTAATCTTAAAAGATTTTTATGAAGGAGATATATATCCTCCTACATTGTCTTATCATAAAAATTAGATAATACATAAAAATTATATAATATAAACCCAAAAGATAGATCTGTTAGTAATATTAAAGATGCCATATTCTCCCAATAATATTCTTATTAATATTAAAGATGCCAAAATTATACAAAAGCAAGATTTAGATTACGATGCAGATAATATTGATTTTTATTGGAGTAGATAATTTTATCGGATTACATTATTTTATTTTTATGAGAAGCATAAAAGTATTTTTTACCTCCTTATAAAAAAAGAAAAATATTTATAAAGTCGATCAATAAAGATTTAGAAGAAAATGTTACTAATGCTAATATGAGGATCATTATTATTTATGATCTAGAAGCTATAAAAATTAATGAATATTCTATAATAAAGGAGTTAGATATGTATGCAAATAATTATATTGATAAGATTGATTTAGTGTTTAGAGATTGTCAAGAAAGCTAATAAGATTGATTCCAAACAAATAAGAGTTTTATAATTAATTAAGGTATATAAGACAAATCAAAAAGTCATTGTTGATTGTGCCACTTCAAATTCTAAAATTTTAAAGAACATAATGTATAATAATAACATTCAATGCTTTCCATAATTTTTTTTCCAATCTTTAATTAGGAAATGGTGTTGGAATATTAAATCAAACTTTATTATTAGATATAATTTTGGTTTAAGAGTCTTAGTTAAGATTGGAGTTTCTATTATAGCTAAAGTTAAAGTTTTGAGTTTACCTCTCTATTTATAGAGGGCTCATGTAATGTTTTAAATATATAATTGGGAGGAGAAATGAGGTAAAGCAAAAATAGACTTGTAGATTTGGAATCTAAGAGATCGTAAGTTTTTAGCTTTGAAATCTCTCATCTATTCTCATATATTTAAAGATTTGAATCTTAAAAAATGAAAGCAAATGAAATTTGTGATGCCACCCCAAAGAATCACACTCCGATAAGATTCACAAACAAAACCCTAAAAATTATTAAAAAACTAACCAAAGAAAAGAATCTCTACCCAAAGAACTATGAAACCACCAAAGCCTTTAAGCAAACAAATCTAAAGATCTGAACCTAAAAAACATAAATGAAAATGAAAGCAAAAGCAACTAAGAAACCTGCATGCCATGTTCAAAGAACCACATAACCAATTCGATAACCATAAATTAAACCCTAGTATCTAACTAGAAAACCATCAAAAGAAATTTCAATAGATATAAGAGTTCAAGGGAACAATCAAGAAAAGCTTGGGAATGACCACTTGATGGAGTGAATGAGAAACAACCGTGAAAACTATAACAATTAAGATGGGGAGGGATATAAGATTAGGGATATAAGAGTTCCACATAAATTCAAGGCACAAACATATTAGTCTTCAAGTGCTTGTCCGGATTATCTATCTTGATAAAATTATCAATTAAGGAAGATAACATTCTCATTGGATAGTATAGATGAACCTCACGATCATTAAGCACAAAGGACACTAGCAAATGAAGATGCAACTTTCCTTGCTAAATGACTTTGCAATGTCACTAATCAGTATATTTTCATTTACGCCAATAACTTATATATCATAATAGATAAATAAAATAAATTTGGGTGCTCTAATAAATCTATCTTTTCAGATTTTAATATTATATAAATATTCTTTCATATTTTGTTTTTAATGTTCATTTAGTGCCAATCATGATACTACTACTAGCTAGTTGAATTAAAAGAAAAACCATAATTAAAAATAGATAAAATACCCCTAATATTCAATCATTACTAAATATTAAAAATATCTTTTCATAAGATATTAGTATCAATTTAAGTTTCATCATCACTATGTGTGTGAGGACGCGCACTCTATAATGATAGAGATAATGATAGATATAAATATAAATAAAATTATTGAATAAATCATATTTATGGTCCAGTATGTTAAAATATACAATTAAAGGGATAAATATCAAAACTGATATCTACACTTATTTTTATCTCTCATTTTTTTGAGACATTGATAAGAGAAATAATAATAATTATAACATAGTGGACATTAAAAAAAAAAGATAGCTATTAATGAAAAGAAACGAAAGGACTCACAAGCCTTGATGGATAATTTTATCTGCTGCAAATCAATTGATCATTCACATTCTCTTTTTCTTTCTTTCCTTTTTTTTCATGGAAAGTCTAGGATTGAACTTGAACCTCATGTCTTAATTTTCTCATACTAAACATGTGAGTATGAGGTTCAGAGTTCGATCCCAAAGCTTCCATAAAAAAAAAAATATATACATATCTCAAAGTCCTATCTATCTTGTCATACTCGTACATGGAGAGAGAGAAAGAGAAATTATTGTACTATCGGGGTAGGATAGAAGTTGGCCTTATATTTATAGAGCAATTAGATACATTTGTATGCATATACATACGTAAGAGAGTGTATTTTTATTGGATATCTAAAAATATAAATTACGGTAGAAAATTTTCTATGATAATCATGACATAAGTTCTTTCCAAATAAAAATTTAGGATTCACCAAAAGAGATCTTTAGATCCATTGCACAAAAAAATAATTTTAAAAGATATACTATTTAGATTACGATTCACAAAACCAAAGTTACCATAGATGGATCCGACTATTTCTCTATAATGTCATATATATGATATTGTCTTTAATATGGGACCTATTGGGGTGCTATATATTTCATAAGAATTATAAAAAAATAATAAGTGAATTCGAAAACAAAGATAATTATACTTCTACTCTTGGATGTGCATCACTTGGGTCTTTTTAAGTCTTTTGCCTTGACATGAGTAATTTTTTCCTTCAAGTTCTCAATTAAAAAAAAATATTATAAAAAATAATAATCAAGTTGAACATATTGGTTAATTTAAAGTTATATGAGAGTGTTTGAATAAACTATGTAAATGTAACACATGGTTGCACACATAAAATATAAGTAATTTATAATTTATCAATTAGATATTTGGTTGTAAATAAATTCTCAATGTGAAAGTTGAAAGTAAATATTATTAATAAGAATTAGTTTTAGTGTTGTGCAAGCATTAAACATGCCAATATATCATTTAACCATCAATTGCATCTGGTTCAAATATATTCTCAATGTCATTAATACTACTAAGTTGTTTTATTACACCAAATACTACTAATAAATTATTTTATTCATTATAGGTAATTTCTACTATAGTAAACACTTGTATACATTATATGTCCCTTAGTGCCTTCTATTAGGGGGTATATTGTTAGCTAATACGTGATTGTTATGTGGGATCCAATTCACCCTATATATGTTTGTCTATATAAATTTTCTTCTTATTTATTATGATAAGAAAGATAATCATAAACTTCTTTTTCATCCTATAAGAAAGTTAATTTCAAGCTTCATTCTTATCTTTCAAGATGGAAAAAAATATTATAAATAGTGGAGAGGATTCTCTTTTGGAACGACTCAAATCCATATTTGAGGATTTCGGTTTACTAACCTGAGCATTAAAAGGATCGAGTCAAAAAACCTCCAATGATCTTTGTCTTCGTGTAAGTAACACTTTGGGAGTATAATATTTTTACATCGAAAACACCATGGAAAATTCTGCTTAGATGGATCTGGATCACATTAGGTTAATCAAAACATCAATAATATTTTCCTCTAACATCTTTTATACATAATTTATGATATATAATAAATAAAAAATTTCAGATTGAATATACTCAAGTTGATGCTAAAAATCTAAGATATGAGAGTGAAGAACAATGGCTTTGGTATTGGTTTTCCACATGAGGAGTCTCCTAAGTGAGACCGATAAATTAGCTTATAATAATATTCACTAAATATTTTGAGTATAGAAAAACTAACAAATGATTGCTTGTGTCCAAATTTAAATTTAATATGCAATGACACACAATATATATTAAATTTAAAATTATATTAAATTATATATATATATATATATATATATATATATATATATATATATATATATATATATATATATATATATATATATATATATATATATATATATATATATATATATATATATATATATATAGTGCTAAGTGGAAAAGTTAATAGCAAATGTGAGTTGTAGTCTCTGTGATTGCAAAATCATTTTAAGTAACTCTTAAACCAATGGTCTGCATTGTTGGGGAGGGAGAGTCTTCTCGGTATGAGATGAATTGATGAGAATATATGAAGTGACATTTTTAAATCTACTGTAACATTCTTTTTTTTATTTATTTTGAAGTTCTAAATTTTAGATAATGTCCTTTCAAAGATTGAAAAACAAATTTATATTATTATGAAATATCAAAATTTATTTCTTTACATGTCATTGTCATTAATATGTGTTGAAAAAAAAAAAAACTTTGGCTATCCACTTCATCTATATTAATTTATTCTAATTCAATAAATATATAAGCATCACTTAAAGAAGATTATAGTGAATGTAAGGTATTATTATAAATTAGAGTTCCAAGTGACATTTAATTTATGGTACCCCAAGGAGATCAGCTATCAAATATGCATAAGTTTTTATGTTTTAAAATAACGCATGTATATAATTTAAATCTAAAGAGCTTCTATGATTTTTTTTCTTTAAATTATTCTCTTATGTATGGGGATTTGTGGTAAGATCATCATAGATCTAAAAAAGTAACAGAGAAGATAAAAGAAGGGAGGATAACAAAAACTCTAACACAAAGACACTAAACTATGAAAATTATGATACAAAGATATTATATATATATATATATATATTAAATATTTTTATTAAAACTATTAAATTTATACTTATAATATTTTTTATATCATAATTTTCATATATTAGTGAATTTGTGTTGGTGTTTTTCATATAATACTTATAAAAAGGATTACAACTTCAATCCTATAAAGTCTATTAATTGAGTGTTTTACTTGCTGCAAACTAATGAAACCTTTCTTGTTCTCCTTTTTTTTTTTTTTTTTTTTTTGTAATTGAGAGAACTACAATTGGACTTGAGCCTCATATCTTCCTATGTTTATCATACCAATTATGTGAGCATGAGAGTTGAAGTTTGATCCCGAACCTCATATCAAAAAATAATATATATCCTCAATCACACTTAAGAGAGAGAGATAAATTTTTGCACTATAAGATGTAGGGCATAAGTCACCATTGTATTTATAGTCATTATGTCCATTTGCATGTTGTGCATGCATAGTGGACTGTGTCTTTTAGTAGGAAAATTTTAATATTATTTATAAAATAAATTACCTTCCAAATAATCACCTAAGAGAGATATTTAGTTCCATTGCACACTTTAAATCAAAAATTAATTTTAAAGATATACTATTTAGGTTAGGATGAACAAAGACACAAACCTCATGACCTAAAATATCGAAATATAAATTATTATAGATAATACATCTATTCCTGTGTCGTAATTAATGTATCACTTTCATAAATTGATTCGACGATAAAGATAATATTGCTTCTTTTTTTTTTTACTTGTGTCATGATATAGGTAAATATACAGTGAACAAGTTCCCAATTCCTAAAAGATTGTTATAACAAATAATACATTATTTATAATTAAGTTTGCTAGTGAAAAGTATCGTTAAAGTCTTGATCAACCTAATATGATCCGGATTTGTATATGCAAGATTATCCGAAGTAGATTTGAGGTGACTTCGAAGTGGGTTCGAGGTAGGTTCAAGATAGATATATTGTTCTCTCGAGGTATCATCTACACAAAGATCAAGGTCAGGGGAGTTTTTCCGACTTGATCACTCTAACACTCGAGTTACTAATCCGAGATTCCTAAATATAGTCTCGAGTAGTTCGAGAAAAAAAAGAATCCTTCCTTTATTTTCTTATTCAGAATGTGTTTTTATACCTCGAAGGAAGAAAGAACATTTTCATTGTCATAAAGTAAGAGAATGAGATTTATGTTTATAATAAAAGGAGAGAAGAAATTTTATAATTATCTTCCTTCCGAATGCCAAGTTTATGTTTCTATGCATTGAATCTTTATATATGATAAATGATGATTCGGATGACATGTGACACCCACGTGTTTGACGATAGATTCTCTCTCAAAAGTTGAACACATATTAATATAAAATTAAATGAGAGTGTTAATATAAAACTATAATGTCTAAAATTTATAATTATTTAAATATACATTTATATTTGATTGTAAACAAAGTTTTTTTTATGAATGTTTAAAGTAAAACGAAGGCACAAGTCGATA